>NC_050576.1:441463456-441763456 GCF_011100635.1 Trichosurus vulpecula | reverse complement strand
TCACACATACACATATGGACACATTCACACACACACACACACACACACACACACTCTCACAGGCTCACTCACACACACATACACACACTCACTCATGCTCACTTTACATTCTCACACACACTGACTTGAATGCAAGCTTTGTTTCATATTTGCCTTTGTCTCTCCATCACCTAGCACAGTGCCTAGAATGTAGTTGGGGCTTAATGAATGCTGACTGATAGACTCATAGTCTGACTGATTGATCTCCCTATGGCATGAATGTAAGGCTCAAGATCCACCCTGGGTCACTGCCACAGGTGATGGATGAAGCAGTAAAGGAGGCTGAATTGTGACTGGACAGGGACGAGGAGAACCAGAAGAGAGTAGCGTCATGAGAACCCTCAAGGAGATGAGGCCGAGTGTTCAAGGAAGCTGACGATGAGAAGGACAACCAGGAAAAGGGGTTTGAGAGATCATGGTAACTTTGGAGAGTGGCTTGGGCTCAGTGGTGAGGTCGGAGTTAAATGTAGAGAGTTAGAGAAGAGTCAGTCAGGCCGTCAGTTGATACACATGTATTAAGCACCTACTATGTGCCAGACACAAGTACCAAAGAAGGAATTAGGGAAGGAGAAGAGGCGCCAGTGAGTGAAGGTCACTTTTCCAAGGAGTTTGGCTGAGAGAGGAGAGGCATGGGGCAGTCACTTGAGGGGACCTCAGCATCTTGCTCACTTTTACATGGAATCATCTTAAGGCTTGTAGCATGCTTATATATGTTTTGTCAAGCTCATCTATACTTAAGGAAAAACATCAGATGTCCATGGTGGAGATTCAGCTTCATATACAATCCTCTTTTTTCAGAATCTTCTTTGGATATGGAAATGTTCCTATTTGTTGATGACTACTGAGGTCATATATCTTAAAGTTATTACCAAAATGGCAGAGGACTGAGGGATGTGGGGAGATGGGCTGCCTTGGGAGCCTATGGCTACCCCAGACCCCCTCGAGGCAGACGATGAACAGCCACTTTCTGAGGGTGCTCTTCTTGTTCTGTCATGGGGGCCATGGATGCTGCTGAAGCCCCTTCCAGCTCTGAGAGCCTGAGATTCTGGGAAATCCTGCTTTTCATCCTTTCTCCCCATGGTTTCCATCTACCATTAAAAAGTGGGTATCTTGATGAGAAGCTAACACCTGGAGGCAGAGAGTTATTGTCTGGGGAAATGTGGTCTTGCGGATAATTCCCAGGACCAGGAGAGAGCAGGTGTGGGTTCCGGGTTTTACCCCCATTGAATTGTGTGACTTTGAACAAGTTACTTTACCTCTCTGTTCATTGTGGGGACACAGAGGTGACAGGGAGACAGACTGCGGGAGAAAGGCACTTTGGACAACTCTACCCCAGCCTTTTCCTGGGCTGGCAAAGCTGCTTCCCCAGGTGTGCCCTCTTCTCCAGACAATCAAGGGCCACATCCTAGTGAACCCATGGCATGGCCTCTCTCCACCTGCAGGGTCACCCCTTAGTTCAGGCTGTCTTGTCTCTCCCCAGAAGTGCTGTGTGATCACTTCACCTCCCTCTGGGGTGGGAAGGAAGACGCAGCAGATGGAGAGGCGGGGCAGCATGACCAAGGCTTCCATGGAGAAACACTTGCCAGCTGAACCTGGACCAGACTCCAGTCTCTGCTGGGAGAGGAGATATGTGCTCTGCCTCAGTTTATTGCCCAAGGCCAGGTGCGTGAAGAACATAAACCCACAGCCTGAAGAAAAGCACAGTTCCTGCAGGAAAGCATGGTTTCTGTAGCTGTCGGCCACTGGTCTCCCTCATGCATAGCATGATGGATAGCAGGGTTCTGGACATTCCAGAGAAATGAAGGAAAAGAAATGTCCCAAGTTAAATGGAGAAAAGGAGAAACTAGATGTGTCAGTCCCTGTCAGGGTCCTTGGAGAAAGTCCATGTTCCCTGAGGCTCTTTCCTGAGCCGCATTCCCTTCTCTAGACTGTTTCTCTCTGGGTGATCTCATCAGCTGCTTTGGATCCCATCAGCCTCTCTGTGCATCTGATTCTCAAAGCCACAGATTCAACGCTAATCTCACTCTGGAGCTCCAGTCAAAAGGTCTCAATTACTGCTTGACATCATCATTAGGATGTCCCAGAGGCACCTCAAACTCCTGTATTTATAGCAGATCTCTTTCTAGGCCCCTGGCCCAAGAAGTCTCTAGCCCAACCCAACTCTGGCTCCTGGTGCCTGACTAAGAGCCCCCAGGACCCAGGCTGGATCCTTTGAGTGGCCAGGAAGCTTCATCACCATCCCTGCCACCACCAGGGCATCTTCAACATTCCCAGTCCTGGGATGTGGGGAGCAACAGCCTCATTAGCCCTACTTTATAGAAGAGGAAATAGGCATGGAGAAATGAAGGGATGTGTCCAAGATTGAAGCATTAGTAAGGGCGGCCAAGACTCACCCTTGGCTCTTCTCAAAGTGCATTTGTCAGGTGCCTGCTGTGCCCCAGGCACTGCCCGAGAGGCGAAGACAAAAAGGAAGCAATCTGGGAGCGACTCAGAGTTTACACTCTCTGGGAGGAACACCATGCAAAAAGAGACACAAACCCAAGCTGGCTTCAGTGGAGAGGAACACAGAAATGGGGGCAGCAATCAGGGAAGGCTTCATGAGGGAGGTGGAGCCTGAACTAAGCCTGGGCAGCAGTGAGGTGCTCTAAAATGGGGAAGCTGAGAAGAGAAAGGAGGGAAAGCCCACGCAGAGGCCCAAGACAGGAGGTGTGTTCAGTGGAGGGACTAGCAGGCAGACCAGCATGGATGGAATGGAAGAGATGCAAATGTCAGCCCTGTGATAGAATTCTGGAAAGTGATGTGGGAGTTGGACTGGGGAGGCTATTCTCAATGGCCAGGTGAGTCTTGTGTATTGTATTCTGGAAGCACCAGGGAGACCCAGGGATTTTGAGTAGGGCGGGGATGTGGTCTGCCCAAGTTTGGGGTTATTAACTCCACAGCCAATTGGGGAGGGAGAGTGGAAGCCAAAAGGGAGGTTAGGAGACAGTTGCCGTAGGACAGTTGAGACAAGGTGAGAAGCCATCTGAACTAAAAGGTGGTCATGAGAATGGAAAGAAAATGGAGATGAGAGTCTCGTGGAGGTCAGACTGACCAGACTCCACAGCCACCTGCATATGTGCAAAGTAGGGGTCCTGGAGGGAGGAGTCCAGGATTGCTTGGAGGTGACTAGAAGGGGGATGGTCCCAAGGTTGCCTCAGGAATGAGGATTTTTGGAGCAAGGATGAGCTTACAAGGAGAAAGATACCAAGTTCAGTTCAGAGCACACCAGGGCTCTTTTCCTTCCACCCACCTCCGAGGCTGCCCACAGACTGACCCTACATCCTAGTCATGGGCTTAGCTCCCACCCCAAGGCCACCTCACAAGATGGATCTTACTGGTGATTAGGACCCCACTCATCCCCACTGCTGGAGGCACACAGCTCAGTGCCCATTAACAGATGGCGATGGGGCATTTTCCCCATGCACGGGGATCTAAGACTTCTGTCTGACATAAGGGTTAGTTAGTGAGTTCAGGGCTGTCCATGGATGCACCTGAGCTGGAGTCATCAGAAGAAAGCTCAGCGGCAGCAGCACCACCACCATCATCACCATCATCATCATCATCACCACCATCACCACCACCCACTGCCACCACCACCACCACCTTCGGCCAGTCAACCAACAAGCATGATATTCCAGTGGTGGGCTACAAAGGAAAAACACCTGAATCCAAATGATCCTCAGCCCCATATCCTGGTGCCACTGGGTTGACTCTAGAAAGCCACATGTGACTAAAATTATCCAAATAATACATATGCATGTCCCTTCCCCACCCCCTGCCCCAGGTGCTAAGAAGAGAGGCAGGGACTGCTCCCTCTCTGGCCTTCCCACTGAGCCACACTTGGGGAGAAGAGCCTGGCTGTTGTCAGGCACCTCATAGAGTTTCATGAATGAATGGACAGATAGATGGATGAAACTAAAGACACTGAAACTTCTGGGAAGGGATTGACTGATTTTGGAGGGAGATGGTGGCAGAGAACATCACCAAAAAGGTGTTGGGCAGAATTCAGTTGTTCCTGAAAGGCTCCATTCGGGGCTCCTAAGCTCTCCAGCTCTCCAGAGTTGCAGGACCCTCAGGGGCATCCAATCTGACTCGTTTGGGAACAGCGGGCATCTGGAGTATCTGTCTTTGTGTCTCCAGTATACAGCATAGTGCCTGGCACGTAGCAGATGACTAATAAATGGTGGTCAGTTGATTGATTGGTAACCTGCCACCTCCTGGGCAGCCCCTTCAGCTTTGGGAGAGCTCCCATGGTGGGGAAATTTTCCTGACATCCAGCCTCAAGCTGCCTCCTCTCTATTTTGCACCTGTTGCACCTGATTCTGCCCCCATGGGTGGGAAAAATGAGCCTAATGCTTCTTCCACATGAAAACCCTTCAAATATCAAGACAATATTTCTCTTCCCACTGTCCCCCACCCCCACCCCACACTTCTCTTCTCCTACTTTCTTCAACTGATCCTCCTCCCTCCTGTCCTCCAGGCTCTTTCCCATCCTGATTATCTCCTCCAGGCACTAGTTTGTCAGTGCCCTTTCTAAACTGTGGTCCCAGGACAGAGGGACTGTCACAGGCCTGGTTCCAAATGCCATGTGGCTCTCCCAGTAAGTCAAAAAAGTCACCCTAGCCCACTGTGGGCTCATCCTTTGGCAGTGATCCACTCAAGCACCCAGAGAGCTTTCATAGGAGCTGCCTTAAGTCATGTGGCTGCCATCTTGTACTTGGGAAGCTGGCATTTGTTCCTATTAAATACCATTTCATTAGACTAAGCCCAATGTTCTGACCTGTCAAGATCTTTTAAAGTCCTGGCTCCACATCCCAGTGCATGAGCTCTTCCCTCCTTCTGGCTTCTTGTCATCAGCAAACATGAGGAACAGAGCACTAAAGCCTTGTACCAAGTTGTGGATAAAAATGTTAAGCAGCCCAGACCTAGGCACAGATCTCTGGGGCACTCCTCTGGAGACTTTATACCAAACTGATGTTGAGCCATTAATGATGACTATATGAATTTGGCCACTCAGTCAGTTCCTGGCACATCCAATTTTTCCCCACCTTGGCACATTTCTCCATCACTTCCATAACATCAGCCTGTCAGAAGTTTCCAAGGACTTTGATAAAAATTTATGGAAATGCCATCTGGCTGTAGTGACTTCCTGAGGTACCAGTTTGATGATCCAGTCAAACAAAAATGTAACATTGGTGTGGCACCATCTGTCCTTGGTGAGCCATTCTGGCAACCTTGGCAACTTCCCTTTTCTTTTCCAGATGTTCATGAGCCATTTCTTTAAAAATGCATCCTAGGACTTTCTCAGGAATCAGTCAAGCTAACTGGCTGAGGGCTCACAGATTCCATTCTCCTCTCTTTTTTGAAAACTGAAACATTTGTCCACCACCCGCCTTTGCTGTGGCCTCTCTCCTGGGCACCACAGGCTTTCAAAGGTGACCACCGATGGGGGCTCAGCCACCAAGGTTGTCAGTTTTTTTCAAGGCAGCTGAGTGCTCTCTTCCCATCCCCTTACTTAGCTTCAGTTGTAACCACCCAGTGGTCATTCTCACCCAGTTCTCGCCAGCCCAAGGACAATGTCCCTTGGCAGATGGGATACCAGATCACCATCATGGTCCCATTCCCCCTGGGAAGCATCCTCTCCTTTCCCCAAGGTAGCTTTCAGCAGTATTTGGGTGCCACTGGAAATGTCACCTTCCATCTCCTATGTGGCAGGAACAACTGGGTGCAGCGACCGCTCGGCACATACAGTAGTAACAACATAAGTTCTGTATGCTCTCACAAAGCAGAATAAATCAGCCAGCCCCATCACACCCAAGCCTGAGTCATCCCCGGCAGCTTCCTAAGGAAGCTTCCTCCTAACCAGCAGTGTGGGAAGGTAGTAACTACCATGGGCTGGAAAGCAGAAAACCAATTCCATGTTGGGTTCTGGCTTAGTCCTCTCCTAGATAGGAGCTGAGGCAAATGACCCAATGTCTCCCAGCACCCATCAGCTTTCAGAGATGCACAACCCTGCCTGCACTGTCTGCCTCATGCTACTGATATAGCCAATGAGAACATGTCTATGAAGTCTATCGGAAATTGAAAAGCTCCATCCCCCAGGAGCCCTACAAACCACAGAACACCTTAGACACCCAAATGGAAGCCTTGCTCCAGGGCCCCAGCAGTCCAGAGCACCCACGTTGCTTCTCAAGGGAGTATTTCTGCTTGTTTGGCATGGATCCCCTCCCCAGACCTCTCTCTGCTAGGCAGCTCTGAATGCTCATGAGCCACAGAGCATTGAGCCCTGGGAACACCAGGCCAGAGCTTCAGGGGCCTCAGAGATCACCTGAATCCTACCTCATCCTTGGAAAGAGCAGGAAGATACCCTCTGGCCCTGTGCTGTCCAACATTTTTATCAATGACTTGGATAATGCTACAGATGGCGTGACTATCATCTGTGTAGACAACAGAGATCTGGGAGCCAGGCATAGTGAAAGAGGCTGGCTGAGTCAGGATCCAGAAATATCCTGACAGACTAGAATGCAGGCCTGAATCAAATGACATGAACTTTATTGAGAATAAATGCCAAAGTCTTACATCTGAGCCCAGGCAAGAGAAGACTCAGGGGCCAATCTAGCTTCTGAATAGGCTTATGCCTTCATAAGCTGTCCTGTGGAGAAAGGGCCAGCTTGGCCCAACTGGGTAGAACCTTGAGCAATTGGGGGGGGGGGTGCTGCAAAGAGGCTGACTTACCTGCCTGTTGATTACAGCTGCCCCACAGTGGGATGACTGGGAGCCTTGGAGGAGCTCATAATGACAGGAAAGACCTAAAGACCAGATGACCAGGATTGTGAGGTGTGCTATTGAGGGGACTCTATTAGGCATGGATTGGACCAGGTGGGCTACTGAGGTTCCTTCCAACCCTAAAATCTGGGATTCTGTCTCCAAAATTTAAAGTCATGAATACAAGATGGAAGGGGTATCACCCAATAATAGTCGGGGGGAAAAAGGCTATTGGTGGATTAAAGTCTAACAAGCATCAACTGTGTGATCTGGAAACGAAAAAGCAAGGAGGTTGTTGACTGCTTTGGTGTGAGCCTGGTATCTGGAATGAGGGAGGTGGCCAACCTGGCCTGCCCTCTCCAGAGCATTGGGCTCAGCTCTGGGGGCCCCATTTGGGGAACATGCAGAGAGTAACGAGGATGGGGAGGACTGGAGAGATACTCTGCCAGATTCCATGGAAGAAACTTGGAGTGTTGAGCCTGGCACAGGACAGGCTGGCTGTCTTCAAATACTTCGCTGCATCTTGATCCACTTGGCTTAGTGGTAGGAACTACAGGAAGCCACATTCTGGCTCAAAATCTCCAAGAGTTTTCTAGCAGTTGGAAGTACACAAAGCAGCCCTTGGGAGGTAGGGAGCACATGATTGCTACTACAGAGATGCGGTGGGGCGGGGGGGTCTCTCCTTTCCCTGCATGGGCCACATTCTCCCACCTAGGGGAGGAGTCCCCACTGCCTCTCCAGATTTTCTTGTTTTCCCTTTTTCTCTTTGAAACATCTTTTCTGTCCTTCAAGAAGCATCTGTCTTCTTGCTGATGACCCAAAGAATACACAGGCCTTCCTGTAGCCCTCTCCTCCACGGGAGAGACCGACCTGTTCTTTCTAGCCATTTCTTTCCAGCCCCATCTAACCCACCCCACCCCTGGACTTCCTGGAAGCATAATCCCCAGGCCTCAGTCATCCTTGGAGACCACGGTCATGGCTGTGCCCAGGGATGAGGCTCCTGAGGGGCATTTCTTTGTATCAAGCCCCTTGCCTCTTGTTGGTGATTTGCAAGTTTCTGCCACAGTCCTGATGTGAACCAGAGCTCTCCCAGTAGTTATCTACCAAAGGGTCCCAAGTAGGAATGTCGCTCCCAATTGCTTGGCATGTCCTCAGCCTCTTCTCTTCTCCCCAACCAAGCCCCAGGAGCTTCCCCCCACCTTTCCACCAACGGGAAACCTGACAGTTTGACAAAGCTGCTCATTCTGGTTTTTGGACAGACTTTCTCATTCCTACCCACTCGTCTTGATTCAGCCACACAGAGGGCAGGGAGATGTCACTGTGTGTCCATTTGGTCTGAGGCCAACTTGAAAGATCAAAAGACATTTGCCCAAGTGAGTCTGTAGGCAGGGCTGAGGCTCAAACCCAAGCCCTCTCGACTCCAAATGCTGTGCTCTTCTCTCAAGTCTTATAGCTTAATTTTACACATGGGAAAACTGAGACAGAAAAGTAAAGTGACTGTCCCAGAGTTATGCAGCTAAAAAGTGGCAGTTCCAGAGCAGGAAAGAAAGGTAACAAGCATTTGTTAAGCACCTACTATGTGCCAGGCACTGAGCTGCCTGCACCAAGAGCTTTATAAGCATGGTCTCATTTGATCCCTGGATGGTAGGGCTGTCACACTGAGGAAGGGTCCAACTTGTTCCACTTGGCAGAACTAGACACCGTCAGGGTGAAAGGTACCCTTTCCTCCTGCCCAGTGGTCCTAGAGTGTGAGCATCCAATCCCTGCCCCGTGGCCCACTCACAATCCCTCTCAAACAAAGGCCCTCCCTCAACATGCTGCCTCCTGTTAGAGCGTCAGCTCCTTAGCAAAGGCCGGGGCTGTCTTTGCTTTGTGCTGCCTGCTTCAGAGCTCACCGAAGTGTTTGGCACATAGGAAGCTCTCAACCAAGAGGCTTTTTTTCATCCATCCACTTATTCGTTCACACTTTGTGACCACCTTTTCACTCTGATGAGGAACCTATCAAGGGAGGGCCTGAATGCAGGAAGAAGACGGGGACCTTTCACAAAAGGACAGAAGGCACCTGGCAGTGAGAATCTCCATCAGGGCAGTGAGGGAGCGGCAGTGGGGATAGAAGGACCGAGGCTCAGCCACACGGTGAAATGGGGACAGTCAGACCCTCAGCCTCATGGTGTGTGGAATGGGAAGAGGGGCCCTCAGCGACGGGAACCTGGGGAGGGGAACTGAAAGAATCAGCCTTCAGATGATGCAAAGCCAAGCCCAGGACAGCTCCTCAGGAGGAAAACCCCCACCCTGATATTGGTGCCCCCTGCCAGTCACACTCTGAAGACCCGAGGGAAAGCTCAGCCCACATTCAGCCCACTCCAGCAGATGGGTCTTAGGGCCTTGGAGCCTGCCATTTCTCTCTGGCTATATCAAAATGTAAATGAAACTGTCCAACACACTGTGGCGGTAGAGGGAGTGCAGTCTCAGAATCATGTGTTGGAGGCCACTGCTATAACTCTCAGGCAGTTATCATGTACTATCATCTGTAACTCTGCATGAGCTCTGGCAGGGATGCTACAATGACCTCTGCATACCACAGGTGCCTAATAAATGCAGATCCCAACATTTTGTGGGGTCCTCTACAAAGCATCAGACAATCCCGTGGACTAACTTTGTTCTTGGATTGATTCCATGGGCTGGAGAATGTGAAGAGACTAGAAGTCAGGAGACTCAGATTCTAGACATATTGTGTGACCTTGGACACTTAACCATCTAAAAAAAAAGATGTTCGAATGCCCAAAGGGCTATAAAACTGTGCCTACCCTTTGACTCAGCAATACCACTTCTAGCGTTGCATCCCAAATAGATCATACAAATGGGAAAAGGACCCACATGTGCAAAAATATTTAGAGCAGCTCCTTTTGTGGAGGCAAAGAACTGGAAATGGAGGGGATGCCCATCAGCTGGGGAATGGCTGAAAAAGTTGTAGTGTATGAATGTAATGAATGTAATTGTTCCATAAGAAATGATGAGCAGGCAGACTTCAGAAAAACCTGGAAAGACTTACATGAACTGATGCTGAGTGAGGGGAGTAGAACCAGAACACTGTACACAGTAACAGCCTCGTTGTGCAAGGATCTAAGACAACTCCAAAAGACTCATAATGGAAAACGCCATCCACAACCAAAGAAAGAACTCTGGAGTCTGAATGCTGATCAAAGCACATTATTTTCTATCTCTTTTTTTGTTTGTTTCTTCTTTCTTGTGGTTTCTCTCATTGGCTCTAATTCTTTTTTACATATTACATGCTGTCTTGGGGTGGTGGGAGGGGAGAGACGGGGAGAAAATTTGGAACTCAATCTTGCAGAAGCGAATGTTGAAAACTAAAAGTAAACAAAATTTTAAAAAAGATGTTCAGACATCCTCCAAAGCCCCTTGCTGCTCTACATTTCTGATTGGGCAATAATTCTGTGGACTCCTCTGGGCCTCACCTTCTCCACCTGTCAAATGGGAATAACATATGTCTGTTTCCCTTCTCAATGTGGTCATTCCACCAGGTAAAAGGAGGGATGGGCATGCCCTCACCCTTCTCCTAGGCTCTCCTGGCCTATGGGCCCAACTCTCCCCTGCCCCTAGAAGGCATAACATCCTCCAGGAGATGAGGGACCATGCCTTCTTTATCCTTGTGGCTCTAATGTCTGGGAGCTCAGGCCCAATGGGGCCACAGCCCATGGGGTCAATCCCTGCAAAAGGCAGCTCAGTCTTTAGCAGAAACAAACCCAACTGTCTGTTTCCTGGTCATAATGATCATAAATCAATTGAAGACCATGGACAGGCAGTCCCAAGAAGGACCACCATCAATGACCACTTGGAAACGCTGCCCAAACTTTCTAAGAATCAGAGAAGCGCAGTTAAAAGCCCGACATACAGGCTGACATCTGCCAAATGGGTAAAGAAAGGCAGAAACAATCCAAGTCAGCTCTGAGGCAGAAATGGGTGCCATGATGCCCTTGGTGGAGCCACGGACCCAGCCAATCTTCATCAGACAGTGACCAGTTATCCTACAATAGGAAATGCAGGCTTGGTCATACCCTTCCCCCAAGATCTCACCCAGGACCCTATCTGAGAGTATCAAGGAGAGAAAAAAATAGACTTATCAAACCAGAAATATGTACAGTATTTTTGAGGCCACTAGGTGGCGCCATAGTGCATAGAGCACTAGGCCTGGAGTCAGGAAGACCTGAGTTCAAATATGACCTCGCACACTTACTAGCTGGGTGGGCAAGTCACTTCACCCTGTTTGCCTCAGTGTCCTCACCTGTACAATGAGCTGGAGAATGAAATGGCAAATTGCTCCCGTATCTTTGCCAAGAAAACCCCAAACAGGCTCAAGAACAGTCAGACACAACGGGGCGGCAGCAGTGGCAGCATCTTTGCCCATAATAGGGAAAAAAAAGGAAAAGGAGCTGTGGCTGACGTGACTCCCCCGAGCGTCCGTGCACCAGCACTTGGGAGCCCCCAAATCAAGTCTCCCCCCAACAGAATACAAACTCCCCGGGGACATCTCTGCATCCAAAGAGCTTAGCGAATGCCTGGCACACAATTCCCGGTTAACCAAGACCTTCTCGTTCATTTCTCCATGAGAACCGACGAGTTTGAAGACTCCCAAGTAAGCTGGGAAGACAAAGGAAGAGTGTGGAGTGAGGAAAAGTCTCTGCACAATCAGACCACTACGGCAGTGATGGAGGCAAGCACCTGGGACAGCGCCCAGACGAAACCCAACCCGGTAAGCCAGACAGCACAGAGCGGGGGCGGGGGGCCCTCTGGCTAAAGCTGGGGCACCACCCTTCTCTGAACAGACTGCAAATGATTGTTTTTATTTGGGGTTCTGCTTTTGCTCACTAAGTTGAGAATAAATGATTTTTTAAAAAGAAAGCCTTTCCCCCATAACACCAAGGTCTTTGTTTCAGGATAAATCAGGCCATTGGCGTGTGGTAGGGACCATCTAGCTTTGAGGCCATGGGACAGGCACCATTTCCAAGCCTCACTGGGAGCCACGGAGGCCTTGGCCTGCTCTCCAAGCATCCTGCCCTGTGAGCCACTTCTGGCGTGGCATTCCTCCACTCTGCCCACGCTGGATGCCCCAAAGTGCTCCTAGGTACGTGGGGAGGGGCATGCCTAAAGCATGGGAAGCCCCTAGCCTGCTGCCTGCTCCCCTCCCCCTGCTTTTGGTGGCACCCCCAACCACAGCTGTAACTCCTTCTTTACTTAGAATTCATCTGCATCAAAAAGGCATCAATCCAGTGTTTTTTTCTTTTCTTTTTTTTTTTTTAACAAATATTTTAAAGCTCCCTCCTGGCCTCAGTGATCCCGGCAGAGAGCCCTGCAGCCAGAGCCGGCTCAGGGTGGGGGAGCAACTGCACAGTCCACATCTTTCACCTCAGCGCCTCCGCCAGTTAATGAAGTGCTGGCCATTGGTGTAACACCAACAGCGCTAAGCCCTGACGAGAGGCAAACATACTTTAAATAAAAAGTCTCTTAAGCATCAAAATATTGAAGCTCATACTGTCATAATGTGTACTCATTGCTATGGAGAAATCCTGCTCCCAAGCTCAAACCCGATTCCCCAGCAAGGCACTAAGGCACTGACTGCTCACAGGGCATGGCCCAGAGCTGTCTGTCCGTCTGTCCATCCCTCCTCCCATCTGTCCGTCCATCCCTCCCTCCCATCCCTCCTCCTGTCCTTCCATCCACCCCTCCATCTGTCTCTCCTCCCACCCCTCTGTCTGTCCCCCTTTCTGTCCTTCCATCCCTCAATCCCTTGCTCTTGCCATCTGGCCTGAGTGCTCACAGAACAGACGGGGCAGGGAAGGTGACTGCACTCAGCCTGGAACAGAACATCACCCCTGTGGACCCCCAGGACACAGCACCTGGTATCCCTGCCCCTCTCTTCAGGTATCATTAACAACAATAGGAATCAGCAGGGACGGCATCCTTTAAGATTGGTGACGCATTCTACCTTTATCTCGTGGGATCTTCCTGACAGTCTTGGCAGAGGTGATATCATTGTCCCCTCTTTACAAATGAGGAAACTGAGGCTGAGAGAGAGTCTGCAGGGTCACACAGCTAGGCAGAAATCGAACTCGGGCCCTCCTGACACCACAATGAGCAGGTGCCTCACCCAGCGCTGGGCCACCCACAGGAGCTGCCAAGCCTGGGACCAGCTCCCAGCCATCACTGGATGCCCAAGACTAACAGGATCTCTGGGCATGTGTGTGAGGGTGAGTGTGCACCTGAGGGCTAGACCCCAGCATGGAGGCGAGCCTCCCCAATGCCTCCCAGACGAGCCTTCGGCTCAGATCCCCACGGCCCATCACTCACCTCTGGCATCAAAGAATTCATCATCTGAACTCTCCACAGTGGCACTCATGATGTTATGTACATGCCACTGGGCCCCACCGCAGGGAAGGGAACCAGCTAAAAGAGAGAGAGAGGCACGGTCAGGCAGGACCTCTGCCAGGCATCTACCTGGAGGGCCTGGGAGAAAGCTGTGGCATCGCCCCCCAAGCCCATTCACTCATCCCTTGGCTGAGACAGGAGGGCATGACCAGAAATGATAACACTGGTTCCCCTGCCCCTCCTCCCCAACTCCCTCCCCCTCCTCTCCTTCTCCTGCCCCACTCCATCCTCTTTCCCCCCTCCATTCTCCTTCCCTCCTCCTCCCTGCCTCCTCCTTCCTCCTCCCCCTCCTCCTCCTTCCTCTCCCTTTCCCTCCTCCTCCTTCCTCCCCCACTACTTCTCCTCCCTTCCCTCCTTCATATTCACTCACACAAACTGAGGACTGCTGAGTCTCAAAAAGCCATGTGCCAAGGTCAGCCCCACGTGACAGACAGAAATTGAGACCCAGAGAAATGAAGAGACTTGTTCAAAGTCACAAGGACAGAGGTGGGATTAGAACCCAGAACCTCCTCCGTCTCTACTTCAGGACCACAGTGCTAAAGCTAGAGGGGGCACTTGGAAGCTCAGAGTAGCTACTACGGCTAGTAAGGGGCAGAACACGGGGGTCCTTCCACTGCCCCACTCTGCCTCCCAGAAGCCAGACGACTCAGCAGGAGGGAGATGGCGGCAGAGCCGGCATGACTTGGCATCAAGAACCGGCTTCAAATCCTACCTCCAATACCTCAGTCTCCTCCTCTGTGGAGATGACAGATGTCACATGCGCAGTCAACCTCAAAGGCCACACCTGAGAAGCAGTAGTGAGCTGGCTGACCCAGGCTCACACCCCACTGGGCCCCGGGTCACTCCCTGGGCCTGCCTTAGAGGAAGGCGCACCTCGTGTGGGAAGAAGAGGAAGGGACGGATGGGATCTCATCAGTCTGAGTCTGTGGACTGGTCCTACACGGAGGCTCAGCACTCCAGCCCTAGAACTGGCCTCCGTCCTGGCCATGGGAAACACCCCTCCCATGAGGCCTCCTCCCGGAGAGCGTCCCAGGCAGCTTCTGCCTGCTCAAAGTGACCCACACGGGACGCAGCCGGACACCCCTGGGGCATCCACACTGACGCCCTCAGTATCGCTGCCCCGTTAGCCTTCATTTGGGGAAGGTGGCACCGAAAGTGTCAGGAGAGGGAACTACCCGGCCTCAGCCGCCAGCCCTAGCCCCAGGGCACAGAATCTCACCAGGACTGAGCACCAGGCAGCAGGCAGGCCCACCACCCAGGGCGTGTATGCAGCCCCTAACTGGGCCCTGGGTGAGTAATGCCCCGTAATTACAGAGATATTTTTAAAGTTGTGACGAAGGAGGGTGAAGAGATTTCCAGGCAGCTGGTGCACCCAGGCACGACGGGATGCTGCCCATCCATCGTCTGGATGTCCATCTGTCTCTCCCCGCCCCCCGCAAGCTCCTCAGAGCCCATGCAGAGCTCCTAGCCCACAAGGGGTGCTGGCTTGCCCCTTGTCTCCACCCTGCCAAAGCACCCACCAAGCCCCTCTGGTGGGCGCGCCAACGGCCGAGCTGGCTGCAGGGGCCACAAAATCCCAACAATCTCCATTAGATAACATTTTTATAGAAGCCAGCCCCTTGAGCAAGGACAGCTCCATCTTCTCCTCAGTTTCCCCTGTAACATTCTATTGCATTACCATCCGCTGTTGGCAGATGACTGATTGGTGCACATTGGTCCATGTGAACCTAATAAATTGATCTAGAGGCCTCAGGGTCATTAGGAACAGTCCTGGGACTCCTTAGCCCCCCAGCCCATGGTCACTGTCACAGGCTTGTGCCCCCAGCCCATCTGGCCTGAGAGACTGTCTTCTAGCCCAGATCTTTCCTGTGTGTCTATCTGGGGAGGCTCCATGGTACCCCATGTCCACAGCATTATCTCAGTCTGGTAGCGCCTCCTAGGGATGCCCACTTTCTCTCCCACTGCTGATTATGACTCCTTGCCAATGATCTCTCCATCCTCACTCTCCTCTCCTGGACACGCTCTTGGGGGAGACCTCTCCTATATCCCAGAACATCAGGGCGGGGACCACTTCCTGTTTGTCTGTGTTTCCACTGCCCAGCACTGGGCCTAGAGCATAGTAGGAGCTTGGGAGTTTGTGTGGCATGGAAGTAGAAACCTGTGACAGGCTGGAGGCTCAGAGGAGGACAGGTAGGCTAGAGCAGGCCCTCCAGTCCACGGCACATGGGGAAACACCAGGGCACACAAGATGTGAGTGCTGTTTTCTAATTAAGTGAAGGGCTTTTGGGGGGGCATGGCACTTAGCCTGCCTTGCTCTGCTTGGTCCCAGAGAACAGAGCAAGGGGCAGTGGCAGGGAGCGCAGCAGAGAGGCTGGGAGGCTGGGGGCAGGAAAGCCCCACTAACTGGCTCCCACCCAGAACCTCCTGGCATAGAATGGGTGGCCTGGGGGTGGGGAGGGTAGAGTCCCCCAGCAGAGGCCTGGGCTTCAGAGAGATGCCAGGTGTGGTCTGGGCTCCATGCAAGATTTTAAGCTAAGAGCCTGATTGAAAGCCCTTCCTTTGATGAGAGCCCACTGAAGTTCAGTATCTGCTGGGATGGTAACTTCTAGGTCCTGAGATCCCTGGCCACAATGTGAGTGAAGGTGTCACTCTCCAGAGCCACTTGGAAGCCAGAGGAGAAGGCTGGGCCTTGATGTGGAGTCATGGTCAGGAAGAACAACGATCCTGAGTGGAGGAAGCTGGGGACAGCCACATGCCAACCTCTGGCTGCCTGCCCTGGCTTCCAAGAAGAGACCCCTCTTGGCTCCCCTGGGAGTGCTTGATGGCCAGCTATGATGACCTCTCCTATATCCCAGAACATCAGGGCGGGGACCCCCTCTGTATGTTCTTATTGAAACCCTTCCTGCCTCTGCCTTGGTCCGGGGCTGCCTCACCTGGGAAGCCTCCATAGTTGTCCCCGCCAGAAGTGACCCTGGAGGCACTCTGTCTCCTTCATGAGGAGCCACATTCTGGCACTTATCTGGGCACAAATATGTTTAGCAGATGAGAAACTCTGAGGTTCCCCGTTCCCCACCTCCCTAACGCCCAGCAGCCTCAACCAGTGAGTTGAGTCAGGGTTCTGGGCATGAACCAATGAGATGATTCCACAGGGCCTGCCACAGTCTAGAGAGGCCCACCTGTTCTATGGGGCAGAGGAGTCCAAAGAAAGCAGACCTGTTTATCTGCCTCCCGAGCATCAAGCTAGCTCACAACTGGCACACTTAGACCAGGGACCATCATGCTCCATTCCCCAAAAGAAGCACAGCTCCCCCCTACCAGCAGTCTGAGCCACTTGCCCAGGCCAGAAGAGAAGAAATCCAAAATTCTAGCAGGTCACTCAACCAGCTGCCCTCCCTATTAAAAATAACTGGACTGTGCAAGGCCTGACCCCCAGGGCAGGAGCAGCCCACAGCTCAATCTGCTTGTGGGAGGAGCCTTGTGGGCTAATTCACTCGGGATTTCTACAGCATCATCTCAACAAAAGGGCAGAGAATAAGAACTCGAGTGAAGAGAAAACAGGGGCCAAGCACCAAGGACACACAGATCCCAGGACAGAGATAGAGGGGGGTAAAATCCGGGGCCTCAAACACCTAAACACAAACGCCCAAAGCGAGCCAAGCTGTTTGTGCACAAGGAGGCCCATGGGACCTTGCAGGGATCACACACGTGGGCAGCTCTGGATGGACAAAGCAGGATTCGTTAAAAGGGGCAGGGGGTGGGCAGGGCAGTGTGCTTACTCACCGTCATGTCCAGGAACCCGAGAGGGAGGAAGGAAGGAAACATCAAAGATCTTATTGGTTCAGCCAGGTAGCACCGCGGACAGAGTGCCAAGCCTGGAGTCAGGAAGGCCTGAGTTCAAATTCGACCTCAGACACCAGCTGTGTCACCCTGGGCAAGTCACTTCACCCTGTTTGCCTCAGTTTCCTCATCTGTAAAATGAGCTGGAGAAGGAATGGCAAACCACTCCAGTATCCTCACCAAGAAAACCCCAAATAGGGTCACAGAGAGTCGGACACAATTGAAATGACTTTTGAAATCAACAACATCTGGGTAACAGTCAGGCAAGGGAGAGGCAGAAATGATCTGGTGATCAGAGTGGACTCCAGACCACCTGGACAGAAGGAAAAGCTAGAGGAGGAGATTAGGGAGCCGACACAGAAGTGGGAGGCAGCAGGGGCGGGCACGGAGGGGCCTGCTCAGCAAGCTGGTAGAGGCCACCAAGCCGGATGTAGTGCTGACCCAGGGAATGTAACAGGCAGGGAGGGGCTGGAGCACCAGGCTCACTCCAAAAGGACAGGCTCCAACAGAGCCCAGTATAAAGGGCTGCTAGGAGCAGCTTTGATGGATCGGGGTAGGGCCTGGGGGCTCGCTGCAATGCCAGAGGAGGCCACGGAAGCTGAGAGTATCTGAGGCTGCACAGAGAGAGGTCCAGCACCTGCCAAGAAGAAGGGAGAGATGGGCTCTTTGTCCTGTGCCCTGACCAGCCCAGGGATGGAAGAACATCAGTGAGCCAGAGAGGGCCCAGAGGTGGACAACCAGGCTAGACGTCATGGTGGGGGGGGGGCAGTGGGAGAAGATCTTGAGTGAGGAGGGAAGGTGTTGTAGGCACGGAGAGGAGATATCAAGGAACCCATGTGAGGAAGGAGGCTAGTCTGACTGCAGAGCATTTCTTGTGTACCTACTGTGTGCTGGGGACAATGCTAAGCATGTTTTACAAATGGTATCTTGCTGGATCCTCACCACAATCTTAGGAGGCGGGGGCTTTATTGTGCCCATTTTACAGACGAAGAAACTGAGGCAGACAGGCATGCTTGCCCAGGGTCACACAGCTAGTGCTTGTCTGAGGTTGGATTTGAACTCAGGTCTTCCTGACTCCAGGTGGTAGCTGTGTGACTAGAAAAAAAGGCAGCTTCTAGGCAAGGTGTTATGAACCTGGAAATGTCAAGAATCTGGCAACAAACTGGGAGCCCTGGGAGAACAACAATGGGATTGGGAGACCGGCAGGATGGCGGCACCTTCTGTAGCAACAGGGAAGTGGGGAAGAGGCTGATGAGCTCAGTCCTGGGTATGTTCCATTTCAAATGTCCATGGTCTATCCACTCTGAGATGTCCAATGGGCAGCTGGAGAGACGAGATTGGAGCTGGGGTCAAGAGAGAGGTTAGGGCTGGACAAGGAGATCTGAGAGTTATGACTAACAGCACAGGGGCCAACGAGATCGCCAAGGGACAGGGTGTTGATCGAGAAGATGGGCCAGACTGACCCAACTGTTCTGGAGAACAATTTGGAACTATGTCCAGAGGGCTATAAAAATGCACACGCCCTTTGACCCAGAAATACCCCTTCTATGGCTATATCCCAAAGAGATCATACAAGTGGGAAAAGGACGCCCATGTATAAAAATATTTATAGCAGCTCTCTTTGTGGTAGCCAAGAACCGGATATTGAGGGGATGCCCATCGACTGGGGAATGGCTGAACAAGTTGTGATATGTGAACGTAATGGGATGCTATTATTCCATAAGAAATGACGAGCAGGCAGACTTCAGAAAAAACCTGAAAAGACTTACATGAACTGATGCTAAGTGAGGGGAGCAGAACCAGGAGAACACTGTACACAGTAACAGCCACAGTGAGCGGTGACTGACCTTGATAGACTTGGCTCTTCTCAGCGATGCAGGGATCTAAGACAACTCCAGAAGACTCATGATGGAAAATGCTACTGACACCAAGAGGAAGGACTATGGAGTCTGAATGCAGATCGAAGCATATTGTTGTCTCTTTTTCTTTCCTGTGGTTTCTCCCTTTTGTTCTGATTCTCCTTTCACAACATGACTAATGTGGAAATATATTTAATATGTTTGTACATATAGCCTATGTCAGATTGCATGCCATCTTGGGGAGGGCGGAGGGGAGGGAGAGGGGAAATTTAGAACTCAAAATCTTATAAAAGTAAATGTTGAAATTAATGAATTAAAAAAAGGAGAAGAAGATGGCCCAGGACAGATGGCCCTGGGCTATAACCTCATCTAGGTGGTAGTTAATGAGGAGTGGCCAGAGCAGTAGGAGGAGAAGCCAAAGAGAGAAGAGGGAATGAGGGCAGCCATCAAGGTCAGATGCTGTACAGAGGTCAGGGATGATCAGGACTGAGGAATGATCATCAGGCTGGGCAATTAAGAGTCACTGGCAAATTTGAAAACAGCAGATTCACATCAATGATGAAGCTGGAACCTCCCCAAGCACACAGAAGACTGGTATAGATTCAATTACAAAGCACTCCATAAAGAAATAAAGGCCAGCTTAAGTCACTGGAGGAATATTCAGTGCTCATGGAGGGGCCATGCCAATAAACTAAAATTAATTTACACTTTTAATGCCATGCCAATCAAATTACCAAGGGGATACTTTACAAAGCTTGATAAAATACCAACAATTCATTTGGAAAGACAAAAGATCTGGAATATCAAGGGAAATGATGAAAAGGAGTAAGGATGAAGAGGGAATAGCACTTCTAGATCTCAAGCTGTATCACAAAGCAGAAGCCATCAACGGAGAAGATTAGACGAAGGAGGCTCAGAAATACTAGAACCCAATAGTCTGGTGTTTGATAAAGTAGAAAATATCAGTCACCTGAGGAAAACTCTTTGATTAAAAAAAAAACTGCTGGGAAAATCAGAAAGCAATCTGGCAGAAACTAGGCTGAGACAACACCCTTACACCACACTCCACAATACATTCTAGGTGGATACATGACCTTGACATTCGAGATGATACTACTGACAAACTAGAAGAGAAACAGATCATGTGCCTTTCACAGCCATGGGTAAGAGATGGATTTTCATCCAAAAAAGAGAAAACTGATAACTTTGATTCCATATAATTGAAAACCTCCTCCAAAGGCAATATTAACGCGCCTAGAATACGAAGGAAAGTTGGCTGAACGTATCGAATTTCTCAGACAAGGGTTTGGTATCCAATAGATGTAAACAGCCATTCACCAATAAATAAATGGCCAAAAAATATGAACAAACAGTTCTCAAAAGAATTGCAAAGTATACACGACCACACAAAAAAATGCTCCAAATGACTAAGAAGAGAGAAATGTGTCAAAACAACTCTGAGATTTTATCTCACACTCTGCAAATGGGCAAAAATGACAAAAAATGGCAAGGGTTAACACTGGAAGATGGGCACACTAATACATTGTTAGTGGAGCTGTGGAGTGGTACAGCCATTTTGAAAAATAATTTGGTATTATGCAAATAAAGGGACTAGAATGGCCGTACCCTCTGAACCAGAAACCCCCGTTACTAGGCTTCCACTCCAAGGAAACTATCAACAAGAAAAAAGTTTCCATACACTCCAAAATGTTTTACAGCAGCACTTTTTGTGATAGCTAAGAACTGGGAAGTGAATGCCTATTCATGAAAGTAATGGAATGTGACTGTGCTTTAAGAAATGACACGTGTGGTGAAGTCAGGAAAGTCTGGAAAAGGTCCACAGACTATGAGCCGAGAAAACAATCAACACAGAACCTACAACCAGGGAAATGGAAACCACAACACCGTAAGAAGATGACAAAGGGCAGGGGCCTTGAATGACAAGCTAGAAGACACATCCTACACAGGCGTACTCAGACTGTCCCAATGTACTCATCAGTTGGGCTGACTTTTTGTTTTCTGTCACATGGGATGGCTCGGGTTGGGGGTGAGGTACATGGGACACTCTGGGGATGTAGAAATGGAAAATATCAATAAAATTGATTAAATGATGACAAAGTTAGAAGCCAGACTCTGATGGAGTCGAAGAGAAGTGGGGGCATCCAGTTTGGCTATGAAAGAGAGGAGAGGTGCACGATGATGATCTAAAGGGAAGGCGGAGGCAGTGAAGGTTTTTGAGGAAGGGGGAGACACAAGCATGTCTGTGGGCAGCAGGAGAGGAACCAGGAGATGGGAGGACACTGAAGACTTTGGGGGGGATGGTAATGATGGAGGGGGAAATATGCCAGGAGATGCCAGAGAGGATGCATCAAGAGAAGGAAGACTGAGGGATGGAATAAAGGAGCCCAACCAAGAGCTTCCATTTTCCTAGCACCACAGGAGGCTGGGCCTCCCTTTGGCTGGGAGAGCAAGGGAGGAAGTGTGTGGGAGCTCTGAAGAGAGGGGAGGTCTAGAACAGGACAGAGAATTAAGACCCAAAGGGCTACCCTGCTGCAGTGAGGGCCCAGGAGAGATTAGAAGTGGACCCAGTAAGAGCAGGATTATGGGACACTTCCTCCAGGGCTTCAGATCCCCATCTGTAACATGGGGGGGAGGGGAGGGAGGGGAAGGGAACAGGAGGGGGAGGGAGAGGGAGGGAGGGACCCAATGGTACAGAACCACTCAGCGGCTTCTGAGGAGGCCTGCTGGAGACAGCTGGTGGGAGCTGGCCAGGCTCAGAGGTCTGGCCAGGGGTGAGTGTGGACAGGACCAGGGAGCTGGGGATTCACCCACTAAAGACCGACATAGTTGGACTGGTGAGAGAGGGCTAAGGCTGGGAGGGGAGAAAAACAGTACCAGAGCAGGGGCGACAGAGCTGGGGATGGCATACGATGGCTTCTTTTAATGTCTCACCTCCTTTTCCCTTTCTTCTCTCTCTCACCTTCTCCTCTCTCCCTTCCCCTGTCTCTCTTCACCTCCTTCTCTTTCTCCTCCCCTCCCTTTCTCTCTCTCTCTTTCTCCCCCACCCCTCTCCCCACCTCCTTCTCCTCCCTCCCTCTCTCTCTCTCTCTCTCTCTCTCTCTCTCTCTCTCTCTCTCCACCTCCTTCTCCTCTCTCTCTTTCACACACACACACACACACACACACACACACACACACACCAGCCACAGCATCAGATGGGGGGCGGGCAGCCTAGCCACCTGCAGGCTCTTAGGAAGGCCATCTTGCTAACTTCCTGTCCTGCCTAGTCACCAGAATGAACCTGGCCAGGCTGGGCTAGTGGCTCAACTGCAGTCTGACCACTGCCCTGTGCTACCCCCCCCCCCACCCCAGGATAGATGACATCCCTGTACTAGGTGATTCCTAAGAGAGGTGGTGATGGGGGCCACGCACTCATCATTGCTAGAGTCAGGGGAGAATAAGCCTGTGAACCGAGGGGACCACCTAGGCAGGGCCTTCATGAAGCTTCTCCTGATTAGGCCCCAGTCACTTAGCTCATCCCTTCCTAGCCACCAGCACCTTGGGCAGCCCGAAGCTCTCTCTAGGCTAGGGCTACAGGCAGGAATGGCCAGGGTAGGAGCTTGGGGTCTGACAAGGGGAGGGAGGGCACAGCCTTGAGTCCAGGGTCAGATTGGCCAGTGGGCCAAGAAGCCCAAAGAGGGGACAAGGAGCTACAGTGACAGACACAAGACAAATGCCCCCCCATCTGGCTCCTTCCATCTGGTCCAAGTTACTATGTTGGCATCAGAATCACAGGTAGTTGGGGTGGGGGGAGGAATGGGCCAACCCTTGGAGAGGTAGAAGGGGGAAAGAGAAGAGGGAAGAGGAACAAGGTGAAGGAGACACCCACATTGGGCAGGCTAAAGGTCCAGCTGGGACACTGGGGTTGGGGAAGGGACTGGGGCCATTTGCAGAATGTCTCCCTCCATGGCTGGCTGAGAAGCTTTGGATGGTGACAGGAGAGCAGAGAAGGGGGAGGTCTGTGAACAGATCCTGGGAGGGGCCAGGGCTTCTGGGAAGAAGAGGAGCTGGGGGATGGACCTATCCCAGGCACTGGGCACAGAGACCAAAGCCCTAAGCCAGGCCCAGAACCCTGGGCTCCCAAATCCTCAGCAGTCTCAGGCCCGAAAGGAACCCTAAGCAGCGCCGACTCGGGAGCACACTGCCAAAACCCATGGCAACCCCATCATAGGTAGGCATGAATAGGAAGATTCAAAATTTCCCAAGGGTGCCCCAGACTGCAGGAAGCAGCCATCAGCCTCTCTCCCATCTCCCCTCCCCCACCGGCCCAGGCAGCATCCCTGAGAGCAGACCTGGCCTCCTCCTCACTCCCTGCTTGGCTCCCTCCTGTGTGGAGGAGCATGTGAGCTCCTGCCTGCCTCTGCCTGGCCACACTCTGGCCCCACTCATTTTCCCAGTCCAGCTTCACATTATAACCCTTGCCCAAACCTCCATTCCAAGACAACTGACCTGTTCCCTGTACCTGCTGACACCATTCCATCCCCCATCTGCAGGCCTTTGCACGCACCCCCTCCTCACTAGGTTCTCTCCCTCTTCCTCCCCGCCCCCATACCTGCTTCTGGAGGGTGAGGACCATTCTACCCCCATCTTTGTGTCACTAGGGCCTGTTCCCAGTAGACACTGAATGGAGGAACCCAGAAGGGCCCCAAGAAAGAATGCCCCAATTCTCAAGAGGCTTAAACAGTGGCCAGAGAGACAAAGGATCCATCCCCAGGAACCAGTCAGAAACCTGTCAGTCCCAACAATCACCTGCCAAAGGGCCTGAGGGCAAGAGACTGGCCGCTGGACTTGAATCTTGGACTCCAGCTCTGCTGTCTGTGCTCTGTGGGGGCATCTGCATGCCCTGGAGCCCCAGAAGTCAGAGGGAAACTAGGCTGGCTGTTGAGGCACTGACAGGTTCCTGGCAAGGTTTCAGAGGAGACCCGTCTGACGTGGCAAACACAGGCCCCAGACCGCCAGGGGAGGATCCAAACTCAGCTGTCATGAGTGAGCTCTGATTAAGCACCTAGAGGTGGGGGTAGGAGATGGAGCTACAGGCACCACCCCAGGATGATGGAGATTGTAGGTACAAGTGATGGGGCTGATCCCGAGGGTCCTCAATGGAGGGGCCTCTGAGGCGGCCAGTGCATCCCACCTCCCATTCTAGGATAAGCAGGACACACCTAAGGAGGGATTTGAACCCGGGCTTCTGTGTCCAGAACCAGGTTCTTGCCACTGCCCCAGCCCACCTCTCACCCAGGATGAGGGAGGGGCATTCATTAACTTCCTAGATGTGGGGCTGTCATGGGGAAAGCTCAGCATCTCTGAGCCCACCTCCCCTGGAGTCCCAGACCCCCAGCAGAGAAGGGGGGCAGGTGGGCCCAGGGGTTAAGTTCTCTGCCCCTGACCCTGCCCATCTCACGGGTTCCACCCATCTCTGTAGACAGGTGCCATGCATCAGTCCTCACCTAACCCACCAGACAGTTCAGGAGCTTCCATAGCTGGGGGCAACAGCAGCTTTGGCTACTCAGCCTGAGACTAAGACCTGGTTGGTGTTTTCTCCACAGAGGTGGTCCTCACAGGCAAGACCCTTGGAGAGAGACTTCGTCCCCAGCCTGGGCCTCCCACAGACCATCACCACCACCCCTAAACTGAGCCACAAAGCTGCCCACTTAGAGACTCCCAAGCAGCCACTAACAGAAGCTTCAGTCTGGCCCCACTACCCTGACCCCCGGCCCCCTACGTAGAACAGCCCTTATCAACACAGTGGATGAACTTGGCCCAAGGGGCTGGGGCAGTGGGTGACAGGCCTGGTGAGGCCAGCTATCCCTCCCGCAAGGAAAGCCTTCCTACCTTTCCAAGCTGCCCTGCTCTGAAAGGGCTAGGTCATCTGCCCCATTTTATAGGTAAGAAAACTGAGTTCCAGGGAGGTTCAGTGCTTTGCTCCAGGCCCCATTGCTGGCTGGTAGAGAAGCCGGCACTTTGACTCAGCTCTTGGTCAGTCCACAAGGTGCTGGCAACAACATCTACAAAGATCCCAGACCTGCTGAGGTCCCACCAACCTGACTATTTAACAGTCTCATTGATGTCCTTAGTAGATAATTGGACATTAATAGCCATGGTGACCGCTATTAGGCCCAGGGGCAGCCTTGAACTCTTGGCCCGCTAAGGAGGTACAGGGTCCTCAGCCCCAGCCCGACCAACCCTTCCAGAGTCCAACTCCAAACAGAATAAGCTGTCTCCACTGGCTTCCTCCCCTCATTTGCCTCCTACTGGCTCCAACCCCTTGCAAAGTGGCTGCCCCTGCCCACCCTGCCCTGAATGGGAAGCCTTTCCCTAGTGACCAGCCAAGACACCCCTTCTCCAGCCTCATCACTCAGCCTCTCACCTTCAGCTGCCCTCTCTGGGCCTTCTCAGTGTCCTTGGCCTAGTCTCCATTCACATTCTAGCCCTGATCATGGGTGTCCCCAGGGCTGTCTCCTAGGCCCTTTTCCTTTCTCTCCCCCCACACTCTCTCCATGACTTGGCATCTCCCACCTTCCTCTCTTTGTAGCAATGATTCCCAGGCCTCTCTATCTAGGCCCAAGCTCTCTCCTGAGGGCCAGGCCTGTAGGCATGAAAATGCTGGACCTGGGCATCTCACACTGAACACATCTGATGATTCTCTTCCTGAGAGGCAGACCAGCTTCTGGACCTGGAGACAGGAAGCCCTGCCTTTGAATTCCCTCCCACCCACATTCACTTCCCCCTCAGTGGCCATGGGGCAGGCCCCCAGAACCCCTCCCCTGGAAAGCCTCCTACCTGGGCCCTGCCCCCAGACCCTCTCCCCTGGACCCTACCTCCAGAGCTTCTCCCTTGGACAGCCTCCTCCCTGGGCCCTGACTCCTCAGCCTCTCGACAGCCTCCTGCCTCCAGAGTCTCCCACTTTAAACCATCCTCCAATGGCAGCCAATGGAATCCTGGAGAGGCCGAGCTCCCTGGTGAGAGGCTCCCTGCTGTGCCAGGACCAACACTAACCACTGCTTGTCCATTCATGCCTCATGTTCGTGGCCCGCCTCATGCACCAGTCAACTCGGTCCACACGTAGCATTTGGACAGATCTTGCCCAGGCCTGGACCATCCCTTCCTGCCCTGCTGCCTCATGACACCTCTGGCCTTCTTCAAAGCCCACATCCACTTGCCACCTCTCCCCATGCCTCTCCCCGCTCCTCCCCAAATTACTCTGGATCTTATAGTCACTTCTTTGTACATATGTTGGCCCCCAGCCTAGGAGAATGTAGCTAAGGGCCTAGCACACATTAATAAATGCTTGTGGAATTGAGGAAACCCAGCTGCTGGCTATAGTGGGGCAGAGGTAGGTCTAGGAGAGACCTAGGGGGAAGGCCAGACAAGCCTATGCCCAGCCCAGCCCTGCCCTGCCCTGCCCAGGGAGGAGCCTCATCTAGAAGCAGGTGACTCACTTACTTGGCCACCTGAGGGGTGTGGGCCAGAAACACTCAGGGACTGGCACTGAGAAGTGCCTAGGAAGGTACCAGGGGAGGCTGCCAACCTGCTGATTTGGAGCACCCCTGGTTACCTAACAACTGTGGAAGACAAACTGGGGGACAAACATTGAGAAAAGTGTAGCTCCTTCCCCCAGCCATTCTCCTCCCCCCACACTCTTGGTGCCTCTGGGCAGGAGAAAGTGAGTGGGGGACGGGCCAGATTGCACCAACCCCTCCCACCCCCCCACCTTGGCCCCTGCCTTCCCAGAGAAGGTCAAACCAGAAGGAATCTAGGCTAAGCCACATACATTACAGATAGAGAAACTCAGGCCCCCCACAACGTTCCAGCGGTAAGGACAGCAGCCTGAGTCCCATTCTAGGTGCTGGGTAGGCAGCGGGTTTACTTCTCCTGCCCATTTACAAAGTGTTTGCCTTGATGCCCAGGGGTCCTGAAACATGGGGGTTTATATCTGCTGTCCCTGAATCTGAATATCCTTGGCTTGTACTTCTCTATTATATGCTATACATTCAAGAACACAGTGCTGAAGGGGGCCCATGAACCTGCACAGACTCCCAGAGGGGTCTCAGACACACAAAAGGCAGAGGGCCCCCTTGGGGGGGGGCAGTGGGGAAACTGAGGCTCAGGAAGGCAGAGTCATTTGCCTGATATATCCCAGCTCAGAAGAGGATGAGGCAAGGTCCAAACCCAGCTTTCTCTGCCTCAGGATGGTGGGATCCACAGAGGAGTCTATGCTCCCACTTTCTCCACTGGCTGCCAGCTCTCTGCGAAGCCTGGAGAGGCCAGCACACCCAAAGGGACACATTCTTTCCATTTCTCTCTCTTCTCTGCCCCTCCTTCCCTGGGGCTGGGGCCAGAGAACTTCCCCAACTTGGGCCTATACTCTGAGCCCATGACCTGGGGCAGTCACCCCAGGAGAAACCAATCATAAGCTCATTCAGGTCCAATGCCCAGGCTCTTCACACACAGTCACAGCTTTGGGACTGCTCCTGGCAGAGTCAAGACCAATCCGTCACCTGGATCTTGGGCTGGATTTTTTAAAATTCCTAATTCATCAGGGAACTAATCCTCAGTCTGGCATCTCCCTTGGCCCACAGGGTTCCTACACCAGCCTCATTCTGGGGGCAGAGGGCAGTGACATATCCCAGTCCTGTCCTCTTCCTCCGCCATTCCGGGTGCCCCCAGAATGAATTGACCTTTTTCAGAGAGGGTAACTAACAGACCATCCTACCCTTTGTTAGGTGGACCCTGGCCCCAGCCCAGAGTCCATCATCACTATTAAAATACAACACCACATAGTCTTCCATTTTGATGCCCAAATGAGCACCAAAGGTCCTTCTGAGAGTATCAGTTATGCTACACTAATCACCAGCAGGAGGGAGTGGCCATCAGATTGGACAAGTCTTTGGAGTTCCCCATCCTCTGCCTGATATGTGCCTTGAGAAGATGGCACATCTCTTGTACATGACTGCCTCATGCCCCAGATCAGTGATGCCAGCCCACCTAATCCAGGCCTAGCAGCTTTCTGGGTTCTTCCCCAGTTCCTGGCCAGCCTCCAATTCACCATCAACAAGGTCAGAGAAAGGTATTCATCACCAAATATAAAATGTGCCCCAACACCCCAGTGACTGCTCTTAGGCCTGTTGTGGCTCTCTGAATCAAAAGTCCTTTGCTTACCCTTCAAGGCCCTCTTCCAAAACCCAGCCTCTCCGGGAAGGACTTCCTGATTATGGACAGTCCCACCCTCCTAGGAGCATCCCTATTGTTCTTGGGATGCCAGGCCAAGGTTCAAGTTGCCTTAACAATCTTTCTGGGCAGACCGCCTCCAGGAGCTCCCTCCAGGCAGGGGCAGGGGCTTCTCATTCTGTCATCTTCCTTATTTCCTCCCCAAAGTATACACTCTTCCTAGGGCAGCTCAGCTCTCAATCCATGGTCACCGCTTACCTCTGACTTGAAGACCCCATTGGGTCTCAGTTTCAAAGTCTGTCAAACCAAAGGGTTAGATGACCTCTCTAAGATTCTCTGATTCTATGACTTACCCCAATGAAGCCCCTTCTTGACAGGATAAGGAGATTTCCCTAGAGACCCACCTCCCCACAGTACAAAGCATCCTCCCCCACTGTGCACATTCAAAATGCCCACTCATCTTCAGGGTCTGCATTTTCTCAAATCTCCCAATTCCATGCCCTCCACTTATATCTCCTGCTGGACCCTCAGCCCTGAGATTTGGTCTGGAAGGAGGTGAATGGGGACCCAGGCTTAGAACAGGAGCTGTAGGACACCAGCCTGGAGATGTGGTCATTCATCCATTCATTCCTCAAGCACCTACTACCTGCCAATCACAAGGGCCACAAGGAGAAAAACAAAGAACAGTCCCTGCCCTCAAGAAGCCTATATTCTCCTCCGGAATACATGTTTTCAGTCATGGAATGTGCAGGGGTGTGTACACACGTGCACACAAACACATATTAACTCTCAGTAAATTCAAAGAAATCTCTAGAAAGGAGGACATTAGAAACAGGAAGAGTCAGGAAAGACCTCATGTAGGAGAAGACACTTCAGTGGAGAAGTGAAGGACAGAAGAGAGGAAGGAGCACATTCCAGTTTGGGGGTGTGGGGGATGGGACCGTGTAAGGGTAAGGAGAAGCTCTGTTGTATACAGGAAGCAGCAAGTGTGGCTAGTACATAGAAGTCAGGAAGGAACCAAAGAGCAGAGATCCTGCAAATGTTGGATTAGAAACAGACTTCAGGCTGTTAACAGGCCCAGAAGACAGTTGGGGAAGTTTGTATTTGATCCTTGAGGCAATAGGGAGCCACTGGAGTTTATTGAGGAGATGTGACATGGTCAAACCTGTGCTTCAGGAAAATCGCTTTGGTGGCTGAATGAGGGATGGACTGGAGTGGGGAGAGACCTGAGGCAGGTAGAGTCCTCAGTAGGTTATTGCAATTATCCAGGTGTCAGGAGACTGGCATCTGCACTGGGGGAGGGGGCATGGCAGTGTCAGAGGAGAGAAGGGGGCATATTTGAGAGATATTGCAAAGGTGAAATCAACGAGAGATGCTGCACAGGTGAAATTGACAAGTGATGCTAAGAGGTGAGATTGACAGGCTTTGGCACCATATTGAATTTTGGGGATGGGGAGAGCTGAGGATGGTCACTGGAAGATTAGTGGGGTCTCAAGATAAATCCTTTGGAGGAAGGGAGAGGTTTGAGGGGAAAGATTGTGAGGCCTACTTTGGATTGTTGAGTTTGAGACACTTATAGGACATTCTCTGACAAATGTCCAACAACAGTTGGTCATGCAGGGCTGGTGCTTAGGGGAGAGGGCGCATAGATCATAGATGGGGGTAGGGGGAAGCTGTTTGGTGATCTATCCATAGAGAAAGACTTGGTCTAAAGAGAACAGACTTGGGGGAGAGGGGAGAAGAAGGGAAAGACCCAGAACTAAGAAAAAACAGAACTGTGAGCTCTCAAACCCCAGGAAGGCTCCACCTGGTTCCCCAACCCATAGTGCAATTGAGGAGGAGGCCCTCAGAGTCCTGAGCAGGGCCTGAGGCCAGGCAAGGGTCAAGTACTCAGCCCCTGACCCCGATCCTGTTGCTCTGACAGAAAGCCCTCCTCCTAGCCCCTCTGCTCAGAGGGAGAAGAGGTCCAAGACAGAAGGGCCAGATCAGCCTTCTCTCCACAACCATCCTGGGAGTGATCCCCCACCCAGAGGGTTCATAGCAGGCAAGGGAAAGTGGCTAGACTTTTGTAGAGGAGCCTAGCTCCAGGCTTCTTCCCATCCCCTGGGGGTATTTCCAGTCCTAGGCCTGGAATCCTGGGGCTTCTAGGTCAATGGTCTTCAGGACGATAGTCACTTACCAGTCAAATTACTGCCCTGTAGGAGATAAGGCCCAGGGCAGGAGGAGGGCGTCTCAGGTAGGGTAACCTAAGAGGCGAGGATAGAGAAGCAACTCCCAGAGAAAACAGACAAGGGCACCACAGCCCAGCCCAAGCCAAGCCAGCCCTTCAAGAGGGCATATCACTTTCCTGGCCCCACTCTTTTTACAGCTTCATGAAGAGGGCAGGGTAGAGAGGGAAGAGACCAGATTCATCAAGACCAGTTAGGTTTGGAGAAGAGCCAAGGTGAGAGGTGATATAGGTGTCTGTGGCATGGATGGAAAGGAGAAGCTGAATGGGAGAGAGTATACAGGCAGAATTGATAAGGTTTGGCAGCTATTTCTGGGTCCTGGGGTTAGAGAGGGTAAACAGCTGAGGATGACTCTGAAGGCAGGAACCTGGGTGACAAGAGGGGACAGCAGTGTCCTAGACAAAAAGAGGGAGGCTCAGAAAAGGGGGTTCAGGACGGGATGTCAAGTGGACTAGGGCATTAGAATTCAGGAGAGAGATGAACCCCAGAGAAGGTTAAGGACAGAGCCTGGAGGAGTGGAGAGAGAAGAGGGAGGGCCCAGGTCTGAGTGCTGGAGGGCAAAGACCACGAGGGGGAGTGGGGGGACAGCACAGAGCTGAATGAGCCAGAAGAGGGGCCAAGGGGGAGGGAGGCAGAGAAGAGAGAGTCAGGGAGTTGGGCTGGGAGGTCCCAGATCAGGGGGAGCTGAACTCTGGGAAAAGAAAGGCTCAGCCACCTCCAGAATCCAAAAGCTGCAGGGGCCCAGAGAAGGGCCAGGAGGCACTGGGATGGGGGGGTGGGGAGGAAGTGAGCATTAGGGGCTGGGCCTGGAATTCCATCTGTGACGTAGGAAACTCCCCCTACAAGGCAGGTTGGTGCCTCCTCTGCCATGTTGGGTCTAGGGCCCTAGAAAGGGAAGGGACTTGACCAGGGTCACACAGCCAGGATGGGTCAGAGCTCTGACTGGCTGACAAAGGACTTGACCCAAGGTCTTCCAGGCTTCTTTCCTTTGTTCCTTCCTGGCTTTGAAGTCTGCCTCTTCTCTACTGTGCAGGAGCTGAGGGCCAGAGTTGGGACTATAGCTGGGATGTGGACAAGTGTTTTGCCTAGAGTAGATGAAGCAGAAGGGCGGGATACCTCCTTATGAGAGAAGGGTCTCCTTAGCCTAAGGCTGAGGGAGAGGCACTGAGTGCACGAATCCCCCCACAGGGTCCAGCATGGCAGCCCCACCAAGTGGCCAAGGGCATGGGGTGGGGGTGGGGGTGGAGAAGGGAGGTTTCCTGGCTAGAATTCCCAGGATTGGGGGCTCCCAGTCAGCTAGGGCAGGAGGTGGTATATGCTCAGTGGGGGGTACGGGGGTGGAGAATAGGGGAGTATAGCCGGAAGGAAGGGATAGATGAAGGAGACTGAAGATTTACCGAAGATCTCCCTGGAGGAGAGCAGGGGGAGAGGAAGGCTGCCTGCCTGCCTGCCTGCCTATATAACATTGACTCACACAGCCATGTCCAGGGGATGAAGGCCCTCAGGAACCTTCCATTCCAGGCCAACTTCTGCCCACTGGCTCCAAGCGGGGTCCTGGGCTCCAGGCTGGCCCCAGCCTTAGCATAGCTCCCCAATGCTACAGCCTGTTCTCGGTCTGGCAGACCTTCCCCCCTACACACACACACACCTCTAGCTCTGGCATGAAGTCTCCCATAAAGTGGAGAGGTGTGCCTGCCCAGGCCTTCATGTCCTTTGCCAATCACCAATGTCAGGGTCAGGGTCACCCTGGGAAATCACCAAGAGGCTCCCATCCCATCACAGCAGCACTCCACCCATGGTACATTCCAAGGATCAGGGGGCAGGGGAGAAGACAGAGGCTGAGTGTGACTAGCCACATTCAGACCCCCACCCCAACCCCACCCCATCAAGAAACGGCCTTCTGTTATCAGTAACCCGGCAATGGGAGAAGATGGGGCGCGGGGTGGGGTGGGAAATGATCTGGCCAGGCTTCAGTAGAAAAGCGCACAAACTGGCGAACATACACACACATACCTTCAGCGTCCCCTCCCCCCCCATCCCCTCCCCTTTTCCTGGGCAGCCTGGGTGGAGGAAAGGTGTCCCGCCCCTGTGCTTGCCTGAGCCGGACCCACCCCCGCCCGGGTGCAAGCTAAGTGGGGCGCGGGAAGCGGGAGGGGGCTCAGCCTGGGTGCGGGGCCGGGTCTCCGAGACAGGTGGGCGGGCTGGTAGGTCCCTGGGGCCACGAGCTGGGGGCGAGCCAGGGCTGCACGCCCTGGGTGCCCCAAACCCAGAAGGGCAGAACTGGGCTTTTCTGGATTGTCCGCTGGGGCCCCTGCGCAAGCGAAGAGTGGGGAGCCCGGGTCCGGACGGCGTTGGGGGGAGGGGCAGCAGCCCGGGAGCAGGGTGTTCCTCCCCCCCAACCACCCTCTCTCCCACCGACACACCCCTACCTGCCAGCCTGCTTTCTGGCCCCAACGCCCAGGGGAAGGAGGGATCCTCCCCCAGCCCGGCTCCCTGCTTCTCACCTGGCGGGGGTGGGGGGGCGGCCGTTGTGCAGGAATGCGGCCCCGGGGCGCCTCCCTCACCTGCGCGGCTGCGGTTGGGGCCGGCCCCCGTGGCCGTGGCCATGGCCCGGCTCCTGCCCGCTCCTGGCTGCTCCCCGGCTCTCCGGGCTCCCTCCCTCGCTGGCTCCCTCCCGGCTCCGCTGCCGCGGCCGCCGCCGCCTCCTCGCCCGGTCCTCCCGCTCCCTTAAAGGCGCCGAGCAGCGGCCTCCGACGCGGGGGCGGGAAGAGGAGGAGGGAGAGGGAGGAGGAAGGGAGCCACAGGCTCCCCTCCTCCCTGCTGCCCCCGCCCCAGACCCTGGAGCCCCGGGCGAGGAGGCAGGAGAGGGTCTGGGGGGTCCGTAACCTGGAGAGCCCCAGGGGCACGGAGCTGGGACGACACACCAGAGACTGGCAGCGAGAGCCCCGGAGTCACACAGCAAGGGGCCAGGCCAGATAGGAGTCTCCAAGACAGTCCAGGACCAGACACCCCACACAGAGACCGAGCGCAGGCCTCGGGCCGCCAGTCCCACGGCCCCCTCCCAGCTCTGGCCCCTGCGGAGTTCTGGGGGGAGGGGAGGGAGGTCTCACTTGATTGCACCCCAAGCCAGCCTCTGGCCCCTGGGCAGTAGAGTTCAGGCCACCCTCCAAAGGCTAGGGGGGTCAGGGGGAGGTGGCAGCCTTCCCCCACCCGCGTCTCTGGGGCCCCTGGTCAGACAGACCCGGAGCTGAATCCCAGCTCACCCAGCCTCTCTGCTCCAAGTTCTCCGGGGCAGGGGCCCCCAGGGAAAGTGAATCCTGACTTCAGGCCCGAATGGGTAGCTCAGCAAATTCCACCGCCCTGCCACCTTGCTCTGAGGCTCTCCCCTTTCCCCCAGGACCTCGGAACAAATGCTTGAAAACTGCTGTCCCAACCCTCTGAATCTTCTCTCCCCTAGGCTGAATGTGGCCTGTTCCTTCCTCCCTCCTCACATGCATGAATCCCGAAGGCTTCCACCCTCTGGGGCCATGTCCTCTAGGGACAGACTGACTGTAGTATGTCCAGAGTGTTGGGCTCAAGCAGAAGATGTTGGTTCCAATCCTACTTCAGACATTTGGGGGGGGGGGGGGGTGGCATTTTGTCTCTGAGCCTGTTTCTCAATCTATAAAATAACATTAATAGTATATCACCAGCCTTGCAGGATCATTGAGAAAATCAAAGAGCTATTTCAAGCCAACACACATTTATTAAGCACCTTCTGTGTTCCAGCCACAGCGGAGATGCTGGAGATACAAAGACCAAAAGGGGGGCTTTCAAGGGACCCCCCAGAATTCTGTTGAAGGAAAACCAAAAGTACAGAGAAAGTAGAAAATTCCTTGGCCTCTTCTGTGGCCTAATGAAAGGCCGAGGCTGTGAACCACAGAATAATGGCTCCAAAGGCCCCCTGACAGGAGGCAGGAGGAAGCAGGGGCCCACCAGGAGCAGAGAGACACAAGGATCTAGGAGGGGTGGGTGGCCCAGGAAGGGAGCCTCGGTGTTGCCCAATCCCAGAACCCCCTGAATGGAGCCAGGATCAGCCACCCCCACAGCAGCTTTCCTTTGGTTATCATGCCTGAAGAAAAGGGCACGGGGCTGGCAGAGGCATTGTCGATGATGCTGTCACCCTGATCTCCTGCCTATTCCTCCAGGAAGGGGACCTCAGCTTCCTCATTTGTCCTCAATGGAGTCAGCTCTTGGTGGCTTTGGCCCTCGGTGGCCGAAGAGGGCCTTCCAGCTCTAGTTCTCAGATCCAATTTAAATGCTGCCCCAACTGCCTACCATGACTGTTAGTATTAAAGTCCTGCCCAGACTGTAGTGCCTAGAGGCACTCCTTGGGGCTGTGGGAGTTGTTTACCAAGCCCAAAATGGCCTGGAGGACAGACACAGTTATGCAGTTCTGTACAAAGATGTACACAGCAAACCCAGGTCACCTTGGCAAGGAAAGCTCTGAGGGGCAGCTGGAGGAGGACCAGGAAAGGCCTCATCGAGAAAGGGGGCTTAAGTTGAATTCTGAAAAAGACTGGGGATTCCTGGAGGCTGAGAAGGGGGATGGTGAGTGAGAAGTGACTTTCTTCTCTTCTGCCACTCACTGGCACATCAGATGAAACACTACCTGACAACTGACCAGTGTTGCCAACCGTTCATCTGAAAATGCACCAGAGAAAAAACTAGTAACTGATGCAGAGAAATTGAAATAGGAAAGCCACCTGAATACAACAATAAGAGGCCAGCTAACGTTTGTTTCTGTTGTGATGGTCCAGGACAGTTCCAAGATGGCTCGTGATGCCCATGCCCAGTGATCATGGCTTTCAAACGGCTTGACTTTGTGGTACACAAATGAAAACATTCTAAACATCTGGATCATGTGATTAAACAGACCACGAGATAGGATCACAAGATAGCAGAGGGGAACAAGGGAGTAGCCCGGTGCCTTGTCCAGAACACAAATGAGGTGTGCACATGTGCGTGACCATCCCTCAGGAATCAGTTTGCACTTGAATATCGAACCCATGTGGCAGTTTGGAAACAATTTGATGACAGGTTGAGCAGAAACATATTGTGCTTGGTCAGAAGTGATCAGTGTTTGATATGAAACACCAAAATCATTGTGTGCATGATCATAATGGGTTTGAATTGCTGCAAAAACAAATCTGTGATGCTTCCAACACAACATACTTGTTGTCCCAGAGGAACTTAACCAATTTTTCCTATTTAATGTGCTATTAAAGGCATTTTCATGTGAACCCTTGGCCCGTCATTTCTCCAATCCCCAAGGGTTTCTTGAAGCACCGTTCTCATCCCTCCTATCACTGACCAAGAGTCCTTTCTACACTGCCCCTGACAGGTGGTCTCTCTGTTTGGAAAGCTCCAGGAAAGGAGATCCCCACCCCCTCCAGCTAGCCCCCACTACAATGGGATAGCTCTTGGGAATAGGTTTTTCCTGACATCCAGGTTAAATCTGCCTCATTGTCACTCCCTCCACTCCCATTGTTCCTAGGTTGCTAGCCTGAGGGTCTGGGAGGGTGGGACTGCTCTTGACAGTAACAGAGAAGTTGGGGGCAGGTGGAGAATAATTAGGGAAAAAAGTTCTGTTTTGGACACATTTAAGACATTTATGGGACATCCAGTTCGAGATGTCTAATAAGTAGTAGATGTGAGAATGGAGGTCAGCAGAGAGATTGGGCAAGAAAGGTAGATTTGAGAATCACCAGCACAGAGAAGGTAATTAATTCCATGGGAGCTGATGAGATCACCAATGAAGTAGTATAGAGGGAGGAGAGGAGAGGAGAGGAGAGGAGGGGAGGGGAAAGGAGGGGAGGGGAGAAGAGAAGAAGATCCAGGACAGACACTAAGGGATACCCACAATTAGAAGTTATGATCTGGAGGAGGATCTAACAAAGGAAACAGAAGAGAAGTGGTCAGAGAGGGAGGAGGAGAACCAGGAAGGAGTGGGGAGTCCCAAAAACCTGGAGAGAAGAGAGTATCAAGGAGGAGAGGGTGATCAACAGAATCAAAGGCTTCAGAGAGATTGAGGCAAATGAGGATGGAGAAAAGGCCATTGGATTTCCTCAAGAGATCTCTAGTCACTTTGGAGAGAGCAGTTTTGGTGGAATAATAAAGTCAAGAGAAAGTGGATGCCCTGGTGTAGAAACTTTTTCTAGTTTAGCCACAAAAGGCAAAAGAGACATAGTTAGCAGGGATGAAAGGGTCAAGAGAGGTATTTTTTTTCAGGATGGGGGAGACATAGCTGTTTGTAGCAGTGGGGAAGCAGCAAGGAGGCAGGAACTGATTAAAAATAGGGTCAGCCTTGATCAGGAGTCAGGCCACTTCATCATGTGAGATGGGAAGGAGGAAGAGAAGGGGTGGAAGGCACCTGAGTGATGGGAGGTGAGGAAGAGGGAGAAGAAGGAGCTCACATAGAATGGCCTCGGTGGTTTTCTGTAAAATAGGAGGCAAGGGAGTCAGCTGACAAAGTGGAGGGAGTAGAGATAATTTGTTAGCATCCTGGTGGACAGTGGGATGGTGAGCTAATCAGGGAAGAGTGAAAGGATTGCCCTGCTGCAGTGAGGGCCCAGGTGAGGCTGTATAGCATTGAAGGGTAGTAGACTCCGTAAGAACAGTTGCCTCATTTTCTCCACCTTCAGCAGCCCATGGTGCCTGGCGGGAGTGATTCCAGGCTGAGACTCAGCCAGACAATACCGGGGAGATGATGAAAGATCCAAGGAAGAAGGATTTGAGAGAGGAGGACAGCATGGAGTGAAGTTGTTTCACCAAGGAGTCAAGACGAGGAGAAGAGGGAGCCAGCCTGGGAGAGGACTGAGGTTCAAGGGGTGGGAGGTCACTGCAGACCAAGAGCAACATTTGTAAGGGAAGCAGAGGAGAAACGTCAATAGATTATGATCAATTCCTCAGGATGAAAGTGGCTGTCTTTTTCTGTGGCTGAGATGGGTAGAGGTGGGTGGTCTGAGGAGCTGAGTGGTTAGGTTTGGGTGAGTCCATATATTGAAGCCCTCTTCCAGGAGGGCAAGAGTTAGAATAATTGTGAGCCAGGTTTAAAAAAAAATGTTAAAAATTGTTTTTACATGTAATTAAAAAAATAGAATATAAGAATTCAAATTGTAAAAGTGCATATGCCTGTGGCCATGACAATCTAATCAAAAGGGATTTAACATGGAAGGAAAGGAAGAAAACTGCCTGTGGATGTTTCTCAAGCCAGACTATAGAGCACATATCCAGAAACCAAGAGGACCCAAAATCCCCTCAAAGGAGCCAGTAATAAGATGTAGGGCTTCCCAGGTCTCTACAAAAATGTGCAAAGGTTAGGCATTATAAACCAGACAGATTGGTGGGCCTAATGCAGAAGGGCTGTGCCAAAGCCCTGGTGGGAAGAGACTTGTCACTAATATGATTCTGGAAGGATGTACCATATTCAAAAGAAGCATCATAGGTTTTAAAAAAAATGGTTAAGGAGCCTTATGTATTCATGGAACCTCCCTGGCCCCCAAGCCTAAGTTGGCTTTCCTGAGGAACAGTGCTCTGGCTCCACTGCTAGGACTCCTAGTGACTGAGAGACCACGGAGCTGCAGGCCTGCTTCAGTAAAGGAGACTCCTTGGGTCTGAGGGGAGGCTTCGAGAGGGTGGTGAGGACTGAAAGGCCAACAGGAAATCTCCGTGAACCCCAGCCCCATGGGGAAGCCGGCTGCCAATATGGGCCCTGCGTTCCAGAAGCCTTGGACCCCGCTAGGATGGAGATTCCTGCGTTCCAGCAGCCGTAGACCCGCTAGGACAGACTCCCCACAAGCTCGCTCTCTCTGCTCTGGCCATGGGAGCTCAAGGCTCATCTTGCCTCCCAGGAGCTCATCTCTTCTGTATCCCTTCACCCCCCTTACTCTGTATCACTTTTCCTGGTCTTTTTGCTGCTCCCTCGGTATCACGATAGGGAGGTATGGTAGCTTTGGGGATGGACTTTTGTATAACCAGCACATAATGGGAGAAAGCCAAGCTCCCTTGATAGTAACCAGGCAAAGTGGCTTTTGTTCTGAACCCCTTCAGGGGTGCTGAGCCTGGAACATAATGGTTAAATTTTCAGGATGCCATTTACACCTAAAAAAATCAGCACATGCTACAAATCAAGGCTTGGTTCATTATTTTGATTGTGTAGACTTTGAAGAGTGACAGTGAGAATATTAATTATTCAGATTAAACTTGAAAGTGTCCCATATACATTTTGGGAGGAGAGAGCTGGTTGTTAAAATGTTAGCCAGCACTCCCCTGCCCTAATTGTATCTGTAGGCTACAGATACATGCTGCGTTAAGTAGATACAATTCTAGTCCAACCCTCCCATTGGAGATAGGACGATGGCATCGTCACCCAGCAACAGCTGGCCTCTCTTCTACTTGCCCCTCACTCACCAGGCTGGCAGTGTAGGAGGGCCACGTTCCTTGGAAAGAGTAACTAGATTCCAGATCATCCAGGACAGTCCTATCAGCCATATCCAATTCAGCTCAATGAAGGCAGCCCCAGATGTGATCTAATCATTGGAATAGACTCCAGACCACTTGGTCAGAAAGAGGAAACACATGAGAAGCTTGGGAAGCTGGTCCCAAGCTCAACCCAAAGGTTCGAGAGGCTAGTGAGGAGGCCCTTAAGCCTCTGGACATCTGCTGCATCTATCTCTGCCAAAACCAAGCAGCTGATACTTTATTTGCCTTAATGATAATTCCATCCTTCAAGAAGAGGAGGAATCAGTAAAAGAAAGGTCTGTTCTGAACTCAACTCTTAGTTAAAGTTAGCGATAAGGGAAAGTCTGTCATGATCTGACACACACCAACCCGGGAAAAGCAGATTTCAAAGGATCCCTAAGAAAGATGACTGAGACCTAATGAACCTGGCCTGGGAGGCCAGAGAGGGGGGATGGGATTATTTGAATGAAGATGAGAAGGGGGAGGTGCTCAAGGAGAACAATGTGGCTGCACAGGGAGCTCCCCAGACATATGAGATTAAAAAAAAAAAACTTGTCCATAAGATGGAAACAAGAGTAGGAGGGAGCCCAGGGGAAAGGCCAACGTGTAGTGCAGTCCTGTCAGAGTTGGGCTAGGGAGACTCATGGCGTGCTGAGACAGAAGAGGAAACCAATTCTGTGTGTGTGTGTGTATCTGTGTGAGTACATGTATATGTGTATAAGTGTATGTGGTATGTGTGTGTGTACATGTATGAGTGTGGTGTGTGCGTATGAGTGCATGTGGTATGTGTGTGCATGAATGTGAGTGTGGTGTGTACATGTGATCGTAGGTTCCCAAAGTAGGCAATACCAACCCCTGGGGGGCCCCCAGAACGATTAGGGGTAGGGGTGGGGGTAGTGCAATTGAGGAGTGTTGAATAAAAATAAGGTGGCAGTGGAAGCATAAGGAAAGAAGAGAATTTTGAAAAACCATTTGTATGTTTCATCTGCTGTGCAACAGAGTTAAAAGCTGTAATGATTTCATTATTTTCCAAATAATCACAGATAACGCACGTTAGAGCCTATCATTGGTCAAGTCTGCCAGCAGGTCTTAACAAGCAAGTGCTGGCAGGCAAGTGTGTTGTGCGTCGTCAGGAAGTCCAGCATGCATCAGCAGGAATACGTACATGTAATGACTGGGGGTTACATGACGCAACATTGCATCATCAAAATTTCAATGCAGGAAAAACCCTACGAATTTATAATAAATCATTCAATTTAAGATGTGTCATTTTAAAAATTTTACATTTTTTTGAAATGATGCAAATTAAAAAAAAAACAAACATTAAAGGGTTAAAGAAAGATTTCCAGGAAGCTGGAGCACTAAGTATTTTTTTTTTTTGAAAAGGGGGCAGTAGGCCAAATGAGTTTGGGAACCTCTAGATTAGACAGATGTCTATGGGCTAGCCTGGGCAACCATAAATGGCAGCTGCTAATTCACCAGGTCCTGTGGGAGCTTCAGTGTGGGCTGAAAGGTCTGCTTAGCCCCTGGCCCCTGGGATGCTCCAGGAACATCAAAATGAGTTCAGCCCTCCATGCAGAAAGACCATAGCCTGACTGCTCAGGACTGAGGACTGAGAAGGATCAAGGGGACCTTGACCACACTAGGGAGCCCAGGAGGCAAGAGACAAGGGATGTTGGGACCTACAAAACCTAGTTTCCATAATCATTTCTTATGCCAACAATGAACCCGTTGACAAAAGCCCTCTGCAGAGAGAGTCAAAATCAGTCCACATACCCAAAACATTCAGTGCTGTGGTGGATTTTCTCAGGAATCTAGACGACAAATGGACAGAGATATTGTCAAAGACAAGGACTTTATTTAAAAAATTATCAGCTCTTAAAAAATGGCCACACCAACTCATGAGCTCCTGAAATCTCCAAAGGGGAGGCTGCACAGTGTGCCTCCCCCTGCTCCCATCCAGGAGAAAGGCCTGGGAGGTTCTGGGGTAAAGGGTTATTTGCCCTGAGGTTAAAAAGCTACCACCAAGCTCTGTAGCCCCCACCCCGGGAATCCAAGCTGACCCCACCCCACTCCACTACCTTAAGGGGTGTTCCTGGCCCAGCACATTGTCTCCAGAGGTCAGGTACCATGATAGCTCAGGCCTGCTGCCCAGCTCAGCCCTCTTCTATGGGTGACTCAGTATTCCAGGTTCCCCGGGAAGAACAGGCACTAAGCCTGCCGGTGGTGCTAAGTGTACCAGGCAGGCTCCTGTGCTTCCTGGCAGTTTGGGTCCAGCTCCTCCGGGCTGACGCCACCTGCGGCCACCTCCCTATTTGCCCAATCCTGGCTCGTCCTCTCTGCTCTCGTGCCCGCCCCCCCACAAGGTGACCAGACACGGTGTGTGCAGAGGACGGCAGGCACTGCCAGGCTTCATTTCAAGGGGGGAACAGACACGAGGGAAGGTTTGTGAGGAATGTTCACTTTGAGGGCTCTAAGAACTCGGAGGTGAACACGGCCTCGGCATAATCCTCGCACACGTCCTGGAGCTCGGCCGTCACGTCCTCCAGGGCTTCCTCGACCAGCTCTTCTGCCAGGCTGCAGGGGGCACAGTGGGTCAGGAGCCAGCCCCTCTTCCCCTCCCCCCACCCAGCAAACTCACAAAGCAGGTGGGGGGGCCCACTGAGAGCTGGGACAGCCATGGGCCACATCTGCATAAACAAATGACTCATCCAAGGGATCTTTGAAACAAAGATGCTCCTGCCCTCCCCACACACACACACAGAGAAGCAATTGGCATAATTTTCAGTCCCACACCTGGATGCCCATTAGCCCACTGGGGATGGAGTGGGTGGTCATGTGTGGATTAAATGAGGCATGGAATACCAAGGCCGCTGTGGGGGTGGGGGTGGGGCACGGCGTGAGCGGCCCCCAGCATTAGCCACAGGATTTAGCTCCACTGACCTCTCCACTATAATCCACGGGTTGAAAGTACCAATGGACTCGTGAGAGATTGTCCGGAGGTATTGCTGGTAGCTGTCTTGGTAATTGCCAAGGTTCCGGAGCATCTCCCGAGGCACAGACAGGAGGATGCTGCCCTCTGGCTGCTGAGGGGCTGCTGAAGATGCAGGCCGAAGGGGAGCCCCTTTCTCCCCTCTTTCCTCCATGTCCATACTTTCCTCAAAATACCTGGAAAGCCACCAGAAATGAAGGCAGCTGGGATTCGCACCCTTGACCAGGGAGGCACGGGCACAGAGCTGGATGCCCCACCTTTGGCCCCACTCACTTCTCATCCAGAGGTTTTTCAAGCAGAATGTTGACTTGGGGCTCTCCGCTGCCTGCTCTTTTGGTGAGCTGGATGGGGTTAGGAGGCCTAGGCCTTTCATCTACTGCTGGGACTTTTCCGTCTACAGGAGGACAAGGAAAGGGTGGGCTGATTAATCTAGGTGACGCCCACCCTGGCTTGCGGAGATTTTCAAGAAATCAAAGGAGTGACCTGGGTGAGCAGTTTAACGCCAGGGTCCCCTCGTTCCCCCCACTCAGTGAGGTGACCCCTCTGCCCCCTTCAGGCCTCCTCTTCACAAACATGCCCATTCAGGCTCTCAACCCAAATCTATCCTACAAAGAGCTGTCTCCAGGCTCTGCCCTCTCCCTCATGTCACCAGCTCCCCAGCCCTCGACAGATGGGCATGACCCAGCCTCTCCTCCCGGCCTTCCCTTCTCCCTCCCTCTTCATCCTCCTCAAGCTGTCTACAGCCTCGGCTTCTGTCCTCTCTCAGCCCTCCCTCCTCCTCACTCCGGCCAGGTCTTGGTCCAGCTCACACCTGCTCTGTCCTAGGCCCTCTGCACTCTTTGCAGATGACCCCCCACTTCTCTATACCCAGCCCCAGTGTCTGTCCTGAGCTTCGTCTCAAACTGGGTGACCCAGAGATAACCCAATTCATTATCTTCCCCCCAAGACCTCCCCTCTTCCCAACATCAGGGAATTCTTTCAACTGAGAGGAATGGGAAGGGGCAAAGGAGGATAATAAACATCTATTAAGCACCTATTGTGTGCCAGGCACTGTGCTAAGCACTCTTCCTTAATCCACACAACATCCCTGGGAGGGAGGTACCATCATTATCCCAATTTTACAGATGAGAAAACTGAGGCAGAGATGTGGGCCACACAGCGAGTCTCTGGGGCCAGCCTCTGGGATCTCTCGGGGGCCTCCAAACAACAGGCTAAGAGATTCATGGGGGTCTCTAACTTGTCAGCCTGGCTCAGAGGATGCAGCCTCTTGCAGCCCCTTAGGATGGAGACAAAGAGCTTCCCAGGATCAGGAACATTAGGGGAAGAACAAGGGAGTGTCTGGGAGGGGCTGAGCAGGCCTGACATAAACAGAGGGAAGGGGCAGAGCAGAGCTCCAGGACCACTCCACGTTCCCTGCCTTCCCTCCAGACACAATTCCAGCAACAGCCAGGCTGGCCCATCAACTCCTCAACGGCAGAGATGGTGGCACTTCTGTCTTTGTCTCCCAGAGCCCGGCGCAATGGCCCAAAGTGATGCTGCTGGGCTGAGGGTGGTGCCAGCTGGTGGGAGCCCCTGCTTGCTGGATCCCTCCGATGGCCAAGGCCACAGGAGGCAGCACCAGTGACCTGAGGGAGTCAGAGCCCATCCACAGCATTCTCCAGGATGGGGAAGCAGTGGCCTGGTTCTAGCTGCCCCTCCTCAAGAGGAGACAGAGCCACACAGCAGCAGCAGCAATTCCTCTGAGGACAGGATGCCCTCCCTGATCCCAGTACCAGCAGGCCTCAGTGGGCAGGGCACATCCTATCACAGAAAGATTGCTGGGCCGCAGGACTGCAGACATCTTCTCTGAGGTGCACTCTGAACCTCAGGCCCCTTCTTCGGACTGCACCTCTTCAAGTATCATGGGCCCCTCACTAAAGAGGGCAAAGTTGAACGATGGTCCCTCAACCCCTGCCCTTCCTGACTTCAGACCGTTCCTGGGGCTGGCTGGGGGTCCTCTCTCAGCCTCATTCTGTCCATCCTCCATCCTCCCAGGCCCAAAAGGGCTTGGCCCTGGGGCTGCTTCCTAGGCCTTTCCTCCTCCCAGTGAGGAGAGGGACAGTGCCCCTGGTCCTTCAGAGTTTCCCTTCCTCTACCTCCCATCCAGAAAGAAGGCCCTTGACAAGCACAAGCCTGCCCTCCTTCACAGAGGCAGCACAGGAAGCGTAGCCTAGCAACCACAGCCCAAAGCCCACGCGCCCAGGAAGGGGAGAGGAGGCTCTACTCACTGCTTCTCCCCCTCTCGGTGCCAAAATCGAGATCAGCGTAGACCATCTGACTGAACCTCCGCCGGACGGCCTCCTGGTATCGCTGAGAATGAGCAGATGAAGGGCAAGTGTTAATGACCCAAGCAAGGACTGGCCTTTCCCCACCAGAGAGAAAGACAGACAAGGGAGAAGAAAAGGAGACCAGCCAGGGCTTTGAACCAGACCCAGGAAAGAGAATAACTGCCAAGCAATGCCCACGAGAGGCAGAAGCTGAGAAAAAAAAGACCAAACCAGCCAGCTAGACAGACACATGGAAGGACAGACAGACACATAGGCAGACAGACACACAACAAGCTGGCCAGCCAAACAGACACACACCCAGCCAGCCAGCCAGGCAGACACATACCTGGTCAGCTGGGCAGACAGACACATACCTGGCCAGCTGGGCAGATAGCCAGACACCTGGCCAGCCAGGCAAACAGCCAAATACCCGGCCAGACAGACAGACAGACAGCTGATCAGACAGTCAGACACCTGGCCAGCCCGTCAGACAGACAAGGAGCCATTCAGACAGGCACACATTTGGCCAGCCAGTCAGACAGACAAACCAGCCAGCTGGGCAGACAGACACACACCAGCCAACGAGTCAGACAGACAGACAAACCGGCCAGTGGGTCAGACAGATACACACCTGGCTAGCCGGGCATCCAACCAGACACCTGGCCAGCTAGGCAGACAGACACACACCAAGCCGACCGGTCAGACAGACACAACCTAGCCAGCAGGTCAAACAGACACACACCTGGTCAGCTGGTCAGATAGCCAAACACCTGGCCAGCTGGTCTGACAGACCGACAAACCGGTCAGTGGGTCAGACACACACCCAGCCAACCAGTCAGACAGACACAATCCAGCCAGCAGGTCAGACAGATACACACCCAGCCAGCCAGTGAGACAGACAGACAAACCAGCCAGCCACCAAAAGTTTACAAAAACCCCACAGAGCTCCTGGCTCTGACCAGAACATCCCCTGCTCCCCTCCGGGCCAGACCAACATGCTTCTGGTGGCAGACAGGGTTTCCCAGGCATGACCTCACCTGACCCTCACAATGACCCTGTGATGTGGGAGCTTCATGAAGTTTTTCCTAGTTCAGAGGGAGGTCCAGGGGCTCACTGCAGGGCACTGAAAGCCACATCAAGACTAGGCCCTAAAGACTCTAACAAGGGAGACAGCCTCAATTCGAACCCTGGCCCCTAAGGGCCACACCTGGAGAGGGTCATAGAAAGGGCCCAAAGCAAAGGGAGCTGCCTCGGGTAGTGCCAGGGCCCCCACTGGCTTCTCCTCAAGAAGCTGGTGTCAGGAATTGATCAGGCCACAGGACAGCCACAGGACAGAACTCTCTGGGGTTATAGCTGGGGAGCCATAACCTGGCCCCCTTCCCCCCAGCCACACACCTCCATCTCCTCCATGCGGCGCATCATGGTCCAAAGATCAGGGCTGTCCTCATCCTGGAAGCCCATGGCCTCCGGCTGTGAGACTTGAGTGCGAGTCTTGCAGTGCAGGTCAGGGGCCAAATCACGAGGAGTGCAGTCAGGGAGCTCCTTTCTGGGTAATGCCTGTAAGACAGAGGGGGCGTGCAGACATGGCAGGGCTGCCATCCCGTGGCCTCCCATGCTCAGGCTCCATCACCACCCAAGGGCATCTTGGATTTCAGCAGGCCTGGGGAGGTCTGGGGTGGACACGCCCTCTTCCCACATAGACCTGCACCACCTCTACCCCTCAAAAGTCTTCACAGCTGATGTGACTCATCCAGAAGCCAGGCCAGTACGCTAACCACTAGACCACCCTGTCTCTACAGGCACAGAACGTGAAACCGTGCGCCTGTTTTCTAAGTGGGTTTAGAGCCATTGTCTCATGGCGGTTTTCCTGACTTGAAGCTGCCTGCCTACCTCAACCACTCAGCTCAGACACCGACAAGACAAAGGCATCACCTCAGCAGCATTTGAGTGAGCCCCGATGCCCTCACCCTAGGGCCTGAGTAAGGGGAGCCCCCCAGAGAAGGCACACCTGGGGAAGAGGGTCTGGCTACGTTTCCTCCCTCAGAGGGGCCTGAGATCCAGGCTGATGGGGATTGGTGATGGGGCGGCTCCTCCCCAGGAATGCTCCACTGAGGGACTGCCCAGGGGTCAGGGGCCTGAGTCCTGTTGCTTCTTGTTTGGTCTGGTGATGACCTCATGAGCATCTCCAGTCACGTACCTCTTAAAAGGCCTTTTACACCCCTCGCCCATGACCATCAGCCGCTGCCTGCCAAGGGGCCCAGCACCTGGACTGCTCCAGCTGTGCCCCAGTTCCAGGGGAGGCCTTGGGAGGAGGAGATGGGCCTGGGGGTGGGAGCCTTTCCAGCTCTGTCACTGCATTGCTTTCAAGTCAACATGGATTGGTATTAAGTACCTACTACGAGCCAAGCACTATGCTGGTCCACGGAGGACAAAAAGACAAAAGCAACAGAGTCCTTGCCCTCAGGGAGCTTATATTCTCCTGCAGGAAACAACGGGTGCACGGAGAAGTGGGACAGAACATTAAGGGGCGGTGGGGACGATGACCAGGAAAAGCCTCAAGGAGAAGGTGGCTCCTGAGTGTCCCAGGAGGCAGAGCTAAGTGAGGTGCAAGGGATGGACGGTGAGTGAGGCGGCGAGGAAGGAAGGAGAGGAAGTAAGGTGGGAAAGATAGAGGATGGAGGGATGAGGGATGGACAGAAGGATGGAGGAATGGACAGAAGGACAGACATACGGAAGGACAGAGGGACGGACAGACAGACAAAGGGATGGAGGGATGGACAGAGGGAAGGACGGAGGGACGGAGAGATGGACAGAGGGATAGAGGGATGGACAGAGGGAAGGACAGAGGGACGGAGGGAAGGGCAGAGGTACAGATAGAGGGATGGAGGGAAGGACAGAGGGACAGACAGAGGGAAGGACAGAAGGATGGAAGGAAGGACAGAGGAATGGAGGGAAGGACAGAGGGATAGAGGGATGGACAGAGGGACAGACAGAGGGATGAACAGACACATGTAAATACAAAGGCCCTAGGAAGACCCTTTGGTTAAAGGCAGCCTGTGGGCCAAGCCCCTCGACGGGCAGAGGGGCAGGGCAGGCAATCTGTCTGTCCTCCTCCTCCCTCTCTGACTGCTTCTCCTGACTCCTGTGCAGGCCCCTTATCCAGACTGAACCCTCTAATCGCATGGGCCCCTCCTGGGCCCCCTCCTCTTCTCCTTCTGGATGCCGCCATCACCTGATGTCAGCAGCTCTCACTGCTGTTTTCCTTCTGTCCCCAGACCCAGGAGTCTGAGCTCTGCCTGCCTTGGAGCCAGGATGGCAGGTGGCCTCAGAGTGGCTGGGGCAGCCCAGCCAACCCAGCATGGAAGCCCTGAGAAGCCAGGGGGCCTGGGAGCCGAGTCAAGGTAAGACCCAGAGCCTGAATGAGGCCTGCACGCAGAGATGAGGTGGGAGAGTAAGCGTGTATACTTGTGATCACCCTTCCGAAGTCGATGCTTCTGCGTAAATGCTTTTACATAGATCACACAGCAGTCTTAACTGCCATATTCAATGGAACTACCAACTAAAAACAGGTATGGGCGCAGCCAGGTGGCGCAGTGGATAGAGCCCTGGAAGCGAGAAAATGAGTTCAAATCTGGACTCAGACATGTGACATTTACTAGCTGTGTGACCCTGGGCAAGTCACTTAACCCCAACTGCCTCACCCCCCTCCAAAAAAAAAAAACCCACAATGAAACAGGCATGAATTAGCTGAAAGAACCCTGGATTTGGAGCCCAAGGTGCTGGGTTCAAATCTTTCCTCTGCCCTGCATTACTCATAAGAAAAATAGCTTTTCTTTCTCATCAGTAGAAACGGGGGCTTCCCAAGTTACTGGCCAGCTCTTGATCCTGGGTGCCCAGCTGTCAGGGCATGGCTCGAGCCTGGATAGAATATTTTCTTGAAGCACAGCCAGGAGGCACAGGCCACAGCAGGCCACAAGGAGGCCCACGAGAAGTGGCTGCTGGTGCAGAATGCCAACCAGGCTGAGCCAAGGTCCAAATGAGAAGCAGGGCGTTGCAGGGGAGTTCCCTCCAAACTGACCTATTCAGATGATGTGCTCCAGCAGAAAATGAAACAGACACAGACATAGACTGCGGCCACTCCTCAGGGATGCTCAGCTTCCCTCCAACCACACGTATCCTATTTCTAATCTCTAGCAGGACAGATGGATGTGGCCGCCGCGGTCAGGCCTCGAAGGCCGAGCCAGGAGAGCAGGGCCTTACCCAGCAACCGTGGCAAAGAAAACACTCAAGGCATCTCGACACGGCTTTTGAGCTTGTTTCCTGCACGGCAGTGGTGACGCTCAGACACACTGATGTCTGACCAAAGGGCTTTTAGAACGAACTTGAGGGAAACACCAGGTTATCCTGGACAACCCCAGCTTTGAGGGGCAGGGGTGGGACAACACATGCAGTTTTCCTCCAAGAGACTCCCTTCCTCCCAGGCTTCCCATCATTGGAAGGCCGGGCCTGGCAGACACCCGGTTGGGTGGAGCCTTGGGCCTAACGGATGTCAGGCCGGCTCCGTGTGGGCAGATTCCCCTCCTCTGGGTACCAATGACAGGTGAGTAGTGCCAGGAGATCTAAGCTCTGGGCTGGAGCTGAGAGCCATCCTGCGCTCATATGCACGTGGCTCCTACTGTCTCATCCACAGGTGACTTACCTTCTCTGGAGCCTGGGCCATGGCTTCGTGCACAGACAAAGAATCCCCCAATGGAGCATCAGCTTCCTACCAGGAGACGGATGAGTTAGTGACTAGTGTGCTTGTCTGCCCTGGGGGAAGGGGAGGGAGCTGGCCTGCTGCCTCTGGGGAGGGGGGCACAGCAGCCAGTAACCACAGCGCATTTATGGAGGGCAAGGGGGGATCACAATGACTGCCTGGGAGTACCGAGAGGTGGAGTGACATGCCCAGGGTCACTCCACGGTCAGGCAGAGGTCACTGCAGCTGTGGAGCGACCCTCAGCTGACTAAGGCTCCCGCTGAGGCCCAACTCCCTGAAGGTGGGGATGACTGATCATCTGTGTGACAGACAGAAGGGATGGCTTTGGCACCTACAAGACCCTAACCCTGAAATACAGAAGCTGCAGGAAGAGAAGGGTTTCTGTTACTATGAGGGATGGATAATCTAATCCTCTCTGCTCTGACCCTGCCCCATCACCTCACACTGGACTATCACGCAGGCTGCTGGGAGAGGCTGCCTGCCCCAGGGCTCCCCCTAGTGCCTCCTCCCGTGCAGGCCCAGCCACCTCCCCACACACACTCACATACATTACTCAGCCACGTCATCACACACACACATACACGTGCATGCACACGTACACACACACACTCTCAGCCATGTCACCACACCCACACCCATACCCATACATTCAGCCACATCACCCACACACACTCATCCACGTCACCAAACACACATATATTCAGCCACATCATCACACGTGCGCAGGCGCGCACGCACACACACACACACACACATACACACACACTCAGCCACATCACCCACACACCCACACACATGCATGCACACATAAACACTCAGCCACGTCACCACACATGCACACACACATACACATTCAGCCACATCACCACCCCCCAACACACACACACTCACTCGATAAACTCCAGGGGCTCCCCATCACTTCTGTTTGGCATTCAAAGCCCTTCCCAAGCTCCCCCTTTCCAGGTTTCTTCCACCTTCCTCCCCAGCCTCTCGGCTCTGAGCACTCTCTCTGGCCAACCCCCCGGGCTGGAATGCTCTCTCTCCTTCTCTCTGACCACTGAGCTCCCTGGCTTCCTCTTCATTCCTGACTAAAATCCCACCCTCTCCTGGAAGCCGTTTTCCCTGTTAACTCTTCTCTCGTTATCATCCTGTATGGAGCTTGCTCTGCTTCTGTTTGTTTGCATGTTGTCTCCCCCAGGTTAGCTGTATGTATGTGTAAGCTCCTTGAGGGCAGGGGCTGTCTTTTGCCTCCTTCTGTATCTTCAGCACTTGGCACAGTGCCTGGCACACAACAGGTGCTTAATAAATGCTGACTGGCAGACTGCCTCCAAGTTCCCCACCCTGTGTGCTTTGCCCCCACTCCTCAGAGCCAGGTGGAGCTCTGCACTTGGGAGGCATAGAGGCCTGAGCTAAAATTCTGCCTCAGACACTCACTGCACCATGATCTTGGGCATCATAATTGCTCTGTGCCTCCTTCCCAGGGCTGCTGTGATAACTAAATGAGCCATGAGGAGGGCCAAAGACCCTCGGGCTGGATCCAGGCACAGTTATCGACCAGGCTCCCAACACTAGCTGTGCAGGTCCAGGCTTGGGGGAGGGGGCAGTGAGGGGTGAGGCTGGACCCCAAACCTATGATTGGGCTCAAGGGGAGGTCGCCCCAAAAGTAGATGGGCTCCCAGGGGGCACTTGGGTCCACCACCTTGGGAAAATGTGTGCTGTAGGAAATGAGCATTTCCAGACCATGAGAGCAGCCCCGAGGATGAGGGGTCTCAAGCCAGGCCGTCAGGCCAGATGGTCCCAAAGCTCTCCCCGCAAGAGGAGGGTGCCTCAAGTCCTCCTGAATCTCACGTGTAGGAAGGGGGAGTTCCCTGCCTCCAACAGCAGATGCGGGCCTCTGGGGAAGGTCACCAGGCCCTCAGCAGCATGTGCAGGCGTGTGCCGTTACCTTTGCTTGGTCCAGAAGGGGCTTCAGACGCTCCAGGACTGCCTTCTCCACCTTGTCTGCCAACTCGGAGGTCGACGCACTGGTGGGAAACAAAACCATTGGCTTTTCTCCCTTTCTCTGTATTCCCAGAACTTGTCAGTGCCTGGCACACAGCGGGCACTCAATAAATGCTCGCTGACTGGCCATGCAATGGGGAACAAGGTCACTGCAGAGCAGCCTTCAGTTCAGGGTGGGCTGAACTACCCCCAAATTGTCCATCAAATCTCTCAAAAAGACTTTGAAGTTCTCAAGATTCCAGGGGGGAGGGGAAGAACGAGCATTTACATGACGCCTACTACATGCCCAGGCACTGGGCTTTATGGATATTAGCTTTTTGATCCTCACAACACCCCTGAGAAAAGGGTGCTACTCAGATGAGGAAACTGAGGTGGCCAGAGGGAAAGTGGCCTGCCCAGAGGCACCCAGCTCATATCTATCTGAGGCTGGACTGAAACTCAGGACCTTGACTCCAGGCGTAGTGCTCTGGCATCTGGGCCTCACTCACCAGTGATTGCCCCCGGGAAGATGGTCAGAGTCCAACCCTCCTGTCGGATACAGGAGGGGCCACAGTGATGTCCTTCCTGTGCACCAGCACAGGGGTGTGTGGAAGGGGATGGGAAAAGACGCCGACCCACATGGGCAGGGAATTCCATGGCAGCCTCCTCCCTGCATCAGACCCTGGACCTGGCAAGGAGGCTGAGAGCCAGCATGGGAACCAGGGAGGCTTCCCTCTGCGGGGCTCAGGACCCGGGAGCTGGCCTGGACCCCCTACCCAGCCCCCAAGCTGCCAGGGAAACGTGAGCAGGTGCGCGCCTTCACACAGCTCCTGTACGTTGACTTTTAACCAGCCCCTTTCAAGGTTTCTCCAGGTGGGGCTGCCCTCTGTGATCCAATGTCTGGGGTGTGCGTGAGTGGGTGGTGTGTGAGGGCATGTGGTATAGATTATCATGATAATATGTAACAGACACACACACGTACCCTGGATGTTGGACTGAGAAATGACTGTGTGTGCGCGCGTGCGTGCGCGCCCGTGTGTGTACACCAGTAATCCAATGTCCAGAACATGTGTGTATGTCACAATGTCTGAGGGTATGTCTGTGTGTGTGTGTGTGCACGTATGTGTGTGAGTGCCTCGCATGTGAGTGTGTATGTGTGTGAGTACACACGTGCGTACTATATGCATGTGCAAGTGAGCAGATATGACTGTAAGTGCACATGTGAGTGTCTGTGTTTGTATGTGAGTGTGCATATGTATTGTGAAGGTGCCTGAGTGTACATGCACACACATACACATGTGTGAATATATGAGCACGTGTGAGCACATGTATGTGTGTGTGCACGGGAGCCATGTACATGGGAGCATGTCTGCTTACATGTACGTGATTGCATGTCCATATGCGTGTTCTGGGAGTATGCACGCCCTTCATTCCCCCATGCCTCACCTCAGCCTCCGGATGTCAGCCAGCTCTCGGGCCTTCAGCTTGTCCAGCTCCTTCAGCCTCCGGGCGCTCTCGGCATCCAGCCAGGCAAGCCTGAGAGAGATGAGGGCATCCATTAGTGCCCAGGCTGTCTGCCAGGTGCCTCCTCCTCCTCATGGGATGGGTCCTTGCTCTCAGAGGGCCCCAGTGGCTCCAGGACAGCTCTACCACCCACCATCTGGAGGCTGGCTAGACCCACTTGGGCCACTTGGTTTTTTGATTGGCCATTTCTGCAGGGGGAACCGAGGCCTAGAGGCTGGCCAGCTCTGCAATGGGCACTATCCTATCAGCAGGGCCAGGAATGGGGGAGGGGCTGGGGCTGGGCCAGACTCACCTGAGGCCCCCAAGGATAAAGCCAGCCATGACCTCCACCAATGCCCCGTGGAGCCATGGTACCTGGGGGTCCCTAGGGAGCTTCCCGTGCCCAGCTCCCCCATTCACCTTGTCTGCAGCGAAGGCGCCAGGGGTGTCTGAAGGCACTTCCTTTGCCTTCCCCTCCTTTGGGGCTGGGACCCCCCTACCCTGGTCTGTGGGTGGTGCCAGTCCAGCTCCCTACACAGAAGAAGAGTTTGAGAGGCCTGGCCTTTGGGAGTGGGCGGGCAGCCTGGAGCCCATGCACAGAGAGGGGTTGTTGCTGCCAACCTGAGGGCCTCGTGCTCAATGGGGTCTGCACAGGCTCCTTCCCGAACCACCTCCTGTTGGGGAGATGGTTCCCTTTTGGCATCTTTCGGGCTGACACTCCCCTTTCCCCAAGCAATACTACAAAAGAGAAAAACAGGTCTCTATTAACCATTCCCCCACGCCCCAGGACTCGGCAGAGCCGCCATCTTGAGAAACAGGCTGTGCAGCCCAGCAAGGCAGCGAGGCGGGTCCCAGGCCCTGTGGAGCAACCACTAGGAGAAGTGAGACAGGCAGGTGTACACAACCCCAAAGGCGCCACAGTGTTGGCCTGGCCACTGGTGTTAACAGGGCCTCTCAAGGCCTGCTGGAATACAAGACTACCGACTCTGGGACTGGAAGGGGGCTGTGACATGGGTCATGCACGGATGGGTTCAGGGCTCTCCCAGCCCCCCCTAGAGACCCCAGGGGCCAAGCTCCTCGGCACCTACCATTTAGGGGAGGCCAGCGGGGAGGTGGGGTTGGGAGGGATCCACGGCGTGCGGTGGTCCTTAACAGGGGGTTGGTTCCTCTTTAATCTGAATGACACGGTCATCCTTTGGAACCTGTGGTCCTTGCCCTGCGCCTGGTGGGGTCTTAGCCTTTCCACTTTATGGAAGCTCTGCAGAGAACTTTGACCCATCACTCCACAGGAGCCCCGCTTCCCAGATCCCCCCACCCGTGTCTCCCAGGCCTTGGGCTAGGCCAGGAGTCTGAGGGCAAGCTCCTTCCCAGGGCCCGCAGGGGTGTACATGCCTGTGTGTGCATGGCGGGGGGTGGAGGGGAAGCACATATACACATTCACACACATGCACACGCGCATGCACACACACTTCTAGGTGACTTCCACCATCACCAGGGTCCAGAACAGAAGAAACAGAGCTCAGAAGGCCATGTTCTCAGCCACTCATGTCCAGCTGAATCCCAAAGTATTCCCTTATTCAGTCCCTCCCATGTGCCAGGCACTGTGTTTGGAGCCGACACACAAAGGAGGACATGTTACCAGGTGACTAGAAGGCAGTCAGCTCAGCAGTGAGAGGGCACAACCTATGCAAAGGCCCAGAGGTGGGAGACGGAGGGCCATCTGGCCAAACACAGAGGGTATGGGGAGGGGATGTGGGAGCCAGACTGATCTCATCTGATGCCAGGTTCTCTTTTACCCCATTAGCAGAGGGGGCCAGGGATACTTCCCAAGAGAACAATTCTGCCCACTGTGTGGAAGTGGGACCAGCAAAGAAGAGACTGAGAGCCCAGAGGCCCCCTGGAAGGATGCTGCCATCACACAGGCCTATGTGAGGGGCACAAGTGACCAAGGCAGAATCAATCAGACTAGTCTGGAGGAGAAATCGGCCAGCATGGGGAATCCCAGCAGGAAGAAAGGAGAGCGTGAAAGGTCTACAGGACATGATGGAGTTGGCCAGTGGGAGGCAGCAGATGCAGCAGGACCAGGACCAGGGACTTTTGACCATCTGTAGGGAGATGGTGGATGCCATGAAAGGAGATAAGATGAAAGACAAAGAGAGGGAGGGAGAGAGAAAGAGAGACAGAAAGAAAAAGAGAGACAGAGAGACAGAAAAAGAGAGACAGAGACAGGCAGAAAGAGACAGAGAAAAAGAGAGGGAGAGGGAGATGGAGGAGAGAAAGAGACAGAGAGACAGAGAGAAAAAGAGAGGGACAGAGAGGCGGGGGGAGAGGGAGGGGGGGGAGGGAGAAGAGGTGGAGAGAGACAGAGAGAGATAGACAAAGAGGAGACAGAGAGAGAAAAAGAAAGGGAGAAGAAGGGGGGGAGAGAGACGGAGACAGAGAGGAAGAGAGACTGAGACATAGAGAGAAAGGAAGAGAAACAGAGAGACAGAGACAGAAAGAAACAAAGAAAGACAGAGAGAGAGACAGACAGACAGAGATGGATAGAGACAGAGGCAGAGTCTACAGAAAGAAGGGAAAAGGGCCCAGGTCAGAGCCAGGGGAGATACCCAGGGATCCTGACCCAGCAAAGGAGACCAAGGAAGACAGTGGGGAGCAGGGACGGGGGGCGCAGGGCTCTGGAGGGACTGCAGAGGTGACGGAGAACAGGCTGGGGGTCAGAAGCCGGGGCCAGCCTGGGAGTGCCAGCAGCTGGTTCAGGGCAGCTGAGGGAGAGAAGGGAAGGGACACAGAAGTGATACCTGAGGGGACAGGAGGGTCACCCAAAGGATTCTCAGGAGTGGACGTGCAGTGGGAGAGAGCCAGGTAGATAAGAGAGGTGGACAAATCAAGAGGGGCCCAAGGGGGTCCCCTCCCTGGCATGTGCTAGACGGCGCCCTCTCTATTACAGACTAAAGGGAGAGAAAGGGAGGTAGGCAGTAGGCTGAGGGGAAAGAGCCCTGAGATCTCAGACTGGAGTGTGGCTCAGAGCAGAAGTGAAGAGTCTCTGCCGCAAGGCTTCATTCTGCTGCAGGGCACCCCCTCTGGGCCCTGAGGAGGCGGGCTGCTTGCCCTGGCCTACCCCCAAGAAGCTCACTGTCCTCTACCCGCCCTGATCCCTTTTCTGGCAATCTTAGGGAAGCCATGTATGTGATCCACTGCGAAGGACAGGACTAATCCCCAGGATGGAGCAGGAGTCCCCTGCACCTGACACACACACTGGGGGGCTTGGCCTGACCATGCAGAGTGATTACAAGGGTTTCCTTTTCTGTTTGTTTGGTATTTTTCGGGAGGGGGGAGTAATATGAGGTAACAGACATGCTTGTTATTTGAAAAAGTAAATAATATACTGAGAGAAAAAAAAGGCTTGCCAATCTATCTGGGAATGAATCCTGACTGAGCAAACTCAGAGCCTCCACGGATCACACCATCTCACTTTCCCTGGAAATTGTGACTTAGGAAAGACTCCAGAGGCCTTGCCATCCCACAGGTGCGGAGTGCTCCTCAAAATCAGATGGGCCCCCAAGGGCGGAGGAGACCCTTCAGTCCCCCAGCCATTCGTGATCACTGAGTGAACCCGACAAGGACAAGGGAAGTGTTGGGGGGAATGGGCAGACTCAGGGGCCTCAATGTGGCCCTTTCAAGAGGCTGTGATTCTGGGGGCTCCGAGCATAGCCACCACCTGCCTGCGGATTCCCATCCTGAAGCCCAGGACCAGTGCATACTTGCTCTGACTTGGCAGCTGTCTCAACACCTCGCCTTCGGAGGGGCCCAGCAGTGGGCAGAGGCCGCTTTTTCATGGCTTTTGCTTTCGTCGAGGTTGGCCCTATTTTGAAAGCAGCTTTCTGGTCTGAGGAGGCGAGGTCCTCTTCGGGCTGGCCCTTCAGCCCCTCACCCAATATCTGGTACAGAGGACTCAATGCAAAAGATGGGTGCTCATCTACCCAGAGGATACAGAAGCACAACACAGGCACAATCAGTCCAGAAGAAACCTGGTGCCCGCATCAGGCCAGGGCAGCCCCACCCCACACCTCTGGGGAGCACCCCATGAGGGAGCCAGGACCCCTATAGTCATCCTCACAGCCCAAGGGGTTGGCCAACCCACAGAACTGCCCTCCCCTTTACAAGACTCCTCTGACTCATGACTGTGGGCACCACCTCCTTCCCGCGCCCCCTCCCCTGAAGCCCACATCTGGGAGGATAGAGCCTGGCCCTAGAGCAAGGGGCCCTTAGCTTCTGACCTCTGTAAGCCTGCGACCCTCACACTGCCCAGGCCAGTCAAGCCTCTGAGGCTTAGGCTGACCTCCTCAGGGCCTGCAGGACTTGGGGGTCCCCGAGCTAGGGAGGCTAGCTCGGCCCTACAGAGCCCCCAACTGGAGTTGGGCATGCTCCCTCACCAGGCCCCTTGTCCCAGGACCCACAGATGGAGACACAAAATAAGCAAGGAAATGAGGATGGTGAGAAGGGGTCTTAAAGCCCCCAGCTCCCACTTCTGAGAGGCCCAGAGCAGAGCAGAGGCTGAAGCATGCCCAGAACAGAGCTTCAGGGAAGGAAGCCCTGGGAGCCTTCTCTTTATTTACCCTGAGAACAGGGAGGGCCAAAGCAGCCCGGAGCTGGGAATCTCTCCTTCAGTCATGCCCCCCCAAGCTTCAGTCCCCTCAACTGGCAAGTGGCCAAAGAGACCCCGAAGCCTGTCCTCCCTATCTGAGCTCAGGGCTCGGCAGTGCTGGGACAGCTGCCCCTCCTCTTCCTGAGCTGACTCTGGCCTGGGCCTCCTGGGCCAAGGAAGGGGCACCGTCCTGCCTGCCTTTAGTCTTGGGGAAGGTCTGTCTCTCCTGCCCTCTCACCCCCCACTACCATTTGAGGGTCCACAGGCAGCATCCAAACCAGCAGGCATTGCTCACTAGGCCACAAGAAGCTGAGTGTGGGGGACAGGAACACTGACCTTGCCTCTGTCTGCCTCTCTGCCTGCACCGACTGGCCACTGGAAGGCTCTCTCGATGGCCACTTTGTATGGGCACTTGCTGTCCTCCGCAGGGAGGTTTGGGTAACCGGGGTTTTCTGCCGCTCTGCTAGTCTGGAGAATGGGCTACTCCTGAGGCCCCTTTGGCCTAGTCCCCAGATTGCCTTGCTTCTGTTTCTTCTTCCTGATCCCTGAGAGCCTAAGGAAGATCCTAACTTCCTGAGGCACTAACCCTACACAGGTTCAGGGCTTTGCTAACTAAAGGTCTCTCTGGCTCCAGGCAAGGGAGGACCTTACCATATTAAACTCTCCTTTCCTGAGAGAGAGGGGGCAGAAATCCAGTCACAGGGCTTCCTCTCAGTCCCATATTACTGAAAGTAACTCCCAGAAGTCCATGAGGTTCCAGGACCGTAATCTCATCCAAGCCAGGGAAGGCTGCCTACAACAGCAATGCTGCCTTCTTTCAAGTCTCCAAAAGCCCTCCAGGAGAAGCCCTCCTGAGACCAGCCAGCAAAACAATTACCTTCTAGGAGCTTTCGCACAACAGGCCGCCTCCCTTCCAAGGGAAGTTTCTCCTTTGCCACCAGGGGCTTCCTTTCTCTCACTGGTGATGTGCTGATAGACCTCTCCAAGGCCATTGGGAAACCCAGTGGAGACTGGCTTCGAACTCCAGGGAAGCGTTTCTTTATCTTCCCAAGTGACTGTTTCCTTTCCAGAAGGGAATCTAGCTCCTGCCAGGAAACATGAAATTTATCTTACAAATAGGAGGGGGCAGAGCCAAGATGGCAGCTGGAAAGCACGGATTTGCTTAAGCTGCCCCCCAAATCCCTCCAAACACCTGTAAAAAAAATCTCCGAACAAATTCTAGAGCTGTGGAACCCACAAAATAGCAGAGGGAAACAGGTATCCAACCCTGGAGAGCCTGGATGGTCGCTGGGAAGGGTCTATCGAGTGGTGCTGAGAGCGGAGGGCCGCCCAGCATGGGCCATGCCGGGACAGACCAGACCCTGACTCAGCCAGCCGGAACAGGCCTTGGGGCCATGAAACAGTGAGCTGTGGCAGTTACCAGACTTCTCAACCTACAAAAGCCAAAGAGCAGGTTGGGGGAAACTGCTGGATCGAGTTCAGAGAGGTCCCGGCCGCCAACTCCGGTGGGGGGAGGAAGTGGTGCAGGGGTGGCCATAGCAGTAGCAGGAAGCTCCTGAGGTTGCCCCCAGAGCACCAGCGTCAGCAGCTTCCCGAATCCCTGGCTCACAAAGTGGGAGGAATCTAGCAGCAGATCAGGGCGGGAGTACAAGGAGCACTTTGTGGGCACAAGGGCAGATTCTCTGGCTGTGCCCTGCTTGGATCTGTATTGCGGTCTTGGTTGGCGGTTCTTGGGGCTGTGACAGAGCCTGGGGTGACTGTGGAGTAGAAGTAGCTCTGAAAACAGCAGTGCTTGGACCATAAAACTTGGCACAAAGTACTCCCTACTCTACAAGCAGTCATACCCTGACAAAAAGCTCAAGGGTCAAGGAGTTGGCTGGGAATATGAACAGACAGCGAAAACGAACTCAGACTTAAACGCAGACTCAAACTCAAACTCTAGATTCCTTTCTTGGTGACAAAGAAGACCAAATCATACACTCAGAAGAAATCAACAAAGTCCAAGAGCCTACATCAAAAGCTTCCAAGAAAAATATGAATTGGTCTCAGGCCATGGAAGAGCTCAAAAAGGATTTGGAAAAGCAAGGAAGAGAAGTAGAGGAAAAATTGGGAAGAGAAATGAGAGCGATGCAAGAAAATCATGAAAAACAAGTCAACAACTTGCTAAAGGAGACCCAAAAAAATACTGAAGAAAATAACACCTTAAAGAATAGACTAAACCAAATGTCAAAAGAGCTCCAAAAAGTCAATGAGGAGAAGAATGCCTTGAAAGGCAGAATTAGCCAAATGGAAAAGGAGGTCCAAAAGACCACGGAAGAAAATACTACCTTAAAAATTAGATTGGAGCAAGTAGAAGCTAGTGACTTGATGAGAAACTAAGATATTGTAAAACAGAACCAAAGGAATGAAAAAATGGAAGACAATGTGAAATATCTCATTGGAAAAACCACTGACCTGGAAAATAGATCCAGGAGAGATAATTTAAAAATTACTGGACTACCTGAAAGCCATGATCAAAAAAAGGGCCTAGACATCATCTTTCAAGAAATTATCAAGGAAAACTGACCTGATATTCTAGAACCAGAGGGTAAAATAGAAATTGAAAGAATCCACTGATAGCCTCTTGAAAAAGATCCCAAAAAGAAAACTCCTAGGAATATTGTTGCCAAATTCCAGAGTTTCCAGGTCAAGGAGAAAATACTGCAAGCAGCCAGAAAGAAACAATTTGAATATTGTGGAAACACAATCAGGATAACACAAGATCTAACAGCTTCTACATTAAGGGATCGAAGGGCTTGGAATATGATATTCCGGAGATCAAAGGAGCTTGGATTAAAACCAAGAATCACCTACCCAGCAAAACTGAGTATCATGCTCCAAGGCAAAATAATGGATTTTCAATAAAATAGAGGACTTTCAAGCTTTCTCAGTGAAAAGACCAGAGCCGAATAGAAAATTTGACTTTCAAATACAAGAATCAAGAGAAGCATGAAAAGGTAAACAAGAAAGAGAGATCATAAGGAACTTACTAAAGTTGAACTGTTTTGTTTACATTCCTACATGGAAAGATGATGTGTGTAATTCATAAGACCTTTCTCGGTTTTAGGGGAGTTGAAGGGAATATAGACAGAGGGCACAGGATGAGTTGAATATGAAGGGATATCTAAAAAAATGAAATAAATTTGAGGGGTGAGAGAGGAATATATTGAGAGAGGGAGAAAGGGAGAGATAGAATGGGGTAAATTATCTCACATAAAAGTGGCAAGAAAAAGCAGTTCTGTTGGAAGGGAAGAGGGGGCAGGTGAGGGGGAATGAGCGAATCTTGCTCTCATCGGATTTGACTTGAGGAGGAAATAACATACACACTCAATTGGGTAAATTACTCCACAGGAAAGTAAAGGGAAGGGGATAAAAAAAGGGGGATGATAGAAGGGAGGGCAGATGGGGGAGGAGGTAATCAAAAGTAAACACTTTCTAAAAGGGACAGGGTCAAGGGAGAAAACTGAATAAAGGGAGGCAGGATAGGATGGAAGGAAATATAGTTAGCCTTTCACAACACGAGCATTGTGGAAGTGTTGTACATAATGATACATGTGTGATCTATGTTGATTTGCTTGCCTTCCTAGGGAGGGTGGATGGGAAGGGAAGACGGGAGAGAATTTGGAACTCAAAGTTTTAAAAGCAGATGCTTTAAAAAAAAAAGTTGGTTTTTTGCACGCAGCTGGGAAACAAGATATATAGGGAACGGAGCATAGAAATCTATCCTGCCCTACAAGAAAGTAAGGGGAAAAGGCATGGGGCGGGGTGGGGTGAAAGAGGGCTGACTGGGGAATGAGGCAATCAGAATATATGCCATCTTGGAATGGGGGGGAGGGTAGAAATGGGGAGAAAATTTGTAACTCAAAATCTTGTGGAAATCAATGTGTAAAACTAAAATATTAAATTAAAAACTAGAATATTTAAAAAAAAAGAAATTTATCTTACAAAGACTCATGACACACTCAAGGGTCCAGGAAATGACTGGCCCCTACAGCAGCCCCCAGCAAGGGAATTCTTCAACTCATCAAAAAATTCTGGGAACTCAGTGAAAATTAATGCTATTTTCCAGCTATTAAACACTCTCTTCACCATCTGCTTCCTACACAGGAATGCCCTTAAGCCACAGAACATGACAATTTTTAAAGACAAAAACAGATAGCAAAATTTTGACCACCCAAAATCTGCACTTTATAGGAACTGTTTGTAACCAGTGTGCAGAAGCCTAGCCCCAAATAGGTGCATTTAAAAAGCCAATGACATAGCACTGAATGACAGCTCGTTATGTGACCAGTAACCACGTCACAGAGACACCAACAGGCTTAGGCAGCCCCTTGCTCACCCATGTGCTTGGGGAGCTGGGTCCTGTCTCCCAAGTCATCAGGCCTTCACAAGTGGGGTTTCTATGACCCCAAGCTAACTACCATGAAGGCCTTCCCCAGAGAACCAGGGAACAACCAATAATATGTGGACCTACACAACCCAGAACCTTCTGCGGCCAATGACAAATCACTATTATTGAGGTAATTTAGGGGGTCAGATTACAAACTTCTCCCACATCTTCTCCAGCACCACAGCAAAAAAAAAAAATCCTCTACAGTTAATTTTTGGAGAGATGATATGGCTTCTCCTCAAGGCTCTGAAGAGTAATACTTCTAAGTACACCCTGCCCCCCTCCCCTACACCTACACACACACAAGCTGGAACGAAAGGCTACAGACAGACCAGAACTCAAGAAATGACTGGGAATCCATGGAGTACAGGCAGATTCAGAGGGAGGCCTCAAGCTTACTGGCCAGCTGCCTGGTGGAGATTTATGAAAATAGATGAGGGGAGAGGAGAGAGGGGAGAAAGGAGCCAGACACAGGGCCCTTGGTCTAAGGTCTAGTGGGGGGTGGGGGGCCGCTCACTCATCCCAGTCCGTCCGTTAGACTCTACCAAAGCAGCCCACCTTCCTGACAGATGCGGGCTAGTCAGGCCTCGGCAGGGAGCACCCCCAGCCTGCGTCCCCATCACCACAATCATGTGTATGTGCAGAGGACTTCTCTGTCTATAGCAAGAACAGCCCTAGGCAACAGGCAAGCTAGGTTAATAAGCACGAACAGTGGCCAGAGAGGAGGGACTCAAATTTTAGCAATGGAGCTGTCCCTCTCTCGAGAATCTGCACCTGCCCCCTCACCCCTCCTCAGCCCTGCCTGCCCCCTTCCACCACAGCCATACCTCAATCTGTTGTAGGAGATCGAGGACCACAGCCAGGACAGAAGGATCAGTGTCCAGTCTGGCAGAGCAGATGGAAAGCTGCCGAATGAGATCACCCAGCTCTCTGTAGCGCTCGGATACTGCCTGTTCCTTCGAGTCTGTGAACTGACTGACAAACATCCGCAAGGCTCGGATGGCTCCTCGGTGGGCAGCTGCCAATCGAGACATCGCCCTGGACTAGAGAAAATGGGAGACATGGGCTGCCGAGACCACAGAATAGCAGGCCCACCCCTCCCCCGGGGCTCTCCGTGCTCTGGCCTCACCTTCTTAGTATGCTTGATTCTATTTGGACTTAACTTATCCAACTCCTCCTGAAGTTCTTTCACCTATTCGTTAGAAGAGGAAAAAAACGAGTGAGCAGAATAGGCCTGGAGAGCTGGCAGGGACCAAGGGGCCCAGCCAGGAGCCCAGGATGAGCTACTCGGGTCAGGGGAAGGAGCACACAGTAGGTGGCACTGCCACCGACTCTCTGGGTCAGCTGTGAGGGACAAATGATGTGTATGAGTGTGCAAGCATATATATGAGGGCCCGTGTATTATGTGTGTGCAAGGGTGTATGTGCGTGTGTGCATGAGGTGAGTGCATGTGTTTGTGTACGGAGTGTGTACATGTGCATGTGTATTATGTGTGCATGTATGTATGTGCAAGCATATATATGAGGGCACGTGTATTATGTGTGTGCATGAGGTGAGTGCATGTGTGTTTGTGTATGGAGTGTGTACATGTGCATGTGTATTATGCATGCATGTGTGTGTGCAAGCATATATATGAGGGCACCTGTATTATGTGTGTGCAAGGGTATATGTGCGTGTGTGCATGAGGTGAGTGCATGTGTGTTTGTGTACACATGTGTACTGTGAGTGGGCATGGCAGAGGGTAGCATTCCACACCACCTTCACTGACAGATCAGGAAAGGTGGTTTCTGCCCTGCCTATCCCAAGGTAAAGTTCCTGTTCTAACTATGTGTTTGTGATGAACTTCTGCAGATTTCCAGGGAAAAAAGGCACCTAAAATGCAAAAGACTCCAGCCACAGACCCAGGGCTGTGCCGCCACCTAGGGTCCCTACCCTTTTCTCTAGCAGCCACAGAGCTCAGATAAAGCTCTCACAGTGTCCACTCCCTCCTGCTGCCCATGTCCCCGGGACAGAAGCCTGAGCTCTGGGCTCCTGAGGAAGGCTCCACATCTCCTAAGGATGCTGCCAGCCTGCAGAGCTCGCCTCCAGTCATGCCCAAGTCATGTTTGTGGGATTTACTGGGCTCCCATCAGTTCACTGCAGGCTTCCTGGGAGACTTGGATACTAAGTTTTTATCCAGCTTCTTCACAGAGAAATACAGTCTTGATTCTTTTGTTTTGTGTGCATTATGTGGTCCAGGAGCCCTCAGGAGTGGGTGGATCAGCTACAGGACAAGAAGCCCCCCCCCCCCAAAACCACAGGGTGCCAAGCTGGGCCTTTGGCCTGCTGGAAAGGTCATTGCTGGCCAAGTCTCTGCTGGGTGGGCCCTTTCCCGACAGCCTTTCTTGTTTAATTAATACCAGCAGAAGTTCATCAGAAATCCACACAAGTGTGTTGGAGCTCCTCCCACCCCAGGCAGCCAGTGGTTTTTCAAGCTGAAGGGCCAGCCTCCACCTATCAGCTCTGCCCCACCCCCAGCCCCATGGTCTTTGTCCTTCCTGTCCAAGGACTTTCCCAGACATTTTACCATGACTTTAGGTCTTGGAAAACATCCATGTGGATCTTTAATGAAGACATTCTGGGGTCCTCATATCCAAAACCGAATTTCTGGTCTGCCTCCCAGGTTGGTGGCCAACCTGTCCTCTGTCCCCTTCCCTCCACACACAGGGCCCTTGTCCCCTCTGACCAGACAACTGCAGTGGCCTTCTGACTGGTCTTCCTGTGTCTGTACCATGCTCCACAGTGGCCAAAGTGGCTCAATCATTAACGTCTCCATCTGCTATTTCAAGTTCCTCCGTCCGGCTTCAGCCCATCTTTCTGTACTGATTCCCAGGTTCTCCCCCTCAGCCATTCTCTGTACACTCCAGCCCACCTGGCTTTCACGTGGGCCCAAGACAGGTCATCTCCCACCTACATGCTTTTGCCCAGGCTGCTTCCTGTCAGCCTCAGCTCAGCTACCGTCACCTCCTCAGGGAGGCTTTGGCTGTCCTCCATCTTCCAGGTTTCTCTCCATCTGTCTGACTTTCAGAGCTGCTTGCCTGAGCTGTCCCCATGTTCTCTACTCATGGTTCTAGGTCAGGCCACCTCAGGGGACTACGGAGGGGAGCGAGCTTTGACCAAGCTGGCCACGGCCAAGCCTGATGCCAGCCGAGGCCAGAGAGCTCCCTCCAGCTCTCAGCCCACCTCTACCAATGAGGTCTTCTCTGCCAAGCTGCTGGGAAGCAGAGCCACTGCATCGGAACCCCCACTTCAGCCGGGACGCCTGCCTCGATCAGATCCTGCACGTGAAGAATGAGCAGAGCCCAGAGCTCAGCAGGAGGAGGAGGCTGGGCTGATTGGCTTTGGGGAAGACGGCATTTGGGGTTAGTTAGAATCAATGGTCCATCTAACACCCATCTCCTCACAGGGAGTATATGAGCTTTCAAGGCTCACTCAAAGAGCAGAGGAGGCAGCATAGGCCATCGGAGAGAACAAAGGAGATGGAGACACGGGGGGGGGGGGGGGGGGGGGGGGGGCATTCACAGGACCTGCAGAGTCACTTGGGGAGGAGGGAAAGAGCTCTCCCCTTGGCAGGATCACAGGCCCTCCCAAGGGCTCTCATGACCACCTCCCAAGCTGGCTTCTAGTTTGTTTTCCTTGGCAGGGTTAGTTTCTTCCCAACATTCTCGTGGTGAAAATGAGGGGATTGGTGTGGACGGTGCCCTCCTCAGATGCTGCTCAGGGACAGGACAATCAGTGCCTTTTGTAAAAACACCCCTCTCCTCTGGGCTCCTCCTCAAATAACTCCAACTAGACATGCTTAGTCTTGTACCTCGCCAGGGCACCCTTGTTTCTTCATCCCAAACAGAGGAACCAAGGGGAGACTTGTGGGATCTAGGAGTGAGTCCCACTGGCCCCCTCACTTCTCAGTCCCCCAGAGGAGCCATCAGTGAGGTGTTCCGGGGTGGCCTATGAAGAAACCAACCATGATCCTTTCCTGAGGGGAAGTGGGGGGGGGCACACGCACATAGAAGAGCAGACTACAGGATTCTTTTTCAGGTCCCCTCGATTCATTCCTCGGCCTGCCATGCCCATCCTCACTCACAGCCCCATCCCAGGCACCTGCAGGAGCCTTCAGACTGCTCTACTGTCCCTCCAATCAGATGATGCTTCTTCCTCCAACCCCACTCATGGGTGCTGTCCTTTGCCTTCACAGCTTTGCTCAGGGCCTTCTCTACCCCTAGAATGCCTCTCCACCCACTCTGACAACTGCTGAAATCCTACCCATCCACCTAATTGTGCCTACTTATGTCTGAGGTGCCATGCTAGGCACTGAAGACACAGATCAAAATGACCTCTGACATGTACTCTCTTTTCTAATGACAAGAACAACCAGCGAGCCACTCAGGAAACTTCAAGCATCCACTTTTCAGTACAAATGTTGCTCACCAACCTTCTTCTTAGGTCTTTTTGAGATGCAAAGTTTGTATCTGTTTGCGGCAAATAAATTCATAATAAAAGAAGAAAATTTCAAAAAGCTCAGGACAGGCCATCAGAAAGGTAGGAGGAAGGCTTGGGTTCAAATCCTACCCTGAAGGCTCCCTCCCCTATGACCCTGGTGCAAGACACCTTAAGTCCTTTCTGTGTAAAATGAAGGGGTCTCATGTCACCTGAGTGGGGAGGGGCAGGACATGGGACAGCACAGGTTCAGAGGAAGGAGAGGAGAAGAAGGAAGGGAGCCTGGCAGAATGGAGAACAGAGCCCTTGAACCCTGGGAGGCATTTGGCGAGCCAGCCCACCCAGGGAAGGGGAGGAGAAGGAGGAGAGGGCACCAAGAAGGCCTCCAACAGGTGCATACAGGAGAGGCTGCCATCCCTACCTGTTGCTGGAGCGCGTAGAGCGTGCGGGCTGTGCGGGCAGCCTGCTCCTGCCTCCGCACTCGGCTTCGCTTGGCCTCGTCTGGATCCAGGCCTTCCTCCAGTCTATCTGAAAGAAGATTTTCCCCAGCTGGATGAGAGGCAGGTGCCCAGGGCTCCAGAATCTTTGGCGAGGGCCCAGATTGTGAGGCCATCATGCTGGGATTCCGGCTGAGCATTAGGAGGAGGAGGTAGCCCCAGTGGCCCTGCCGCCAGCTGCCCGCTGCCCTCCCTGTCTGCTCCTTCCCCTCTCAGGCCCCCCGGGACAAGAACTTGTTAGCTGGGAGTCTCACCACCTGCCTTCTTCTTGAGACTTCTTTTGGGAATAGCTGTGATCGGGCCCTAGGAAGGGCATCCCAAGGGGAAAAAGAGGGGCTTCCTGAGAAGGCTCCTCCTTGGGCAACAAAGGGAAAGGTCCCCAGGGCCCATCCATCATTAGGTCCAAGAAAGCACCCCCAAAAGGCAAGAAAAATCTGGGCCAGGGGGTGGGCTGTGAGCTAACCTTGGGGGAGTCCCTCCTTGCCCCTGCAGAACCTGGTTCCCTCACCTTTGGTGGCCAAACCTTCGATACTCTGGAGACAGGCACTCAGCTCTTTCTGCAGCCGCTGGAGCTCTAGCACGCTTTGAGGGTGCCCTACCTTCAGGGCACAGGGCTGAGGGCCCCGGTCCCTCATGGGAGGAGAAGAATCAGACCTAGGGTCCCGGGAGAGGTAAACTTTGGCCCTGGCGGCTGTCTCCCCCTGGGAGGGGCGCTGCCTGCCTGGGAGGGGGCCCCGAGGTTTCTTGGTCAGCTCACTCCTGCTGGGGCTGAACTTGCGGGCACTCAGGGGCTGGCTGTGGGGGACACGCCCCGACACCAGCTCTGCCAGCTGTTTTCTCTTGACGTCTCTTTTGGCCAGGCGGACGGCCAAGCTGAGCTTTTCTTCAGACACCACGGAGAAGGGGACGGAGGGCCGGTGGCGGGGCCCCTCCAGAAGCCCGGGGGCACTGGCGGGGGCGCTGGCTCTGTCCGGAGGCCGCAGCTTCTCGATAACGATGGGGCGCGGGCCCGAGTACCGGACTGCCAGGTTGTCGGGCAGCGAAGGCACGTTCCTGTTGAACTGCAGCTGGAGGGCGGGGGAAACAGGGTAAGGTCTGTGTGTGCGCGCATTCACACACCCGCAGGCTTGTTTGCATTGTGTGCTGCGCATGTGTGCCCTTCGTACTTGTACGGGTGTGCCAGTGGGGGATGGGGGCAGACGAGGCTGACCACCCCGCCCCCTCCTCCTGCCACTCCTGCCTGGGGGGAGGGGAAGGGAGGAAAGGGGGTTGCTTTCCTAGGCCGGCACACAGTAGGCGCCTTCTGTGTGCTTCAAGCTGGCGGGGGTGGGGGAGGGAAAGTGGTCGGAGACACCCCCTCCCCACGAGGGGCAGGTGTCTCCAGAAGGCTCCTCAGAGTCTGCGGGCACCGGAGACCCTTCCCCAACCCCCTTCAGATAGGGGCCAGTAGCTGAGGATGGTGCACAGGGCGGGGGTACCTGTGTATGCAGGTTGCTGGGGCCCATGGCGGCCCGGGGAGGCTCGAGCTGTGCAAGGGGGCGGAGACGGGAGACGGGAGATGGAGCAGGCCCCGCTTCCTCCCGGCTGGGTTTGCCGAGGGTTGCCTCACGCGTACCGCCCCAGCGCTTCCCAGCGCTCCTTCCCAGCTCTCGGGCCCGCGCTTCCGGCCGCCCGGCTCGTTACCGGGACGACGGCGCAGGGGCTGCCGGGAAGCCGGAAGGGAAGGAGGGAGGCAGTCAACGGGAGCCGAGAAGGGCCAGAGGCTGGACGGGGGCGGGGGCGGGGCCAGCGTTGCGCATGAGCAGCGGCCGCTCCGGGTCGGCAGGCTTCCCTAGCGACTCGGCCGAGGCTTTCCGGCCTCTCGGGCGGCGCTGGGCGGAGCGAGGGGCTCCGGAAGTGGCTGTTGCCCCGCCCCCCACGTGGATGCCCCGCCCCGGCCAGGGAGCGTCCAGGTGCACCCAGCCAGCATGGCCCGCTACGAAGAGGTGCGCGTGTCGGGCTTCGGCGACTTCTGCGGGGCGGTGGAGCAACACAGGGACAAGACCATCTTCGTCTACTTCACGGGCGACAAGGACGCCGAGGGCCGCAGCTGGTGCCCGGACTGCGTGCAGGGTGAGCTGGGGGAAACTGAGGCGCGGGGGCGGGGGGAGGGGCAAACCGAAGCTCGGGGAAGGCGAGTGAGCAAGTCCGCCCGGGCCCTGGCCTCTCCCTCCGGCTGACCGGTGACCTCTCCCTCCCTGCGTCCCCGTGCAGCCGAGCCTGTGGTCCTGGAGGCCCTCAAGCACATCCCAGAGAACGCTGTGTTCATCTACTGCCAGGTTGGGGACCGGCCCTAGTAAGTGCTCCCCGGGGGCCGGGGGTGGGGGTGGGAGTGGGTGGTCCGGGCCCTGGCACCCACGGGCCGCGCGTTCTTTGCCCCGTAGCTGGAAAGATCCTAACAATGAGTTCAAGAAGAATCTAAAGTTGACCGCGGTGCCAACACTGCTCAAGTATGGGACGGTGAGTGCCTGGTGCCCCCCTCTCCCGGTCTGGCCGGGATGCCCCCTCCCCAGCTCCTTCTCTGTTCCCCCGGGTCTGGGTGCGGTGGGGGCGGTGCTGAACCGGAGCTAGGCAGAAGTGCCCCCAGGGAGCCGCCAAGTCAATGATTGACTTGGTTGACTATGGTTACACCAGTCTCAGAGGGGAGGCTGACTCGGAGGTTTCTTGGCTTCCAGCCTCAGAAGCTGGTGGAGTCGGAATGTCTGAAAGCCAGTCTGGTGGAGATGCTGTTTTCTGAGGAGGATTAAGCAAGCTTCACTGGCAGCCCCGATGTCCCGATTATAAAGGAACCTCGTGATCAATTGTGTGATAGTAACATTAGCCAAAATAATGTTTAGAAAGCCTCTAATGAATGTCCTGCAAATACAACACCCTTTGTAAATGGTGGAAGGGGTTCTCTTTATTACTAAGGAAGTGGTGAACAGAGACCCAGGGTATGGGCCAAGCACCCCTCTCAGCTTTCTGTGGGCCCCTTAGCACCTTTTAGGGCCCTCTCCAGACCCAGGGGAACTTGGGCAAGGTTTTCACCTTTGTGCCCACATGAATGTGGCCCTAGGAGCGCTGGGATCCTTGGACTTCTCCCCTGGCAAGGCCAACAGGCCTACTCAGGTTAGACACTCAGGCTTATCCAACGGCCTCTTCTGACAAAGAACTTTACTTTGGGAATTAGAACAAAGAAGGTGGTTCGGAGAAACGCCTTTAGTGGTTCCCCTCCCTCCCTCCCTTCCTTCACTTTCCCGCTGAGGATGCACTGCTGCTGCTGCTGTGCTGCTGAGGCTGCTGCTGCTGCTGCTCTGCCAGGGCCTGCTGCAACCGCATCCGCTTTCGGGAATAATGCTGCCAGTGCAGGATCTGCTGCTCGTCAATGAACTTGGCACACTGGGCATTCACCAGCTCCTTACGGAAATGTTCATACTGCAGCAGCTCCAACATGTGCAGGCACTGGGGATACCTGGGGAGGGAAGACAGCCCCAAATTCAGGTGCCAAGCCCCCCCGCCCCTGAGGCCAGCATAGAGGCCATGCCTAAAGTCCGGTGGCAGGGGAGGGGAGGCAGCAACTTTGTTCTTCTACCCTAATTCTGTTTCCTTTCCTCTGTGGGACAGTTCCTGGCTTGTTGGGGCTCCACAGGTCATTTCAAACAGTGGACTAGAAGCCGTTTCTCTCAAATCATCCAAATGTAGGCATGTCATGGAACTTTGGGGGGGGGAGGGGAAACTGGAGACGAGCTGGCATCTACACTGACCCTAGGCTGGAAACTAAGGGTCATTCCAAAGGGCAGAGAAAGGAGAATGTTCTACTTATGCGGTTAGGTGACCCTAAATTTGTGCTAAAAGCACAAGGGAAGGGAAAGGAAGAAGGCCCTGTTATGTACCTACTCTGTGCTAGCCAATTTGGCCAATTTGTTCCTCCTAACAGCACTGGAAGGGAGGGGCTAGTATTATCCCCTTTATACTGTAGAATAAACAGGAGAGCATTAGGGAAGTGACTTTCGCAGGGTCACCCTGCTAGGAAGTGTCTGCAGCCATATTTGAACTGAGGTCTTCCTGACTCCAGCAGCTGCCTAGCTGGGTTGGCACTCTGCCAGCCTCCCTATTGGACACCCAGGAAGCCAATCAGCTGTGATTTCTTCTAAGGCAAAACATCAGCTTCTGAATTCAGAATTGGCTGTTGAGACTTACTTCAGGTACTTGGCGTAGTCTGGCTCTTTCCAGTAAAGCAGGTATTTCAGATAATTGACAAAGGCCTTGTCCTTGAAGTACCCTCTTTGGGCAAGGACTGCAAGACAAGGAAAGAAATCAGTATAGTGGCCCACCTGCCCATCCACAGGACCCCTGACGGAGAAGCCCTCCAAGGGGCTGAGATTTCGGCCAGCTGGGCATGCCCAGCCCCTCTCCACTAGGCCATATCACCACCCCTGGCCAACTACCAAGTCTTTAAGAAACTGAAAGGGGTGTCGGGAGGGACACAGAAATGGATGGAAAGAGATGGGGTGAATACGCCAGGTAACTAGAGGGCATGGCTGGACAAAGTTCATTGACTGGAGTCCGAAGCTCGGGCTGGAGGAAGCCTTTACTAGGTGTCAGGCACGGGTCTAGGATTGGCTGAAGAACAACATGGGGCATTTTGGCATTTCCCTAACAATGATGTCCAATGCATTGGGGCAGCCTCCGGTGCCCCTGAGAACCCCAATAGCCCCACTGTCATCACAGTCTCAAAATCATTCTCTGGCAGCAGACTCACTTACTCCTCCCTGCTAGCCCAGGTGCCCTAAGTCTTGTTCTTGACTCAATGACGCCCACGCACAGTCGAGACCCTGCCCTTGCCCTCCCCAGCCGCCTCTACCGCACAGCCCAGTACCCGGTGCTCGCCACCCCGCCTAGCAGCGCGGCCTCGAGGACTCACAGTTCAGGTAGTTGGGGTTGGCCAGGCACTGCACGAACTCCAGCTCCAGCTGAAAGCGAAGCCGGTTGCCGGCGTCGTCTGCGGAACAGAGGCGAGCTCAGCTCGGCGCGGAGACGCGCGAGATCCCGCTCCCACCCCCAGCCGAGCCTCGCAGTACCCCCACCGCGAAATGGGCCGCACCCGGAAACTCGCTCCCACCCATCCCCGAATCCCCAGGAGCGTGCACTCACCCGAGGTCTCCATGACGACGGCGGCGGCCATGAGCGGGCCCCCGCCCCGCCCCGCTCCCGAAGCAGCGCCGGCCACACCGCGGGCCGTAAGACCCTGCCGCCGAGTCCCGCCCCACGCGCAGGCGTGCCGCGGCGCCTTGTGGGAGAAGGGGAGGGAGAGAAGAGGGTGGGGAGAGGCCGCGGGCGGCGCTTCTGGGAGAGGAGCGCAGCTGCTTGGGGGTGGGGCGCGGGAAATCTGCAGGAGGCGCGGAGCGGAGACCGGGCTACCTCGGGATCACAGCACCCTGCCCAGCTGCGCCCCGCCTGGCCTCCAAGCCTCGCTGGAGGTGGGTGCCCTCTAAATGCCCACCGCCGGGCACCGCTGCGGAGCTGAAACTGACCAGTCAGGGAGACTGGCTACTACGTAGCTATCGCTCCGGGGGCGAGGCGGTGGGGGGGGGGGAGACACTGAACCTGACGTAGTCTAGGTCTGGAGACTAACCTACACCCACCCCCCCGCCCCCAACAGAATGGATACAAAGTAACTGCAGCGATGGCGCGGGGAACAACCCTGAGACTGATGCGGTCTGTGCTGAGGATGGATACAAAGTAACTACAGAAACTAATCCCTGGGGGCGCTCGTGAAGCCTGCGTTGTTACTTTGCTATCTGTAACCCGAGGAAAACGCCCTGGAGAAAACCAGAAGTGTCCTCCCTGACTGGTCCTACGGTGCCAGCCCCGGGGCTCTCTGGGTGTCTTGGGTTGAGTTTTTTTTTTTTGAGAACTTCAGCTGTCTATTGGCCATCTCCTACCGGCTGTCTTGTAGACTTCTTCAGCCATCTCCTACAGGCTGTCTTGTAGACTTCTTCAGCCATCTCCTACAGGCTGTCTTGTAGACTTCTTCAGCCATCTCCTACAGGCTGTCTTGTAGACTTCTTCAGCCATCTCCTACAGGCTGTCTTGTAGACTTCTTCAGCCATCTCCTACCGGCTGTCTTGTAGACTTCTTCAGCCATCTCCTACCGGCTGTCTTGTAGACTTCTTCAGCCATCTCCTACAGGCTGTCTTGTAGACTTCTTCAGCCATCTCCTACAGGCTGTCTTGTAGACTTCTTCAGCCATCTCCTACAGGCTGTCTTGTAGACTTCTTCAGCCATCTCCTACAGGCTGTCTTGTAGACTTCTTCAGCCATCTCCTACCGGCTGTCTTGTAGACTTCTTCAGCCATCTCCTACCGGCTGTCTTGTAGACTTCTTCAGCCATCTCCTACCGGCTGTCTTGTAGACTTCTTCAGCCATCTCCTACCGGCTGTCTTGTAGACTTCTTCAGCCATCTCCTACCGGCTGTCTTGTAGACTTCTTCAGCCATCTCCTACCGGCTGTCTTGTAGACTTCTTCAGCCATCTCCTACCGGCTGTCTTGTAGACTTCTTCAGCCATCTCCTACCGGCTGTCTTGTAGACTTCTTCAGCCATCTCCTACCGGCTGTCTTGTAGACTTCTTCAGCCATCTCCTACCGGCTGTCTTGTAGACTTCTTCAGCCATCTCCTACCGGCTGTCTTGTAGACTTCTTCAGCCATCTCCTACAGGCTGTCTTGTAGACTTCTTCAGCCATCTCCTACAGGCTGTCTTGTAGACTTCTTCAGCCATCTCCTACCGGCTGTCTTGTAGACTTCTTCAGCCATCTCCTACCGGCTGTCTTGTAGACTTCTTCAGCCATCTCCTACCGGCTGTCTTGTAGACTTCTTCAGCCATCTCCTACCGGCTGTCTTGTAGACTTCTTCAGCCATCTCCTACCGGCTGTCTTGTAGACTTCTTCAGCCATCTCCTACAGGCTGTCTTGTAGACTTCTTCAGCCATCTCCTACCGGCTGTCTTGTAGACTTCTTCAGCCATCTCCTACCGGCTGTCTTGTAGACTTCTTCAGCCATCTCCTACCGGCTGTCTTGTAGACTTCTTCAGCCATCTCCTACCGGCTGTCTTGTAGACTTCTTCAGCCATCTCCTACCGGCTGTCTTGTAGACTTCTTCAGCCATCTCCTACCGGCTGTCTTGTAGACTTCTTCAGCCATCTCCTACCGGCTGTCTTGTAGACTTCTTCAGCCATCTCCTACCGGCTGTCTTGTAGACTTCTTCAGCCATCTCCTACAGGCTGTCTTGTAGACTTCTTCAGCCATCTCCTGCCGGCTGTCTTGTAGACTTCTTCAGCCATCTCCTGCCGGCTGTCTTGTAGACTTCTTCAGCCATCTCCTGCCGGCTGTCTTGTAGACTTCTTCAGCCATCTCCTACCGGCTGTCTTGTAGACTTCTTCAGCCATCTCCTACCGGCTGTCTTGTAGACTTCTTCAGCCATCTCCTACCGGCTGTCTTGTAGACTTCTTCAGCCATCTCCTACAGGCTGTCTTGTAGACTTCTTCAACTCAACATGTCCCAAACTGAACTTATTACAAAGCCTCCCCTCTTCCTTCATTTTCCTGTTACCGTGAAAGGCCTCTCTCCCTCTCCTCTTCCCTCTCCCCCTCCCCATCTCTCTCCGTCTCCCTCTCCCTTCTCTCCTCCCCTCCCTCCTCCTCTCTCCCTTCTCTTGGTGTTCTGCCCAAAAGAAGGTAAATTTTGATGGCGGAAAGCTTCCTAGTTAAACTTAGGGATTACTGGCTAGGTTTCTTTCTCAAAGACCAAGCCTTAAACCCAATTCACTCTGGATCTTAAGGATTGACAATAGGTCCCTGCCTTAATGGTTATTATTATTTGGGGGTGGGGATGGGGGGGGGGGTTAGGTCCTGGCTCAGAGTGAATGTAAATGGTAACTCTCTTTTGGCCTTTTGGGCTTTGCCTCACTCAAAGTGAGAACTTGAAAAGACTTAAAAAAAAAACTGTCTCCCACTGCATCCTGGGCCTGCAGTCTTCCTGATAGATCTCTGGCCACTGCACCCAGATGGCTGTGGAAGAGAAAGTGAGGCTGGTGACTCAAATCGAAGTCAGTTACAAGTCATTATCATCATCTCCCTGATGTCATGGTTCTCTTTGAGAACCAAGGACAAACCACACAATCACTACTGTGGAAGGCCCTGCCATCTTCCCAGTCACCCAGGCTTAAAACCAAGGAGACTGGACTCCTCCCTCTTGCCCCTAGATCTAATTAGTTACCAAGGCTTGTCTTTGCAACATCTTTCTAACAGTGCCACCCCCCACCTCAGGCCCCTCATTATCCCACACTTAGACTATTGAAGAAGCCTACTGGTGGTCTGCCCAACACAATTCTCTCCCCACTCCTCGGTTGTGAAATAGGGCAACTCCCCTCATAATTGGCAGCTAGGTGGCACATAGAGCACCGGGCTTGCTGTCAGGAAGACCTAGGTTAAAATCTGGTCTCAGACACTTAGTAGCTGTGTGACCCTGGGCAAGTCACTTCACCCTGTTTGCTTCAGTTGCCTCATCTGTAAAATAATCTGGAGAAGGTCATGGCAAACCACCCCAGTATCTCTGTCAAGAAAACTTCAAATGGGGCCACAAAGAGTCAGGCATGACTAAAACCACTCAGCAACAACTCACAAAGTAACTCCTCTTGATGTTGATCAAAGATCGAGTGAGAGATGGGGAAAGAATAGTCAGCTGCCCAGTTGGGCCCCAGCATAGGCTGCTAGCAACAAGAAGTCAGCCCGGGTTGCCTCTGGGCCTCAGGTTCTGAAGCCAGAACTAGCCAGGTAAGGAGAATTCCTGCTGATCAAACTGACAGGAGGCAAACCAGAATACCCACTGGATGGACCTTTTGGTGGCTCACCCCACATTTTCAGACAATGCCTTCCTCTGGGAAAGTGAGCTAGTCACAAAAAGGTATCTGAATGCAACCTTAGAGAAAAGGTTGCACACTAGCTCTGAGAGGCATTTCCCTTGGGCTGTGAGACCTAGGACAGGATGGAGCTGGGGCAGGGGTGGAGCTACAGGACTAATTCTGGGGCCTGGACTCCTACAAACACCTCACAAGACCTCCCTGGCTGTCTGCCTTGTGAAACCCCACAGGCTAAGGCAAAGCCCACTGGTCTGAGAATCAAAATTCATTCATTCAATAAACATTTATTAGGCACCTCCTATGTGTCAGACACTGTGCTAAGCCCTGGGGATCCAAAAAGAAACCTAAGATAGTTCCCTGGCCTCAAAGAGCTTACAGTCTAATGGGGGGGGGAGGGGAACGACATACAAAGAAATTTATACAAAGCAAACTATATACAGGATAAAAAAGAAATAAGTAAAAGACGGAAGGCACTAGAATTAAGGGAGTTGGGAAAGGTTTCCTGTAGAAGGTAGGGCTTTAGTTGGGCTTACAGGAAGCCAGGTCAGTAGTAACAGTAGAGGCATGGTGGACAGACAGCCTGGGCAAATACCAGAAACTGAGAGATGAAGAGTCTTGTTCCTGGAGAACCAGGAGGCCAGTGTTGCTGGATCGAAGAGTGCATGGTGGGAGGTAAGGTGTAAGAAGACTAGAAAGGTGGGAGGGGAGAAGTTATGAAGGCTTTGAATGCCAAATGGAACATTTGATATTTGATCCTAGAGGTGATAAGAGCCACCGGAATTCATGGAGTATGGTGGTGATGTCAATGGGACCAGAACTAACCTCTAACCTGTGAGTGGCCAGAGCTGAACAGAGCAGGCTAGGGATGGGAGGGTGAGATCAAAGGGAAGTTGAATTTCAAAGTGAGAAAGTCCCTCTGAGGAGGAGGCTTGAGCTGCTGGGGCAAAGGCAGTGCTTTAATAAGCAGGTGGGCTGGACCACGACAGAATCATGCCACTCCCACAGCAGGCTCATTCGTGGATGATGCAGTTACTCCATCCTGTGGGAATAGTCTCCAATGTGATTGTCTCAGGCACAAACAGAACCAGAGTTATTGTGGTGGGAACAGGAGCATAGTACCTGGCTCGGGTTCACTGGGCTGTTACAAGAAACAGGGATTGTGGGCATGTCACTAGGTATGATGGATGGCTCTCAGGTCCCTGGGAAATGGGTGATGGGCTTCCAACTAAAGAGTTATTGATTAGTATGAAACAAATCCCTCAGTGAACACCTGGTGCTGGTCAAAGCAATACACTTTGCTGGAGAGTGAGATCATCCAGAGCGCAAAGGATTGTTATGTCAAGTTCAGGACACAGCCTGCTTTCTGGGGCCTTAGTTCTGAGAAACAGGGTGTCTGCAAATATCTTGACAATGATATGGTCAGACCTGCACTTTAGGAAAATCACTTTAGTGGCTGAGTAGAGAATGGGTTGAAGTAGGGAGAGATGAGGTAGGCAGACTGTGTTGCTGCTGCCCCTGCCCCCCCCCCCCCGCCCCGGAGCTATTGCAATAATCCAAGTATGAGGTGATTAAATCCATGATGAGATCACTAAGTGACCTAGGATAAATTGAGAAAAGGGTCAGGACAGAACCTAGGGGGCACTGATGGTTAGAGGGCATGATCTGGAGGAGGATCCAGCAAAAGAGACAGAGAAGAAGCCCCTCATGGTCTTCATCTCCCCCAATAAGGAGATCCCACACCAATGGGCTTTGGGACAGTGGTTACAAATAAATCCAAGATGAATTTTTAAAAATAAAAACAACATTCATGGGGAGGGGAAGGACTTGCTAACCACTAAGCCCTGTGGTCTTTGGCAGACAGGACTCTGTCTATCTGTGATTCCTCCCCCTCATTGTTTCTGGGACACTGATTTGGAATCCCAGTTCAGTACTTTACATCACCCATACCAAATGTCATCCTCCTAGTATCCAGCCTCCATGAGGTCTCTGTGTATCCTGACTCATCCAGTGTGTTCATGGCCCCTCCCATATTTGTACCATTTCAATCCTGGCAAGCAGTCACTCTGGACCTTCATCCAAAGTCACTCACAAAAGTGGGAACCTCTCTAGGGGATGCTTAGCCCTCCTGACCCTTCTGTCCCAGAGCCCTGTGCAATGGTTTTCACAGACTCTCGGACTCTCAGAAAGGATAAAGACCTTCCAGCTAAAGCAGGGCTTGAACAGGCCTCCCTATGGCTGCACTGGCTCCAGCAGGAGGGCCAGCCAGCCTCTTCTTGGAGGGCAGTTCATTAAAAAACACTGCGCATGAACAGCAACCGGCATCAAGGGACTCCTGCAGAAGGAGCCAGAGGAATAGGGCTCCCAGGGGATCAGGAAAATCCAAGGTGTGGATAAGTTTCTCCCCATCCCAGTCAGTCCTATAATGTGCTGCCAAAGTAATATCCTTAAAGACAGATGTAGCCATGTGACTTCCTATCCCAGCGATTCCATGTGGCTTCTAGCATCAAGTATAAAATCTCTATTAACTGGCCTCTGCTGAAGCCAGCTAGAGCTGTTCAGTTGGTTGGGGGAGCCAACTGTTCCATTTTCAGTGTGATCAGTTACACCTTCGAAGACAGTAAACCCTACAAAGCAAAGTTGGATGTATTACTTTGCTGATTATCTAGACTTAAGAAAGTGAGGGAGAAAATGTTAATTATACAAATTAAATTGTAAAGTGAATCATTTTCCCCTAAAGAGCTGGTTGTTAAACATCTACCTGCACTCCGCTACCTATTTAGCCTTCAAAGTTCTTCACAACTGGCCCCAACCTGTCTTTTCAGACTCTCTTTGCATGTTACTCTCCCTCCTGCACTCCAGCCCAACTGTTCTCTTTGCCCCTCTCATGCAACATTCCTTCCTTCCTTCCCTCCTTCCCTTCCTCCTTCCTTCCCTCCTCTCCCTCCCTTCCTCTTTCCCTTCTTTCCTCCCTCCCTTCTTCCCTCCTCTCCCTCCTTCCCTCCCTCCTTCCCTCCCTCCCTCCCCCCTTCCATTCATCCATCCTTCCTTTCCTCCTTCCTTCCTTCTTTCGTTCTTTTCTTCCCTCCTCTCTTTCTGCATTCTCTTACTCAACTCTCCATGCACTCAACAAATACTTCTCGAGTGCCCGTTGTGTGCTTATAGTTTATGTGAGGTGCTGGGGGTGATAGAAAACAAAGATGACCAGCTCTCTGTCCTTGTAGAACTTACAGTCTAATAGAGGAGAGGAAACGTGAAGTGTTCATTAAAAAGTCTGTGCAAGGGAGACATTCCCTCTGGCTGGGGGAAATCAGACCTATCTTGGTAGGGTGGCTCACCTTTGGATTAGCTTAGAATGGTGACTTCTTCCTCATCATCTCCTTCCTCCCTCCCAGCAGAGCTGAGAGATGGGGCTGTGGGAGGGCATCAAAGTAGAAGAAGGAACAAGACTTCGTGGGAAGTGTCCTCCCCTGAGATTCCAGTTAAAGTCCAGGCATTGTCACCTGGGCTTGTCACTTCCTCTGGCTTAAATGGTAACAGAAAACCATGCATGAGGTAATACACCCTCCTCTCCCTACAGGGGTGTTCTGAGGACACACCGCACAGTTCTCTAGAGAGAGGAGCTCCCTGGAAAGCATGGAATGGGGCGGGGGATGTCTGGGCAATACAAATGTCTACTTTAGCACCTGGAAAGAAGGCTTAGAAGCAAGGCATCAGGGGTTCCAGATGCGAGTCATTGTTCCTTATTGTACTGGGGAGCAAACTGGATGCCCCTTGCAGATGCCCCTTGTTTGGGTTAAAGATTGTGACAATGCAGAGGAGGCAAAGAGTCCCTAACAGACCAGGCACCAGAGCTCCCAAGTCAGGGTCTGGATGTGCTGAACTCAGTGTGCTCCTTAGGGAGGAAGGGTGTCTCGAGGGAGGCCCCCAAGGAGACTGAGGCCGAGGATCCCACCAGCATGGAAGGCAGGTGGACTTTCCTGTGGCCTGGTCAGTGCCCTGTACATAAAGTTCTTCCTGGAGCAAACAGCAATTATGTATGCAGATCATCTACATCCCAGAGGACAAGGCAAAAGGGCTGGCTTTCCTATGCTCCAGGTCATCATGATGCACAGAGGCCAGGAGAATCCAAATCTCCACTGGGAGACTGGAGGTCAGAGGATACAACAGAGGGGGAAGGGAAGGAGAAGCAGGCCTCCTAGTGCTGTAGACCAAGCATGGGAAGGCATTGGAAGGACCGGATCATCCTTGGGCAAAGCAGCTTCTTGTGTGCCAAGGGATGCAGGTGGACAGGAAAGGCCCAAATCTGTTTTCTAAAGTGTGGATGCTCCAGTTTGGTGGGCAGAGGCCCCCACGGTCTGACTCCAGCCTGCTTTTCCAGCCAGACTGGCCTGTGTGCTGCTGCAGGGATGCCCCCACAGCAGCCCCTCAAAGTGCTCAGTCTCCTCAGGAATCAGGCTGGTGGGCCATTGCCTCTCCAGGGACCCTGCTCTGCTCCACTCTGCACTGACAGCTCTCATGGCAGGAATCAAGCCTATGCCTCTCCACCTCCCCTCCTCCCCACACTGACCCTAGTACTGCCCCAAAGCTGAGCAAAACCAGGCTGAGCCCTTCTCACTTTGGCAATCGGCTCCCTGGATGCCAGAAGCCAGGAGCATGCCCTTCATTGAGGCTAAAAATGGACAGTAGGGGGCAGCAGGTGCCCAAGCAGAGTTTTCAATGGGCAGTGAGAGAAGGTTGGTGAGAGGCCGAGGCGGGAGGAGCCATCAGGTCATTGCTTCAGCATCTTCAGCCTTCAGCTTGGCTCAGACGTGGAGAACTTGGAGGAACCTTAGTGTCCTCTGGTCCCACTCCCCTTTTTAGAGATAGGGAAACTGAGGTCCACATAAGAATATGACTTGCCCTAAGTCACTCTGATGAGAAATAGCAGTGGTAGACTTCAGACCTGGGGCCTGCATTTCCATATCCTACCGGCCTTGACCAAGCCCCATGACACCCTCCAAAGAGTTGGCCCGGCCTTAGCTGTGAGGGGTTCCTGCGACCCTGGCCTGGCACAGGGCCCTTCCTCTGATGAAGAGGGCTCAGAGCGGGGGCTCCCCGAAGGTGGCTTTTCTCTTGGCAACGATTTGGGGATGGGCTTAGTTCTTACTTCTCGGATGAAGAGTAGAAATCAGCATGGAGAGTGGCTCAGGGCCTTCTTGGGAAATGCAACCTCTAGGCTGGAAGAGGAGGGGGGAAGTCACAGGGAGGCTCCACCTGGTGCTTGATCTAAGCCCCTGAAAGCAGGAAGAAGCTTGAACCATGAGGCAGCAGGCCCCGAGACCCCACCAGAACAGGGCAACCCCTTAGAACCAGGCCATTCCTTTAGAACCCGGGCCACTCTTGGAACCTGGGCCTCCCTTTGGAACCCAGGCTACCCTCTAGAGTCCAAGCCACCCTTTAGAACCAAAGCCATCTTTGGAACCTGGGCCACTCCTTTAGAACCCAGGCCATTCCTTTAGAGCCTGGGCCACTCTTGGAACCCGGGCCTCCCTTTGGAACCTGGGCCACCCTTTAGAGCCCAAGCCACCCTTTAGAACCCAAGATATCTTTGGAACCTGGGCCACTCTTGGAACCCTGGGCCACCCTTAGAACCCAGGCCACCCCTTAGAACCCACCCTTTGCAACCTGGGCCACCCTTAGAACCCAGGCCACCCTTTAGGACTGGGCCACTCTTTGGAACCTGGGCCACCCCTTGGAACCTGAACCACCTTTTAGAACCCAGGCCACCTTTAGAAAAGATGAAATTGTTCTCAGACATGTAGAAGACACACAGTGGGGGCTGTGCTGCTGAGAGAGCTCTGCCTTGGGCAAGGGAAAGGAGGCAGCATCTTTTGGAAACTTCCCATGAAGCATGAGAGAATCCCAGTTCCCAGCTGGTCCTTCCAGCTTCCCTGTCTCATAAGAGCTAGCATAAAATGCTTTACCCAAATGATCCCATTTGATCTTCATAGCAACCCTGGGAGGCATATATGGTTACTGTCCCCTTTTACTGATAAGGAAGCTGAGGGTTAGGCAGGTTGAAGGCTTTGCCCAGGGTCAGCGAGCTAGGAAGACTGGACAGCTAGTGTCTGAGGCAAGAAATGAACTCAGGTGTTCCTCTCCCCAATTCTAGTGCTCAGTCTACCTAACTGAACCTGGTCTGTGGACCTGGGTGCTGACCAGGGAGAGGCATGCCAGGGGCCCTTGGTGCCAAGTCTCATGTTGCCCTGCTGAGCATAAGACAGAGTTCATCAGAAGGTGGGTCAGAATACAGATCTGGCCTGATGACCATGCTGAGCTTTTGGAGGCCTGGGTTTGAATTCTGACTTTGCCAACAGCTTTGGTCAGGCTGCTTTCCCTCTCTAGATCTCAGCGTCCTCCTGTGTCAGATGTGATTGCTGGCCAGAGGAATCTCTGAGGTCTCATCCCTGAGGTGTGTGTGGGAGAACAGTATGAATGCAGCGTGTGCCTAACTTGGCCTTTGCTGAAGCACCAGCAACTGTTCAAGGGCCAGTTGGCCACCCTAGGGCTCTGCCCAAAGCCACAGGCAGCTGGCCAACTGGCAAGTTTTAGAAGTAAAAGTTTTGGACAGGCCCTCACTTGTCAGGAGGAAGAGTGCCGTGGGCAGATTCCATTCCTGGAGCCTGGGGGCCTGGCCCAGCTTCCATGCCTGCAAAACCCACAGGGATAGAGACTCTCCCAGGGTGGGGAACCCAAATAATGAGAGACTGAATGAAAAGCTTCTCAATAGTTCAAGAGAATCACTCCAGCACTTCCCCCCAACACACACACACACACACACACACACACACACACACACACACACACACACACGTCCCTGCCCTGATCAGGTCTTTTAACTGGCCTTTACGTAATGAGCTCCAGCTGAGTTCAGAATGCTATACTGGGCACTACAGTGGATAAACCATGGCACTTGAATGTTCTAGTAGTAAACCACAAGCAGCCCTCAGGAAAGACCAAGAATATTTGAGAATCAGCATGTGAGCGAGCACAGAGCACACAGTGATTCATGGCTAATGGTGGTGGTAATGGTGATGGTGGTGATGGTGGTGGTGGACGTAACCCAGGCCTTGGCTGTTGGGTACTTGGGGCTTCCCACTGTATGCCTGCCTCAGACAAGTAGGTCAAGGAAGGTATCTAAGACAGCAGTTGTGGGTGACTTCCCCAGGTCCACACAGCAGGCCAGCAGCAGAACCAGGACTCTAGACCTTCTGATGCCCCCACCCCCACCCCCACCCCCTGGCCAATGCTGGTCAGGGCTGATGCCTGGAGGGTCTGTGCGGTGGCTTCAAGTCTCTATTGCTCAGAGCATCAGGCCAGATGGGGGCCGGCTCTAGGGCAGTCTGCTTCCAATACAGTAAATCATAGAGAAGAGAAGACGGTTACGTGATATTTATAATGAGCCAGGACAAAGTCGGCAGTTTTTCCTTCTAACTCTATAATTATAACTCGAGACCGGCCGATCACAGTCATCACTGGGCGGCCTGATGGTTAGGACAGAGGTAATTAAAGGCTGCACTCTTCACTGGGATTCTATTTTGGAAGGGGAGTGCTGAGCAGGTAAGCCGCCTTTCCAAACCCAGCTTGTTCCAGTGGCTTCCCACCAGCCCCAACATGAGAGGGAGGAGCTGCTGACTTGGCCCACGGGGCAGCCACAGTCACAGGTGAGGAGGCAGCTCCTGCGGCTTTTCTGGGGATCAGACCCTGAGCTCTCTGGCTCTGAGGCTGCCCTTGTGGCTGCACGGGAGGGGCCTGGAATGTCAGGCTCTGTCCAACGTGAGCCAACGGGCTGGACGTGCTGCCAGGTCTGCCGCGTGTTAGCCTCTCACACGCGGCCCCCCACAACCTCTGCTCAAAATGCTTCAGGCCCAGGAGAGCCCAGCTGGCTCAGAGAACAGCTCTGCTCTCAGCCTGGACACCACCAGCCATCAAGGCCAGGTGGGGCAAAGTGGGGTGGGGGTGGCACCAGTGCAATCCATCTCCACCCAGTCCTAGAATCCTAAAGCTTTCTGTCACAGACTCATTTGAAGACCTTACTTACCCTCATCCCAAGCGCTCTGAACAGATTAGGCTAAGGGGGCTTCTGAGGTGTCTGGGTGCCTGGCCAAGCCAATCCTTCACTGAGAGAAGCCCCTCACCAAGCTCCGGGAAGCCATTCAGAACACCCAGTAGGCTTCTGGTCCCTTGCTCCATGTACAAGGGTTGGACACAAACTGTGAAGTTCTGTGACAGAGCCAACAAACCCTAAATGCACACCTTCAGGGCCCTGACTTAAGACCTTCCCATGGAGGAGATATGATTTACCCACCAACTTCTGGAAAGACTGGATGATAACCACTGGGACAAGGTAGCTCATACTGAAGGTGCCAGGCTGTCCCTACCCCTCCCACCCTCCAGGTGGGGGTTCATCATTCATCAGTGAGCCTGGGGCAGAGGTAGAGTCAAGGTGATCAGGGAGAGAGGAAGCATCTTAGCCTTAGCTTACCCAGCACACCTTCTCAATAAAGCTCTAGAAAATGCTTCAGAATGAATTCTGATCAGGAAAACCAAGAAAGTCTCAGTGAATCATTTTTCCAGGCCAGGGTAGGTTAGGGAGACAAAGAGGTTTGTGGACCCTGGAGACAGGGATCTGCCCAGGAACACACATGGTGGGAGGGAGCATTCCAGTAGCTAGAGATTAAAGAGGACTGAGATGGGGCAGTAGAAGAGCAAGAGATCCTGGGATTCCTTAACAAGTTCTGGACACAGGAGTGAGACTGTCTGGAAGCTCTTTTACCTATGTCCCAGTCATCGATACAGAGAAGAGAGGAGTGGTCAGGAGCATGAGCCCTAGCTACATACTGAGCAAGGACAAGTCTGGAAAACAGCACTGTGGGGCTCTGAGCCTAGGATTGGAGCAGTTCAGTGCTTAAGCCTGCAGGGGCAGGGGTCCTAGGTCAAAGGGGAGTTCAGTCCCTCTGGACATACAGAACCTTCCAGCTCTCTAACCATGGGTGAGTCCAACAGCTGTCTGCTGACGCCACCAACTAAGGACAAGACAACAGATCCAAACCTGGCATGAACTGTCAGAGCTTAGACCAGGAGGGTAGTGAACAGACCCAGATCATATCTTTTTGGGAGCACTGAAAACTTGCAGGCCCCCAGACTGAGCTGTGAAAGGAGCAGGACACAAAAGGACAGACGCTCAGACCAGACATCTCCAGAGGTGAGCAGATCCCAGCCCTAATATAAAGTCCAGAATCAAGAAGTAGAGGCTAGAATAATGAGCAAATAAACAACAACAACAAAACCTCAATCATAAAGAGCTACTGTGGTATCAGGGAAGTTCAAGACAAAAACACAGAAGAAGAAAATGATTTGAAAACATCTATGAGCCAAGCCTCAAAGAAAAATGCAGCTTGGACACAAGCCCAACAAGAATTCCAGGAAGAACTAAAGAAAGCACTTTTAAAAAAAGAGCCAAAAATTATTTAAAAATCAAGTGAAAGCTTTGGAAGAAAAACATGAAAAGAGAATGAAGACCTTAGAACAAGAGGCACAACACTGTACCCCAGAAAATAACTCCCTGAAAATTAAAATTGACCAAAGAGATTCCAGAAGACACCAAGATATGTTAAAACAAAGTCAAAAGACTAAAAAACATAAGAGAAAATGTAAGATATCTCACAACAAAAAACTAATCAGGAAAACAAAATGAGGAAAGATGTTTTAAAATGATTGGACTACCTGAAAGCCATGTCTCTCTGATAGAGAGAGAGACAGAGAAAGAGAGAGAGAGCCTTGACATAATATTTCAAGAAATCATAAAACTGCTCAGATCACTTTAGACCAGAGGGTGAAGTAGAAGTTGAAAGAATCCACTGGTCACCCCCTGAAAGCAACTCTGAAATGAAAACTCCCAGGAATATCAGAGCCAAAAATCCAGAGCTCCAAAGTCAAAGTAAAAATATTGCAAAGAGTAAGAAAGAAAGAATTCAAGTTCAAAGGAACCACAGTCACAATTATACAAGACTTAGCAGCCACCACTATAAAACAGGAGAGAGCTTAGAATGTGGCATTCTGGAAAATAAAAGATCTAGGCTTACAACCAAGAATAACTTACCCAGCAAAACTAAGTATAATCATAGAGGGGAAGGGTGGGGAGAAAGGTCTGATTAAAAAAGATAAACATGGAAACTAAAGTTTGCTAAAAGGTACCATAGACAACGAATTAACACCAATACTAAATATATAAGCAACAAATTTCATAGCATATAAATTCATAAAGGAAAAGTTGAGTAACAGGGAGGAATTGATCATAAAACTACAGTAATGGGGGACTTCAATTCACCTCTCTCAGAAATATGCAACTAACCAAAAATAAAGAAAGAAATTAAGTAACTGAATAGAATTTTACAATAGTTAGATGTGATAGATCTCTAGAGAATATTAAATGAGAATTGAAAGGAGTATGCCTATTTTTCAATTGTGTTTTCACAGTTTACAAAAATTGACCATGAATTAGGACACAAAACCCTCACAATCAAATGTTGAAAAGTAGAAATGTTAAGTGTATCCTTTACCAAACATAGCATCATAAAATTATATTCAATAAAGAATATTTGAAGCAAAGATTAACAATTAACTGGAAACAAACATAATCATAAAGAATGGGTGGGTTAAAGAACAAATTATAGAAATAATCAATACCTTCATTAAAGATAATGACAACAATGAAAAAGCATAGCAAAATTTGTGGGATGCAGCTAAATCATTACTTAGGGGAAATTTTACATCTCTAAACATTTATATCACTAAAAGAAAGAGCAAATCAATGAATTGGGCATGCAACTAAAAAAATGAGGAAAATAGACAATTAAAAATCCCTAATTTAACACCAAAATGGGAATCCTGACAAATCAAAGGAAAGGTTAACAATATTGAAAGAAAAAAAATACTGAATTAATAAATAAGAGATTTTAAAAAAACAATAATAAATTCAATAAACAATTAGCTGATTTGATTATTTTCAAAAAGAAAGAATAAAACTAAATTACCAGTATCAAAAATCAAAAAGATGAATTCACAACCAATGAAGATGAAAGAAAAGCAATCATTTGGAGCAATTTTGCCCAACAATATGCCAATGAAACTGGCAGTCTAAATGAAGTGGATGAATATTTACAAAAATATAAAGATGAATAGAATGAGAAATAGAATACTCGAATAACCCTATCTTAGAAAAATAAATTGAACAAGTCATAAATGAGTTCCTTGAGGGGGGAAAACAGGACTAGATCTATTTACAAGCTAATTCTACCAAACATTTAAAGAACAATTAATTAAACTACTATATAAACTGTTTGAAGAGAAGAGATTCTACCAAAATTCTTCTATGATGCAAATATGGTTTTGATACCTAAGCCAAGTAGAGTCAAAATAGAGAAAAAAAAACCCAGAGATCAACATCCTTAACGAATATTGATACAAAAATTTTCAATAAAATATCAGCAAAAGCATTAGAGTGACACATCACAAGGATTCTATCCCAAGACCAGGCTATGTTTATGTGAGGAGTGCAGGGCTGGTTCAATATTAGGAAAACTAAACATAATTTATAGTAACAAAACAATGAAAAAAATGTAATTACATTAATCTGTGAAGAAAAAGCTTTTGGATGGAACAACACACCCATTACTGTTTACAAAACAACAACTAGAAAGCATATGAATAATTAGAACTTTCCTTTATAAGTAGAACTTTCCTACATAAGTAGTATGCATCTAAAACCAAGAGCAAGCATTATTTGTAATGGAGGGAAATAAGCTAGTGACTTTTCCAATAAGATTGTGGATAGAGTGAGGCTGTCTATTATCACTACTTCCATTCAAGTGAAGCTGGTGACTTTGCACAGCCCTCCCTCATCCAAATCAAAGTCAACTATGTCATGTCACCGTTTCCCTGATGTCATGGTCCTCTTTGCAAATGAAGGACAAACACAACCTGAGAGTAGCCTCTGCCTCTGCCTCTGCCTCCTCTCCACGCTCCATTTCTGTAGCTGAAGGCTGCCTCCTTAACTTCGGGTTTACTGGCTAGATTTTATTCTCAAAAACCAAGCCTTAAAACCCATCTCACTCTAGAACTAATAGATTAGACAATAGGTCCCTGCTGACCTAACACAGAATGAATGTAAATACCCTTCTCTTTTGGCCAGGAACCCTGAGGTTCTTCCCCTCCCAGTTTTTGATTAAAGGGGCCATCCCTTGATTAACTTCTTAAAGAGGCCTATTCACTGAATGGGCATTACCTCACTCAAAGTGAGAACCTGAAAAGATCTTAGCCTGAAAGGACCAGGGTGTCCCAATGCATCTTGGGCCATCCCCAGTCATCCTGATGAATATCAGACCAGTGGACCCAGATGGCTCTGGAGGAGAAAGTGAGGCTGGTGAACTTGCACAGCCCTCACTCACTCAAATCAAAGTCAACTACAAGTCATATCATCATCTCCGTGATGTCATGGTCCTCTTCAAGAATGAAGGACAAACACAACCTTTAGCAATAAGACAAGAAAAAGAAATGGAAGGAATATGCATAGGCTAAGAGGAAACAAAATTATTACTTTTTGCAGATAGTATGACATTTTATTTAGAGAATCCTGGAGAGTCAACTAAAAAAAAATGAAACAATTAACAATGTGAGCAAATTTGCAAGATATAAAACAAACCCACATCGTCAGCACTTCTACGGATTTCCAACAAAGAGATAGAAAGAGAAATTCCATTTAAAATAACTACAGACAATCTAAAACATTTGGGAGTCTGCCTGCCAAGATAGACACAGGAACTACATATGACTATATATGTATGACTATATATGAACATGATTACAAAAACTCTTTACACATATAAAGATAAGTCTAAATGATAGGAAAATATTAATTGCTCATGGATAGGCCAAGCCAATACACTGAAAATGACAATACTATTTAAATTAATTTACTTATTCTGTGCCATACCAAGTTACCAAGGAATTACTTTAGAGACCTAGAAAAATAACAAAATTCATCTTGAGCAAAAAAAAAAAAATGTCAAAAATATCAAGGAAATTAATGAAAAAAAAACTGAAAGAGGGGCACTTAGCAGTACCGGACCTCAGACTGTACTGCAAAGCTATAATCATTTAAAAAGATTGGTACTGGGTAAAAAATAGAGAGGTTGATCAGTGGAATAGATTAGGTACACCATAAACAGATGCAAATGATCATCATATGCTGGTGTTTGATAATATCCCAATTAGCCCAACTATTGACCAAGAACTCACTATATGCGGAAAATGGTTGGGAAAAACTGGAAAGGAGCCTGGCAGAAATTAGGCATAGACCAAAATATCACATTGTTTTCCAAGACAAACTCCAAGTGGGTACATGATTTAGACATAAAGAATGACATCATAAACAAATTACAGGAGCAAGGAAGAAACCACTTGTCATATCTATGGCTAACAGAAGAGTTTGTGACCAAGCTAGAGATAGAGAGCTTCACAATAGGTAAATTGGTTAATTTTGATTACATAAATTTAAGAAGTGTTTGCCCAAATAAAACCTATGCAGCTAAAATTAGAAGAGAAGCAGGAAATTTGGGGGGGGGGTATCTTTGCAGCAAGTATTTCTGATAGTCTCATTTAACATATATATAGTATATATTTCATATATATACACACAATCATACATATACATATAATTTCCAAATACATGCAAAACAATTCTTAACATTCTTTTTTTTTAAATTTAATTCCAAATTCCCTCCTTCCCTCCTCCCTGTCCCCTTTCCTAAGATGGTAAGCAGTCTGATATAGATTACATACAAAACATATTTCTGTATTAGTCACATTGTGAAAGAAAACACAAACCAAAAAAGAAAAAAAAACATGAAAAAAAGTTAAAAATAGAAAGCATTCACCTGCATTCAGACTCCATCAATTCTTTCTCTGGAGATAGATAGCATTTTTCATCATAAATGATAAAGTCTCATTTCTAAGATTTATAGCTAACTGGTCCAAATTTATGAAAATAAGAGCCATTTCTCAATCGATGTGTTCAAAGGATGTGATTAAGTATTTTTAGAGGAAGAAATTCAAACTATCAATAGCCAAAACGAAAAATATCTAAATCAGTAATTAGAGAAATGCAAATTCCATCTACTTTGAGATACCACCTCGCACCTATCAGACTGGCAAAACTGACAAAAAAGGAAAATGACAATGCTGAAAAAACTGTGACAAAATTGACAAACTGTGGGAAAACAGGTACATTAATGCATTGTTGAATGAACTTATCCAGCCATCCACAATTTCCAGCTATGCCCCCAAAGCTATTAAGCTGTGCATACTCTTTAAACCATCAATGCCTTTAACAGGTCTATACCCCAAAGAAAGGAAAGAAAGAAGAAAAGGACTCACATATACAAACATTTTTATAGTAGCTGGTTTTGTGGTGGCAAAGAATTAGAAACTGATAGGGTACCTATCAATTCAGGATTACTGGACATATTTTATATATATTTTACACATATGTGTGTATAATATATATACAATGGAATACTATGGTGCTGAAGAAATCATGAAGAGGATGGTTTCAGAGATTTGTATGAACTGATGCAGAAGGAAATGAGCAGAACCAGGAGAACATTTTATACGATAATAACAATATTGGAAAGACAACTTTTTAAGACTTACAAACTCTAACCAACACAGTAACCAATCATAATTTCAGAGGACTCATGAAAAGAAAACATGCTACCCACCTTCATATAGAAAGGTAAAGGACTCAGAGGTCCAGACTGATGTATACATTTTCTGGACATGGCTAATGCAAGGTTTTGTTTTGCTTGATTAGACATATTTGTAATAGGTTTTGTTTTCTCGCCTCCTCATTGGGTCAGGGGAGAGATGAGAGAGGGAGAATTCAGAACTTTAAAAAATGTTATTGGATCGGGGCTCATATGCAATATTGTTTAGAAGCCAAAGCCCCCAGGGTTGCCTCCAGATCCCCAAGGGGAATAGTCGTCAGCTTCTCTCTGGCGACCCAGTTTGCTAGGGGGCTTTCAGAGGGAGAGACCAGAGCGTGTGTGCTATACCTTACTAACCTAATTTCATTTTTTGGCAGGATTACTAAAATGGCAGATGAGAGGAATTCTGTGTTCACCATTTACTTAATTTTAGTAAGGAAAGCTTTTAATAAAGTATCTGAAACCTCTGAGAAGATAGAGAAATACACATTAGATGAGGACACAGTCAGATGGTTTCAGAACTGGTTGTCCTGATTTTGCAAAAAAGAATGTGAAAGGAGTCTACAGATTATAGACCAGTAAGCTGGGCTTCAATTCCTGGCAGTGACCATCTAGGTATGGAAGTAGTGATTACTGAGAAAAGTTAGGGAAGATGGGGCATATTTCCTTTTTTAAATAAAGTTACTAAATTGGAAATGGTATATAGATAAGAGTTTGTCTACATTTTAGCTAAGCATTTAACAATATGTCTCATGCTTTTCTTGTGGAAAGGCTGGACAGAAGTATCCATGGTACGATTAGGCAGATCCGGATCTGCATTAATGATGTGATGCCAACTGGAAGAAGGTCTCCTGTGGAGGATCGCAGGCATTTGGGCTGGACTTTGTGCTGTTTGACATTTTTACCAATGGTTTGAGGGACTGGGCCCCCATTTCAGTATGGCTCTCACACTATTAGGTGGAAGTGACCAGTGACCCAATTTCATTTAACCAGGTCCACAGCCTGAGAAACTAACAGAGAATGGGAAAATACCAACAATAGCCAGCAGAGGGGGTCGAGGCCAGCCAAGTCTTGGTCATTTTAAGTTCTTTCTCGTGAAGGAGTGTGGGATCCAAGGGACCTGAGTGGGGGGCCTGAGCAGTCAGCCTCAATGAACAAAGGCTTCTGAATTTATAAAGGGGAAGGAGGTCCAACGACAGGTCAGTAAACTCCAGTGGCAGCCTAATCGCTCCAGGATCAGATATAAAATTCTATTTGACATTCCAAGCCCTGCACAACTGTCCCCTCTTGGTGTTCTGCCACTGGACTCTCCCTCCTGGATTTTGCAGCGCAGTGACACCAGCCTTCTGGTTGGTATTCCCATAAGACCTGCCAGAGCTCTGCATTTTCTCTGGCTGGCCTCAGGGAAAGCTGGAATGTTCTCCCTCCTCCGCTTCTGGTTTCCTTCAAAATTCACCTAAAATCTCACCTTCTACAAGAGGTCTTTTCAGGTCCTTCAGCTCCTCCAAACTCTTGCTCGAGAGATGGTCCAAAAATGTTTTTTCCAATTCTTATCATATCCTGAGTCCCTTCAAATATTCCCAAAGACTGCTTAACCAAACTACAAAGGAGTGCAGCTGAGGGATAAGATTCCTTCAGCCCCCATCATGCCCCAGATACCCAAAGATCCTTTGGAAATGAGGCAGAGAAGGGCCAGGTAGAGATGCTGGCCTTTGTCAGACCTTTCCTCCTTTCTAGCAAGTGCCTCATCAAATCCTCCCCAGAACGGTCTCTGCTCTGGCCATCATTGTGGGAGATGATCCTTGCGGTCACCCCACAGCAGCCAGGATTGTCAAAGATTCTGGGAGGGAACACTTGGGGCCAAAATTAACTACTGTAAATACACCTGAAGTGAACTTCTCTTTAAAAAGCCAGCAACACTCAAGTGGGATGTGCCCCCAGTCCCAGACAGTGCCCCTTTCATCCCAGAAAGCCTTGGGTAGGGCAAGGCCTGAAATCTGACCAGGGGATTTAGCTTTCCTTGTTGGTTTCTGGGTATTGCTCCCCTCCCTGAGGTTATGGTAGGATGTGAGCTCCCCCAACGTGCCATTTACTCTTGTACCTTGAGATATACAAAGAAGAAAGCTGAAGGCATTCCTGTTTGCTAGGGTCAGGAATGGTCACAGCTACCCTACTCTGGTCATCTACAAAGTCCATCTGGGGCTTGTGAAATGGGCAGAGAAAAGGGGCTTGGCCAGAGGACCCTCACAGACCCAGGATGGACATCCTAAGAGAGGCCATAGTCATGGACCATGGATTTGGAGCTGACCACTGAGCTCTGTCAGTACCTTGAAAACTTTGGGCCCTGGCTCTTCTTAGGATCTTGTTAAAAGAGCTAGGATTCCGCACACTGCTGTGTCTCCTCCTCCCCTCCCTCTAACAAACACTGAACCATTTTCATCCTTAGTATCACCATAAACACCAGCGATCTCCCTTGGTCTTCACTTTGGAGAATAAAATTAAGTGGATGGACAACTTCTGCACCTCAGCCACTGTGTGAGCCTCCTCTGATGGGCACCGGGTGACAAGGTCCCAGAGCAGACTGGACTTCTCGTGTAACCTGGTGAGCAGCCTTAGGCAAGGCAGAGCCTCAGCAGCTTGTCACCGCCCTTCCCACTCTGCAGTCCTGCTGTTGTCATCAATGGGGAGGCCTGCAATCAGGGGCTGCTGATCACTCGGGAACCATTCCCACAGACAGGAGTCATGCCCCTTCCTCTGATGCCCTCATGTGTGGCAGCCGCTGCCCTTCACTCCCAGCTTCGGCTGAATGCACTATTTAATTAGATTAGACTAAAAATAGTCAAATATGATGGCAATGGAGATATGCATCATGGCAAGGCAGCTTCCCCTTCCTTACTTCAGGTAGGAGTCAGCTTCCTCCCCCTCCCCCAATCCCATGTGTCTCAGTGCCCCAGTCCAGGAAGGGGGCAGAGCCAATCAGAGATGCCTCCCATCTTCGAGCACTGAGGGAGGAGGAGCAGGGTGTAGCCAGTTACTCATCCATGGCAGGTTGTCTAGACATTTTACCAGATCAATGGAGAGAGTGCTGGGCCTGGAGTCAGGAAGATCTAAGTTCAAATCCAGCCTCAGATGCTTACTAGCTATGTGACCTTGGGCAAGTCACTGTACCCTGTTTGCTTTAGTTTCCTCATCTGGGACCAACCAGGAGGAAGCCCCAAGCCTAGTCCTGCCTGCAGTCCACAATAGCCACTCAGGACCCATTGAGCAAGAGAATGAGCTGGAGAAGGACATGGCAAAGCACTCCAGTATCTCTGCCAAGAAAATCCAAAATAGGATCACAAGGAGCTGGACATGACTGAAAGTAGTGAATTTCTAGAAGTCTTCAGTGATGCTCACAGCTGTCCTGACAGGGCACTGGCTCTCAGTTCCAGGCTCTGGCCCCTGCACCTGTCTATCCCTGTGAATCCATCACTAAACCAGAGGTGCCAGGCAAACACCCCAAGCCTAATACCCAGCTGACTGCCTTGCAGGGCACAATCTTCCTGTCATAAGTCCAATACCGACAATTGTCCGGGACAGGTTGCTGGCCGTTGTGTCTCTCCTTGTCTCTACATCTCTCCCCTTCGGAAACTCTCATCCTCTGCCTAGTATTACCTCCCTGTCTCTTCTTGGAGGGAAGCAAAGGGCAGATGAGGTGACGTCAGGATTGCCAGAATAAGGGATCAGGGCTCAGAGTGTCCCTTTTAACTCCATAGGTATGGACACTTCTGAAAGGTAGGGAACTTACCATCTAGATTCTGGAATCCTCCGTAGATGTCACTCCCAATTTCAAACAAAGAAAATGCGCTTTTAGTAAAGGGAATATCCTTCAAGTGTGCCTGGCTTTAGGGAGAATACAGTCATTGTATGAAAACTGTCTAGCTCCGGGCTGAGTGCATGAGAGATGGACAGATGAATAAACAAGTGAACAACAAATGAATGAATCTGGTCCAGTGCTCAGATGTAGGAGTCAGACTGTCAGCTGCTGTTCTTTCAGAGGAAGAAAGCTGGGGGGAGTTAGGTAGAGTTGGGGGCAGGGAGTGCCAGGAGGTACCCACCTCCAGGACACTGAGCTCGGCTCAGCACGGCTCATGCGATCTCTTCCTAGAGCTGACTGCCCAGGCCTCTCTCAGGGGCACGGAGTCCCTGGACATCAGCGGCTTGCCTTCGCAGCTTTTACTCAGTCCCCCCAGTCTGGTCAGATGAACCCCACCTTTCCCAGAGGAAAACTAAGGAATCACCTTCCATGGGTTTGATGTTACTAACTCAGATAGACCCTTGGGAGCCTTGCTGTATGGGACAAGACCACCACACTCGGGCCAGGCTGACCGGAATTGCTTTGGGAGAGATGAGGAGCCTGCTCCACCCCCAATTCAAAGGGGATCCAGCCCTTGGCTCAGGGAGAAGGGGGCAGAGGGAAGCCTCTGGGATGCCCCAGAAGAAAAATCTTTCTTATTTGATCAGGAAGGTTTGTTTGCTAGGTTTCTTTTGGCTCAGAAACCTCTTGTCTCTGATGGGTCCTTTGTTAGCCCTAGCTGGGCTCCTTCTTGTCAGGGTGACCTGGGACAACTCACCTTCCTTCTCTGGGCCTGTTGCCTCCTTGGTAAAATGAAAGTTTAATTAGATAATCTCAGTCTCTGGCACCCCTCAATGTTGTCAATTACTTCCCTTGTGGTTGTGACTTCCCCATCTGAATCAACAAACATGTTCAAAGCTCCTACAATGTGCCATGGACTGCTATATGTCAGGGAAACAGGCAAAAAGGAGACAGCCCCTGCCCTCTGGGAGGTGACATTCAAGGAAATCCAGGATGGCTTCTGGAGATGCAGCCATCTGAGCCCAGATTCTCAGAGCAAGCAAGGCAGCCAGGGCAGGAGCCCATCACACTGGTCCTCATGACTGTCCCCAAGGTTGGGGGGATTGGAGGCCAGGCTTGGGATCTCATCGGTTAAGGAGCCCATCACACTGGTCCTCACGACTGTCCCCAAGTTTGGGGGAATTGGAGGCCAGGCTTGGGATCTCATCGATTAAGGAGCCCATCACACTGGTCCTCACGACTGTCCCCAAGGTTGGGGGGATTGGAGGCCAGGCTTGGGATCTCATCGATTAAGGAGCCCATCACACTGGTCCTCACGACTGTCCCCAAGGTTGGGGGGATTGGAGGCCAGGCTTGGGATCTCATCGATTAAGGAGCCCATCACACTGGTCCTCACGACTGTCCCCAAGGTTGGGGGGATTGGAGGCCAGGCTTGGGATATCATCGGTTAAGGAGCCCATCACACTGGTCCTCACGACTGTCCCCAAGGTTGGGGGGATTGGAGGCCAGGCTTGGGATCTCATCGGTTAAGGAGCCCATCACACTGGTCCTCATGACTGTCCCCAAGGTTGGGGGAATTGGAGGCCAGGCTTGGGATCTCATCGATTAAGGAGCCCATCACACTGGTCCTCACGACTGTCCCCAAGGTTGGGGGGATTGGAGGCCAGGCTTGGGATCTCATCGATTAAGGAGCCCATCACACTGGTCCTCACGACTGTCCCCAAGGTTGGGGGGATTGGAGGCCAGGCTTAGGATCTCATCGGTTAAGGAGCCCATCACACTGGTCCTCATGACTGTCCCCAAGGTTGGGGGGATTGGAGGCCAGGCTTGGGATCTCATCGGTTAAGGAGCCCATCACACTGGTCCTCATGACTGTCCCCGAGGTTGAGGGTCTTAGGAGCCAGGTGTGTATTTAAGGTTAAGGTTAGGGTTAAATGAAATCATTGATTAGGGGATTCTCAGCAACATCTGCTCTGCAACTTATGGCCCTTTAGTTAGTGTCTGGGCCAACTCAGAGGTGAAATGGTTTAACAGTATTTGTCAGAGAAGGCCCTTGAACCCAGACTTTCTTGAAGCCAACCTTGACTGAGTCTAAGTGAGATGATCATTCTACCCACTAAGCTATGCTGATGCTTCAAGATCAATCCATTGACAAGCCTTTATTAAGCACCAACTATATGCCAGGTACGTAGTATGAGGTGCTCTGGATACACAGGCCAGCGGGAAGGTCTCCCCTCAAGGAGCTTCCACTCCATTGGGGAAGATGACACATACTTTGAGAAGTCTCTACAAGAACCCATCAAAACCAATGCTAGCTCAACTTGGAGGGGAGACCAAGAAAGGATCCAGGCTGAAATTTGGGCTGGCTCTGAGCCTGGAAGGAAATCAGGCAGGGCTGGGGCAAGGGGAGCAAGAGGAGTCCTTAACCATTCAGATCCCAGTAGCCAGGGCTGGAAAAGGCCTTAGGGGTCCCTCAGTCCAGCCCCTTCATTTGACAGATGGAGAAACTGGGCCTAGGTTTCCTTCCAGGGAAGGAACTAGCCCAAGGTGGCCCAGCTGGTCAGAGTGGTAGTCCCAGGGGACTCTGGGCCCCCAGTTCTGCTGAGGTCCCCTTAAAGCCCTGGGTCACAGGGCCAGCAGAGCTGAAGGGTTCATCCACATTGAAAACATTTTCTTTTTGACTTGTTTAAATGTCCAAGTCACTGTGGTCTGCAGGCAAGACTCAGGAAGAGTCTCATGTGTGAGTTGGCAGACCCAAGGGTGGGGTGCATGAAGGCTCCGCGGCTTTTGCTCCCAGTGCCCCCCAGAGTTCCCTGGTCTCATGGAGCTCTTCAGTGACCCTGGTCCCAGGCACACCTCAGACAAAGGGAGGGTTATGACTCCTGGGCCTTTCTGCACCCTCTCCACCATCCCTGATCAAGCCCCTTTGAACCCCAACAAGGCCTCTAGGGCTGGAAGGACACTCCAGGCCACTGTGTCCTACCCCCTCGTTCTACAGCGAGAGGGGAGGAGACTTGCCCAGAGTCACACAGCCAGTGAGTGTCTGAGTCAGGATTTGAACACAGGTCCTCTTGCCTCCAAATCCAGTGCTCTGCCCAGTAGGCCCACAGATCCTGAATGGGCTGGGTGCTCAGCTACCTCCAGGCAGTGGGTAGCCAATCCTGGCCCTGATTAGTTGGGCAAAGACATCCCTCACATACTGGGAGGCCTGGGGATTGCCTCCTGCTCCCCATGGGGCATCAATCAATAAATCAACATTTATGAAGCACCTACTATGTGCCAGTTGCTGTGCTAAGAGTGAGGGATACAAAGAGAGGCAAAGGACAGTCCCTACCCTCAAGGAGCTTAAAATCTAATGGGGGAGACAATATGCAAACAAATATAGAAAGCAACCTCTGAACAGGATAAATAAAGAATAAGGAAGGGAGAGAAGGGTAGGGAAGGCTTCCTGTCCAGAGGGGTTTAGTTGGGACTTGAAGGAAGCCGGGAGGTCGGTGGTTAGCAGAGGGGGAGAGCAGCCAGGCCTGGGGAACAGCCAGAGGGAATGCCCAGAGCCAAGAGGGGCTTGTTCAAGGACCAGCCAGGAGGATGCCCCAAGCCGGCAGTCCACAATGGCCACTCAGGACCCATTGAGTAAGAGAAACATGTCATGGGAATTGTCACTGAGGAGAGCTCCAAGCTGGAGGCCTCTTGGGCAGGCCCTGGGGGTTCTGTGGAGTGCTGGCCGGGACAACATGATGATAAATTGGGCAGGTCTGAAGCTAAAAATGCCAAGTGGTAAACCCCAAGTATACCTCTGCCCTGTCATTACTGGAGCACTCCTGCGGGGCTGGGGAGCCGGTCCCTCCTCCTTGGTCAACCTTGCACAGCCCCAAGCCAAGCGCCATCCCCTCTACAGGCGGGCAGGGTCGAGCTGGGTCACCGGCCCTTACTGCTGGGGCCTGGGCACTCACGATGGGAGGAGAGCTCCTTCCACCTGTTCCATATGAGTGAGGGCCAAGGGAGTGGGTCCTGGGTCTTGAAATCACAGATTCCCAGGAGTAGGGGCTGGTCTGAAAGGGCCTTGAGGACACCCTTTGTGCCTCCTCCAGCCCCCTTGGGTGGTGTCCCACCTCCACGCATGTCTTGAAAGCCTATTGTTAAATTTTCAGGGTGTGCATTTACACCTCATAAATTGGGCAATGCTACACATCCGGGCTTGATTGACTGTTTTGTTTCTGTCTAGACCTAAGGCAGCAGTGGAAAGTATGTTAATGACGCAGATTAAGCTTAAGAGCTGACGCATTTTTTTCCTCTGGAGAGATGGTTATTAAACACTTGTCAGCACATCTCTGTGCTACCTGTTTGCATCCTTCTAGCCAGGCAGCCATGGGAAGAACCCTCCCCTCTTAGTGTGAGAGCTGCTTGTGAGCAAGGGGTCTCAGATGTTTCACATGGAGGACAATGACTGGCACATAGTAGGTACACTCTGACTCACCTCTAGCCCTGTAACTCGCTCCTCTGTTCCTGTCTCTGGGGCCAAGGAGGTCAAGTCTAGTCAGCCTCCCCCCACCGCCCCCCCACCAGCCATATAGACACCAGGAGCCAGCTAACCAGTCCTTCCTCACCTCCACCCCAGCCCTGGTCTTGTCTTACTCAGGGCTAAAGCTGCCCAGTCCCTGGCCTCTTCTCCAGATTATCCATGTCATTCTTCAACCCTGGCACCCAGAAGCCCTGAGCACAGAACTCCAGCCGAGGCCTGACCTGGGCAGACCAGGAGACAGAATGTTCTCAACAGCCCAGAACCTCCAGCTGAATCTAGTAAGATGAAATTTTAATGGGATAAATGTGAAGTCAAAAATCAAGGTTCAAAAACTCAGCTTCCTAAGCATGAACCATTCCTAAAAGATCGGGGGCGCGGGGGGTCTTAGTGGACCTCAAGCTTTAATGTGAGCAAATTGTGTAATATGGCAGCCCAACAATTGAATGCATTCTTAGGCTCTGAACACTCAGAGCTTACAGGACAGGGCCAGAGGAGCTGTCATAGGGAGTAGGAGGTTCTGAGGGCACTGAAGGCTCAGCGAGCATTGGGGGGAAGGGGCCTCGGAGGGGTCCGTACGAGCGAAATTGAGGCAGAAAGCAGAATCAAGTCCCGGGGGACTGGGCTCGGGCGTGGAGATGAGGAAGGATATGGAGGGGTGAGGCAGTACTGAGAAGGGAAGGGGCAGGAGCCTACATAGCTCCCTAATCCCAGATCTCCCTGCTGGAGCCTAGCGCAGAGCAGAAGCTCTGATCAGCTCTCACTTTGCCAGAAATCACAACCACAGGCAGTGGTTTTTCAACTGAAAAGAGGTTGCATCTCCTCTCCTTTAATCTTGCATCTCCTGCCCTCAGGCCCTGTCCAAGGTCCAGGATTCTCCAGGGCCATTTGGGGAAGAAGAAGCACTGAAGGGACTCCTTGTAGGGAGTCTGGAGGGATCCCAGGGACGGCCCTGGGCCTTGGTGTGGGGGTGGGGACAGGGTGATGGATAGCCTTTGGCAGAGTTCAGAAGCACCCCCCCCCAGGGTTTAATGGGAGCTAGGAGAAAGGACAGCAATTGGGGCCCCTCAGGGAAAGGCTGAGCACCAAGGCAGAGGCAGAGAGCTGGCTGATCACCCTGGCCCTGACCCCTGACCTCAAAGGTGAAAGTGTGAGGGGGGATGGGGGATCCTCAGGGCCCCGGGCACCCATGCTCTCCTACCCCCTTCCCCCAACTAGGAGGCAATCAACCCGATAGGACTTCCGTGATGACAGCCTGCCAAGGAGAGCTTTCTCCTACACCTTTCCTGAAATGGGTGTTTTCTGAGCTCCTCCTGTTCCATCAGGGGCTGAGGTGAGGGCTGGGTGGTACAGAGTGATACAGGGCATAGGACCTGAGGCTAGGAGAGACCACATTCCGGGCTGCATCAGCAGACAGTACATTCTGAATCCACAGAGCTCCAGGCTGATATGCTGCTCAGAATGCTCCATGTCTGCCCTAAGTGAAGGTGGCAGAAAGAGGCCAGCACTCCTGCACGTGCCAGGGGGATTTCTCTGGATCCTGCTCAGATCTCTGATAAGTGATAACAGCAGCACGCTAACTAGCAGACGCCTCATTTCCAAAGCGGCTGGAGCTGGGGTAATGTCATGTGTGGCCACACAGGGTTGAGGTTCCTGTGGTGGGGGCCATGGCCCTGGTGACCAGGCTCTGGGGGAGGGGAGGACCTTGAGGTGATAATGGTCAGGGTCACAGGGGAGTTGGTTGTAATGTCTCCAGATGTTTCCTTCTGGGAGACCCCACCCTCAAGATCTGTCATGACAGGCAGAGTGCTGAAGCACCAAATGAAATCTCTGCACCAGGGCAGAAGCAACTCTTCAGTGAGCCCCAGGAGGCTCTCTAGGCGGCCAACTCTCTGGGGGGATTTTAGCTAGGCTCCTGCTCTGAGGACCATGAGTTCTGCTGAGAACCTTCCTTGAGAAAGACTCCCTCACCTCCCTATGTAGGTTAGTGAGAAAGGAAGGTGAGATTTCACCCACTAGCCAGGGTATCTTGGCATGCAGCTCTTCTTCAGTGGGACATGAACACTGCCCAGCAGGAGGTAGGTACAGGGGGAGTGGAGGCATGAGACAGGAGCAGCTTCGTGAGCCCCAAGGAGAGAGTTAGCCCAGACCAGGAGTCGAGCTTCAGAGAGGAGTGGACTCCAAACTCCAACTGAGCAACCTGCCCAGGAGAGACTGGGCCCAGAGGAAGCAGCTTGAGGATGCCCTAAGAAGGAAGGCCAGCAAGGACCCCTCATGCCAGAGATGCATCTTGGCCACAGGCATTCTACTAAAAAAATTTCCTTCCTCTACCCTCCCTCTTCTTGAGGGTAGGGAGGGTCACTCAGGCTTGAAACCTTGGCATCAGGTGATGTCATTTTCACCTTCCCCCAGCTCTGGCCCTCAGCCCCTTTCTCCTAGGTGGTCTCCACACCTCCAGCCTTCCCCATCCCAAGCCATCCTCCACATGCCTACCAAGGTGACAACCCTGAAGCCTGGGTCTGGCCATGTCATCCCTACCCCCTCCTCGGAATTCCCACAGTGATCCCCCAGAACCTCCTGGAAAGGCCTAGAAAATCTGGTTTGGAATTTAGAGTTCTTTGTGACCTGACCTCTTCCTATCTCTCCAGTATTTTTACACCTTACTCTCCTTTAGACACAGGAGGCTCTAGGTAGTCAGCATCTTTGCTGGTCCTGGAACACATACACTACCTTCTGTGGGGGGCCCATCCTTGTCCCCCCTTCTCCCCAAATTGAACCTTCCATCTGCTTTAGAGGTATCTTATGGATATTTAATTATTCACATTTCATCTTGCCAACAACATAAGCTTTTTGAGAGTAGGGGATGTTTTTGCTTAGTACACTGCCTGGCACATGGCAAGCATTTAATAAATGTGTGCTGACTGACACTTCCCTGAATATATGCTTCACTTTGGTGTACATCCACTCTCCTTGCTGCCTGCATTTGTGGCAAAGTGTGGCTTGAGTTTCTGGGGGAATGGTTTGTAACTACTGTTTGTGTTAAGCTCTTCCGTAAATGACTTTACTGAGAGCTAATTGTGTAAATAAGTCTCCTACTACAGGGAAGCACACCAGTGGGGGCTTGTGAACTTTGTACTGCAATGCAGAGCCACAGAGTGCTTTGAACCTGGAGTAATCATGTGTCCAGGAGGACTCCTGCCAGTGTGGGTCCTAAGCACTGTTGAAATCCAACAATCAAATGTTTCAGGCTCTGAAACAGGATTCTTTGAATGGTATAGAGATGATTAGTGTTCAAAGAGAGATCACTATGGACTGGTAGAACCACCGACAGGCTCTTGGAAGAGGAGGAACTGAGTAGTCAGGTGTGAAAATCTCAATAAAAGGGGTGTTTGGCCTTTCTCACTACAAGCTGTCTGGGCTCCAGGATCCTGCTGGACACTGTGGCAGGTTAGTACCTCCCATCTGGTGACAGCTGAAACCCTGTGCCTCAGCCTGTGGGTGCCAGGAGGAGGAGACCTGGGGCCCCTGTCTGAGTCCTGCTGGGAGTCAGCCTCTGGAGGCTGTGGGTCTGTCCCTCCACCCTGTTTGGGGCTCTCTTCTCCCTCTTCCCAGCTGCCTTCTCAATCTCCCAGGAAGCCAGGTTGCCAAACACATGACCTCAGCTGCCACTGACACTTCCCCACCCCTCGCTCAAAAACTGCCTCTTCATCTTTGGCCCATCCCATCCCTTCTCCACTCAGTGCCCAAGGGGCAGCCCCCCCACAATCCCTCATTCAATAAACCCCACATTGCCTGCTTGGCTTCCATTAGTACCTGGCCTCATCTTACTTTTCCTGTCTAAAGCCTTCTCCGTCCCCTCCCCAAACTCTGGGACCCTGAGGCTCTGGTCCCCTTCCTGCTCCTCCCACGAGAGCCTCCAGGTCTCAACTCTGGACATTCTCTCAGCCATCCCCCAGCATCCTCCACTGGCTTCCCTCAAGTCTCAGCTAAAATCCCACTTTCTGCAAGAAGCCTCCCGTAGGCCCTCCCCTTGACATTGTCTCCAACTGCTAAGGCCACAACTGAATTCTGCCTTTGCACTCCCAGTGTCTGGCAAATAGTAGGCACTTGCTGGCTTGCCTCTTCCCACTCCAGTCCATCCTCCAGCCAGCTGAGAAAGTGATTTGTCTGTACAGCAGGTCAGACCATGTCACAGTAAACTCCAGCGGCTCCCTATTTCCTCTAGGACCAGAGCCTTTGGATGACATCTGGGCCCCCTCCTCCCTTCCACACTGACCAATCCTGGGTGTGAAGGCAAGGGGAAAGGAGGGATCTGGTGGTGCTAGAGGCATCAGGTGGGACAACATACTGGCCAAGTGACTGTCCAGGCTTTTTTTGAAGAGCACCAGTGAGGAGGAGCATTCCCCCTCCTGGGGCAGACCAGGCCTCTGCTGGACAGCTTTCCTGCTTAGGGAGGTTTTCCTGCCACTAACCCAGCTGAGATCTTTCCCTTGTCAGGCAGCCCTCTGCCCACCTCCCACCCCGGACTGTGAGGCAGTCCCCTCCTAGGGGAGCCAGGACAAGTGAGCTCGCGTTAGACAGCTGTGATGCACAAAGCAAGGCCATGGGATCTCTTCAGCCTGGTGGCTTTATTCTCACCTTCTACAACAAGCCTGGACAGGGGAAGAAGGCATTTTGGTTTGTTCTCCAGCACTCATCCAGGGCCACTCACCACCCACGGACAATGGGCAGGAAATAAGAAGCTGGTTTCTCATGGGAACAAGCCCCGTTTCTCTTATGCTAGATATGCTCTGGGACTCAGGCTCCAGGCCAGCCACCATAGGAGAGCAGGGGGCCCCACTCTGGCCAAGTGGACCTTTTATTCCCTCTGGAAGTAGGCCTGTATCACCCCCTCTACCAGTATCCCTAGCCCAGCACCAGATCCAGGGGCTGGGGGGCCTCTGGGCCAGAGCAGGAGCTGCTGACCAAATGTGGACCAAGGGAGCCAAGTGTGAGGAGGCAGTCCCTGAGAAGTCGTGCCAGCCTTGGGCCAGAAGAGGCAAAGGCCTTCACACCTGCCAGAGGACCCTGGCCATCTGCATCATTTCAGAGATCCAACATCTACCTGGGGCTTGGGATCAGGGCTGGGGGGAGGGGAGGGAGCCCTTCTCTTGTCCTGGAGCTGGGGCTCCAGGTCTGCTGTTTGAGACTCCCTGGCACCTGGGAAAGGGGGATGGTTTGTGTGGCTTTGAAAGGGTCCTCTCTCTCACCACAAACTGGGGAAGATTTCCTGGACCTTCCCTCTAGCAGAGCCAGCTGAGAGTCAGTGAAAGGAGATTCAGGGGCTACTGTCTGGTCCTCCCTCAGCAGAGGGATGAAGCCCTGCTCCCTCACCAACCCAAGGGGCAGACACAAGATGTACCCAAAGCCAGCAAGGGAAGGGTTCCAGGCCTCAAGACAGTCTGGCTCTGCACACACAGGCACTGGAGCATCAGCGCTGCCCTGGTAAGTGGGCTCTGAGGTTTGCTGCTGGTCATTTGGGCTCAGGGGGTGCTCCACTGAAGCAAGAAGGGCCACTCAGAGTGGACACTGGGAAGAGTGGCCGGCCTCCTTCTGCCTCATATGTATAATTTCTACTCAAGCCACAGGAGTTTGCTCAGATACATAATCTCTATACACCTTCACCCATTGGGGCAAGTACTTCCTTAGCTCTGCATGCAGACACAGGCTGTTCCGAGAGGCCACAATAAGTCATGGCCACTTAGATGTAGGACAACAGTCCCAGACCGGGGACACCGGCCACTGAAACTCCCGCCATTCCCCCCTCCCCCTCCCCCCACCCTCAAAGCAGCGGCCAGCTGAACCCTTAGTCGCTAATGTTGATTTCTGTGGCATTTGCCCAGCTTGGAAATTTGTCCAGGTCAAATAAGAAACGTCCCCAGGTGTTGATGGCCAGAGAGACACAGATCAAGCCGATTATGTTCATTATGAGGCCTGTTTTCACCTGGAACAAAGAAAGCCAAGTCAGCACCTGGGTAGTGGCCAGGCTGGGGTAGGGGTGGGAGAACAGAGCAAAAGCAAAGCCAAACCACCCAAACACAGCCCCGGCCCCAAGCTCCAGCTTCTCACTGAATTGCCCCAGGCAGTCCTTGCCTATGCTGAGAACATAGCAGGGCAGCAGAGAAAACCTGTCCTTGTAGAGAAAAAACCTGAGAGCTGACCAAAATCGCAGAGAAAATCAATAGCAAGAACACCTGTGATTCAAACCTGTTGTAGAACTGCTTCCTGGGGCCCCACTCCACTCACACTCTGCCACAATTGACTAATTCATCTCCCTAGCCATCTGGCCCTACGTGGACATAATCACAAACCTTGATCAAAATCAACATGGTGGCCACTGTCCTGGATGGGGTGTGTCAACCAGTAGTAGAAGTATCCCTATGAAACCTTGCAAGATTATCTTGGGGTTTACTGGATAGATTTCTTTTTTAAGGACCATGCCTTAAACCTAATCACTCTGGCTCTCACTGATTGGCTAACAATAGATCTCAGCCCAAGCCAACTTCGGCCATTGTTTGAGGTTCAGAGTGAATGTAAACAGCAATTGTTTGTGTTTTGACCAGAAAGACCAAGTCTTCCTCTCCCATACTGATTTTTTTTTGACTAGGACCTCATTTCTTACCTACCTTACCTTAACCCTTCAAACTGAGACATAGGAAGGATCTTAGGTTAAAAAGGCCAAGGTCTCCCACTGCATCCTGGGCCATCTCCAGTCCTGATCACTTGTACGACATCACCTTCCCCATGACATGGTCCTCTTGCAGAATGAAGGACAAACCACAACAAGAACAATTTTCTGGAACCAAGTAACCACCACTCCCCAACTCTGCAGCCACTATCCTCCAGTTAGAATGTGAAAACACCTTGAGGGCAGGGATTGCCTGGTTTTTTATACACGTGTACCCAGCACTTAGCACACAAATGCTTTTTCATTCATTCATTCAGTAATCAAAGGAACCTCAGAGGTCAAACCTCAACAAAAAGTCCAATGACCCCACACTGAGTGCCTGGAGACATTGGAGACTGGCATCTGCCGTTGACTAGAAATCACCCAGTGTGGAAGGCCATGACTATCTGGATGCTTGTCAATCATGTGGCTAGTTTGGCCTATGTCTTTTTTATGATCACGGGACCTAACTTAGGAAGCTGTGCAACTTTCTGGAGGATCATCCTAAGTCACCGAGCATTCTTGGCTCCTGCTGTCAGGTACAATTCTGAGCACTGAGGAGAGGAAGCTTCCGTTCCGAGGAGTGGGAATCATCACCCCTAGAAGGAATTCTTTCCTTTCAAATTTGGGCTGGACATTCTCCATAACCAGGGCACTTGGCCATCAAGAGGGGCTTTGAAACAAGGTAGTCACCATGATTATATCTTTCAAGGCATCCTGAGTGGTGCCATTTGGACACATTGAAGATGCCTACTTTGTTGGAGAGGAGCCTTGAAGGCCATTTTACTCTACCAAAGCAAATCCTTTTTCACAGTCAATCAACAGACATGGGATCCTGCATCCTCTATGGCTTTCAGTCAATTCTGTGACTGTAAAGATTCCATATATGACAGGGTATCATTTGTCAAATAATGTCCCTTACTGTGTAGATTCTTTGGATCCACGTTTTCTGGAGATGAGGAGAGTCGGGCATGAATTCATAGTTTCTCTTGGCCATCTGGGATTGGAGTTTTTTTCAGGCATTTGTTGTCATCCCTTCTTTCAGCTCTCTTGATCGTCACCATCACTGGTGTTGACTTGGTCTAGCCCTGCTCTTTCCCTGTCTTCATTCCTATCACTTTCTCTATTTGCTCATGTGATGTTGAGAGTCCAAGTGGGATTGTGTTATTGCTCCAGATGGCAAAGAGGCTGTTAGAAAAGGCCTGGCCCTTTTTTGTATTTTTTGGTCCCAGTTTTTCCCGTGAATGCCCCGAGCATGACCTCACCAGTCCTACAACTTCCTCTCATTTTACCAAGGACATGATGCGTGCTTCTCTGCTCTACCCTTCTTCTCAGCTGCCATCTCTTTTCATTTGGCAAGGAGGAGGCAGGATTTAGGCTCTTTAGGTCACTGGGGCGGGGGGTTGATTTGCACTGGTTAAATTTCCTTCTTGTTGTTCAGTTTTCAGCCACGTCCAACTCCCTGTGACCCCATTTTAGGTTTTCTTGGCAGAGATATTGAGGTGATTTTCCATTTCCTTCTCCAGCTCATTTTACAAATGAGGAAACTGAGGCAAACAGGGTAAAGTGACTTGCCCAGGGTCACATGGCTAATAAGTGTTTGAGGCTGGATTTGAACTCAGGGAGATGAGTCTTCTTGACTCCAGGCAGTCGTTCTATCCACTATGGCACCCCTTAGTTGCCCCTAAATTTCCTTAGGGAATTGTGATAATCTGTGTCTTTGTTCTTTCATCTATTTCCAATTTTTTGCTACCAAAAGCCTGGTGAAACATGTCAGCTTGGAACGGCTTCAATTTCACAATGTATTCTCTTGTTCTTTCTAACATGTTGATGATTTAACTGTACATAGATACATACACTCTCCTATGAGAGTGATCAATGATTCTCCATCTGTTAAAAGAGCATCCACTTGTGGGCGACGCTCTTTGGGGTTTGCCATGTTTAACATCTCCAGCCTCCATTCTAGAGGTATTTGGGGTATTTAGGGGCAAGTTGTTTTTACGTCCACAAACCTTTGGCCTCACTCATCTTGCCTATCCAGGGGTGAGGAGCCTGCAGCCTTGAGGCCACACGTGGCCTTCTAGGTCCTCAAGTACAGCCCTTTGACTGAATCCAAACTTCACAGAACAAATCCCCTTCATAAAAGGATTCATTCTACGAAACTTGGACTCAGTCAAAAGGCCACACCTGAGGACCTAGAAGGCCACATGTGGCTTCAAGACTGCAGGTTCTTCACCCCCAGCCTATAGACACCTTTGCATTGCAGTCACTAATTGTTAAAGTCTATGGTGCTTTAATTTGGAGGGTATTAGCCACTTCCTAATCCTTCATGCCAAATAACTCATCCTGAGCCCTGCAACATAGGATGACCAAATGTCCATGAGGCAACTCTTCTTAGTTACCTTTGCACACACTAAAGCCAACTCTGCCAATGCCTTTCTCTGCTTTTCCAAGGTGAGAAGTCTTCCACTTCAAGGTAGGCAATCCTTGCAGGTAAATACAACTCCCTTTTGTCCTCTGTTCTCATTTGCAATAAAAATGTTAAGATGGTGAGGACGCAGTGCTTTTGGGAGCACAGAATCTCATATTCAGAATGCCAATCATATAGGCAGCAGGGCTTCCAAGTCTGGATGGCCTGGGCTCATGTCCTACCTTGGACACTGATTGGCTATGAGATCCTTCAGCGCTCAGTGTCACCAGGGTTTAAATTTCAGAGAAGGTGGAATTCTCCCATTGAGGAGTTATCTGTCCTGATAACAACAACAAACACAACCCTGCACTTAGTGGACACTGGACAAGACCTCACATTTGGAGCACCAATATCTAAGTGAAGGTTCTCGTCTCTGTCCCCTCTGCTCCCATCACAAGGAGCTACTTCTAACTCTTTGCCATGGAGTGAGCCTCTGGTAGTGAGTCTCCCCACACTGGGCTAGGCCGAGCCTTGGAAACATAGCTCAGTCCCTTTTCTGATGCCCTTAGCTAGGAGAGCCACTAAGAATCTAGTGTCCCTACAATGCTACCATGGTCATGACTGGTCTTTTCTAAGAACTCCATGAAGTGATTTGAGGTGGCTGGCATCCTTGAAGAAAGACCAGAGAGCAGGGGAGTGGTCAAGTAACCAAGGACTAAAGCTAGTGAGCCTGGGCTGAGGGACGAAGGGACCACTGGAATCAGACTAGACAGTCTGGTACCACTAGGCCAACAGCCAGAAGCTCTCCCTGAGGGCATGTGCTACTGAGGGAGGGAGGTTCTCAGGACCTGGGCTCAGCACAGGGCTCCCAGGTCCCACCTGAAAAGGCCCATGAGACATGCCCCCATACGACCAGCTCGGCATCCTCAGGGCCCTGCTTTAGCCCCAACACAACTCCAGAACTCTGTTCAAGATGCATCTAACAAGAAGCCTTTGCAACTTCTGGAATCCTTTGGGAAAGTGCAGACATTTGCCTACCTCAAGTCCTATTGCACCACGGCTGTTCTTCACGAACTGTGAGAACTTTGTCAGTACCAAGGGCAGCGGTTGTGATCGTGCCCAAGGAGGCTAGTAATCTGGGTCTGGAGAGAGCGACTCATCTAGAGTAGCCTGATGTTCCTGTGCCTTTTCTTGGGCTGCAATGCCTTCTTTACCGTTTTTGGGGCCACTCTTCTTGCTTGGCCAAACAGCAGTAATGCCAGGATTCTTCGGGGCAGCCTCATCACCAAGCAGTGGCTCCAAAGGAGCTATAATGCATCCCCCTTCTTCCAAGTCTCGATCCGAGCTGCTGCTGCTGAGCTCAGGCTCTTCCACTAGCTCATCGGAGAGCTTCCTGTGTGGCCACACACTCACCTCTTTAAGCGGCTTCCCCTAAATTTCTTTACAGATTCAGGATTCTATAAGCCAGCTTTCAGCTGTGAGGAGCAGATCAGTACAAAGGATGAACTTCCAAATTCATCTAGAGAAAAGTGCATTATATAAATGCAAAATATGATCCTACAGTTTGACAATGATATTTACTCCTCAATTTTAAGAGGATATTTTGAAATTTTCATTATTGAGAAAGCAAACTTGGAGTATTTGCATGATTCTCCTTAGTGGTGGAAAGGATGAGGTTTTGATGTTACAGGCCTGCATAAGAGGCAGAGTTGGCATGAGAGTGTGGAAGGAGAGAGACCTTCTTCCTTCCTACTTCATGAGAAGACACATATGGTTCCAGATTTTCTTTGGAAAAGAATCCAGAAAAAAAAAAAACAACTTGGGAAAGTAGCCCTTCCCACATGTCCCTCGTTGTCCTCTGGTCTCCCTAGAGACCTTAAGGAACCCCCACTTTGAGTGGAATTCAGCCAGCACTCTCTGTCTCTGTCTGTCTCTGTCTCTGTCTCTCTCCCCTCTCCATCCTCTCTCTTACCATGAGATATCTCCCTCCCACTAGGTAAAAAGCTCATCCTTTGTGTATTGTTTGACAGATGCTAATTTGTATAACTTCTCAGATTTCTGTCTGCTCTCCACTGAAACAAACGAGCTTATCCAATGTTCACTCTTTACAGTGGTAACTACCATTAGTGGGAGGAGAATCAAGCCTTTGGATTTAAGCTGTACCCCTTCTCCTTTAAGGGACAGGAAGCAGCTTGGATCTAAAAATCATTGCCCTAGACCAGCAATCTCTAAGGAAGCAGATAGACACATTTCAGTCTAGCTGGCTTTGTGGCCCCTTATCCAAACTCCTCTTCAGGCTGGAATCACAGTGTCTTTTAGAGAGGAGTAGTAGGGGTCCTATATGTATCCATGCCTCCCATGTGGGTGTACAATACCCAGGCCTCAGCTTATGTTACTATCTTACAATTTAGAACAGTTGGATTACCATGTCAGAAACCTTGAGGTGGCCATAAGAGAACACGATGGCATTCGGAGGCGTGGCCACAGGCAGCATGAAGGCGAAGGATGAGCTCAGAGTGCAGGGAAGCATGACATACAGGGGGTTGATTTTAATTTTCTGGGACTGGGAGAAGAATAAAAAATGACATTATAAATATTCAGGAATGAGCAGACACTCCCAGCACTGGAGAATCATTCACATCCGGTTGGGGTGAGTCTATGAAGCCTAGAGCCTGGGCTTGATTTCATAAATTCAGTCTAATAACCCAACAATTTGTGCTGGCGGGGTGGGGATGCCCAATTGGATCGGTTGGGGACGGGACAGTCTGGTTTGGGGGCCATGACATCATTATCAGTCACTTCAGCAGAGAAACCTCCACTATTCCGGCTGGGCACAAAGTGATACACATGAAGAGAAGTGGGAGACAGCACCTAAAAGAACTATTGGGTTTGCTGTTTGTGATAGAAAATCTTCCTTCTCATAAAAGGAGGAATGGGAGAGTCAGTCAAGAGCCTAGAGACTTCATGAAAACCCTCTCCTCCATGCACAGACAGAGGAGATAGACTGGTGGGTGGTCTAGCCGCCCTTCAGCACCTGCTCTGAGCTAGCTGGCCTCTACTGCCCATTCCGTGAGAAGCCCTGCTCTGAAGGCTGCTGTGGCTGTCTTGGGGAGGGGAGATGGTTCTCATGGGATGATGGCTGAGGTTGGGATTTCTGAATGATACCAGAAAGAGCAGAGGTCCAGAGCCCAGGGACCCTGACCCACCCTCTTCTCTAGTCTTAGATTCACCAGGCTATGAGGGGATAGACTCAGCCCCAGAAAGCCCAAAGTCCAGTATGTGGGTAAAAGTCAGCCAGCTGTGGGAGGGCTTGTGACCACAACAAGGCCAGATGACAGGGTGACCTAGAGAGGGTGTTGGGGAGGCATCCAGGCCTCTGTTGTGGGACTCCCCAGGGAGACATGGTGCCATTGGTGGCCACAAAAGAAGCGAACCCATCTCAACTATCCATTAGGTTGGCTTCCTGATACTTAGCTGGGTGGTGCACTTTGCTATTTGGAGGGTTCTCATCTTTCTTTTTAACACAAGAGGGGGAAAATCTCACTTCATTTTGCTTTTGTGAGGGTTTAACTACCTCTTGGCTCTACTCAAAGTCCAAGACATCCATGACTCTGTCTCTAGAAGACCCCTCCCAATCCCAGGACCAGGTTGAATAGTACAAGACCATCTAAAAGAAGAGTGAGAGAGTGGAGAGGGGAAGAGAGCAGTGGAGGATTGCTAAAGATTGGATCCCAGGGAAGGGTGACTGGTCCCAGGCTTTGCCATTCACCAGCCACCGCAGTGACTGGGGCAGATGCTTCAAGATTAGGTCTCTGTAGAATGGTGTGTGCCTGGGGGGCTGAGGATGGGCCCTGGCTACACTAAACCTCAGTGGCCTCACTGGTTCCTTTCTGCTCCAAAGCTAGGTAGGATCCAAGAAACATGATGGGTTCACTTTGGTCAGAGTTTAAAATGGGGGAGGGGGCTGTTTCAAGAAATCCTGATGTCTCCAAAGAGACACTAGGACTGGGATGCAGCCTCCCTTCCCTATCTTTACCTAAGTCCATAAGAGCCTAAGCTTTCTGAGTGCAGGCAGGGACCACCCTCAGCAACAAGCCCTAGTTAAGCCCTTTGCTGGGTAGAGAAGCATGAGGAGGGGTTGGAGGGGAAAATGAGATGCTGAACCCTAACCCCAGATAGACATCATGGGGCCATCTATTAGCCATCTGAGGTGCCTGAAAAGCTCAGAGGAATGGGGTGGGGTGGTGGGAGGGAGGAAGGCAGGGCGGGGAGGGGAATGTTCTGGCCCCACAAGAAGGATGCTATCAACATTGGTTGGCAATACTGAATCCACTCACCATGGAGGCAAAGATGGGCAGGAAGAGGGTGGCAGTGGCGATGTTGCTCGTGTACTCAGTGATGCAGGCCACTAAAATGGTGAGGAACAGGACCAGGACTGGTGGGGAGAAGGACTTCAGGGGCTCCATCTGCTTCCCCATCCACTCTGACAGCCCCGAGACCTGCAAGCATGAGAATAGGCCTTGGAAAAGCTGGCCATCCCTGGATGTCAGACCAAGCAAAAGGTGTCCCCCAGCCAGCCCTTCAGCCTCCCTATAGGGTTTCTTCACAATAATCCCATCCAGTGTTTGGTGCCCGCTTTACAGATGGGGAGACTGATGCTCAGAGGCATACCTTGCCCCAGATCACACACTGGGCAGTGGCACGGCTGGGCCTGATGCCTGCCTTTAGACACCTCATCAAGTGGCCCTTCCTCTGTTTCCCCATCATGCTGACATCCCCAGCCCCTTAGTGGACTAGATGCCCCTTGAGCTAAAGCCTCCTAGCTCTTGTTCAGGGGAGCTGGTCCCCAAGGCCAGGAAAACTGTCCTCCTCCTCAGAGACTCCCTGGTGCCAGGGAAAGAAGCTCTGGACAAGTCCCCTCAGATTCCTGCTGCCCTGGCAGGAATTTCTGGATAGGCTTGGAATGTGGGGGGACTTGAACCCAGTACTCAAGTCCCAGAATGATGTTGCACTGGGGAGACAGAACACCCTGGTCATTTTCCCATCTTGCCTCCTCCTCCATCTGGCCCTTCTGGATCTCCACTGCATACAGGCCCCTTTCTCCAAGCAAGGAAGTGCACAGAGGCCCAGAGGGAGCCCATGTGGACAGGAGGATGAGTATCTCTGTCTATCCCGATCTGCTCATTAGGGAAGTCAAATGTGTGGCCTTGGTGGGTTTAATTTTCCAACATCCTCCCTCATAACTCTTGCCAGGCTAAAGACTAAGGCCTGAGTCCAAGCAGAGAGGAATCTCCCCGTCTCTCCCCATGCTACCTCATACAAGTTGCGTCTGAGTGCCAGCTTGGGGGGCAGAGGAGGAGGAAAAGAGTGCCCTGTGAGGCCCCCCTTATTGGTGCCAAGCCCCAAACAGAGCTCTCTCCACACAGCCACAGAAAGACCCACAGTTACCTCACATCCTTTAGCCAAGGCAAAGCCACCCCCCAGGAGCAGTACAATGCCCCAGGGAACTTTCTCCTGGGCCACCTTCCACGTCAGCAGGGGTGGTGGGTAGAATGAGGCTTTCCACTCTGAAAGGAAAGGTCCCAACCACCATGTTAGACAGAGTAGGAAGAGGTGCCCCCCCAAAGGCCATGGCCCAGGGCCCCCTCAGCTTAGTCACTCCCCCCAATCTGGGGGCTTCACCTTCTTCAGTCTGGCTTCGGAAATTGAACTTGAACTTCTGGGAAGGAAGGATGAACATCAGGATGGACACAAAGACTGCCACAGTGCCATCCGACACATACCTAAAGAGCACAGGAGTGAAGATGGGTGATTCGGGCCCCAAGAGGAGCCAGAAAGAGCCAGATCAAGGATGGAGCTGCTGGGACCACAGGCTAGCTGGCTTACCAAATCTGACCCAGCGTCAGGAGCCCACCCCAGCCCATGGGGAGCTCTCCCTCTTGGAGCTAGTAACTGGCCATTTCTCAGCTCAGCAAATCCAATGCCAGGAGCTCTGTGGTCCAGTCCCATGGGTGAGGGTTCATGCTCATACACTGCCCACTTTGTGGTGGATTAGGTGCTACTCCTCTCACTAGTCTGGATCCCCAGATCTGGGTGCCATTCCTGGCCTTGGTGACAAACCCACATGCCTCTCTTAAAGGTTCACACCCTTTGCTAAACATCACAACTCCTTCCTAGACACTCAAGCCTAGTTCACTCATCTACAGTGTCCTCAGTAAAACCCTCAACAACTCCACTGGACTCCCCTTGGTGGGACTGAAGCCTCCTGCTACCCGAGATACCATCCTCCTTGCTAACATCTCCACTGGAGGCCACATTCTTCCCAGCGTCCCACCAAATTCACAGGGCCAGGAGGAGAGGTAGACTCCTGTATTGTTACTGAGGCCCCCTCCCCACCCTTTCCTTCCCCCTCCCTCAGAGAAGTGTCACTGTCACTGTCATCATCTGTCACCCTACAGGTTACTGTCCCATCTTCCTCTTCTGCCCAAACAGAGGCTCACAAGTCTCCCTCTGTAGCCACTCCCCTACCTCTCACCCTCCCTTTAAATGGCCATTTGCTGACCCTTTGCCAGCAGACCCACCTTAGCCTGCTCACCCCCAAGACCTTGGAATGATGCCACATCCCTGCTCTGACAGAGGATTTGGGACAAGGGTTACTAATGAGAACCACAAAATACTGAGGCTCTTGCCTCCTCAGGTAAAGTGCAGATTGGCCTCCCTCCCTTAAGTTAAAGGGACTCAATGCTCCTCCGTGATTGAAGGGTTTAATGTAAGAACAGAGAAAGCTCTGAAGAGGCTGAGGAGGATCCTGATGTGTCAGGGAGTTAGCAAGTGGAAGCACTGGGAGCTAATCCTGAGATGGGAAGTTTCTCCCAAATGAAAGGGAGCTGGTGGGGGTCCCACAGATGCTGTAAACAGACTGAGCATCCACAAGAGGCCAGAGAAGGGAGAGACTAGTGACTCCTCCCTGCTGTCCAACAACAGAGACAGGTGGCCTGCCAGTCTTCCTAAGGCATCCCCCCAAGACATGGACTTCAAGACTCATCCAACCAGGGGACATAAGAATGAATACAGAAAGTACTGCTGAGGAGAGGGTCCCGAAGATGTGAGAAGCTCATGTGGTGAGTTCATCACTCTTACTAATGTAGGGGGAGGGCTTCAGAAGAGACAAAAGGATTTGGAAAAGGAACAAAGGATGTCTAAGAATGGGAACCAAAGCTTACACTCTAACAATCATGGGCTTTAGGCCAGGAATGGAGCTCCTTGTTCTTTCTAAACCCTGGAATTGGGTGTCTTTAATGGACTCAGCCACCTTCCTACCTCTCTGCCCTTTCTCCCTTGGCCAAGTCATTGGCAGAGGAATCCCATAGCCACCACTCCATCCCTAACATCTCCTTTGTAGTGTAACTGCCTACAGATTTCCTTCTCCTAATTCTATGGTTTCTGCTGTAGCCCCACTGCTCACCTGTCTAGGCCCTTGGGGGAAACATGGTGCCTGGCACAATGTAAGCTCTATTGATACCCTTCCATCTTTCTGACAGGAGGTGGGAGGCCTGTGGGAAGCCTTGAAGGCTTCTCTTTGCCTGCTTCCTGTTGAGACCATATTCACATCTTTCTTCCCTCTCCTCCTATGACCAATCCCTATCATGTAGGCCCTCACTACCACCCAACCACTAGGACTGCTGTAGGAACCCTGCTACAGGAGGACCCTTCCCACCTTCAGTCTTCTCTGGTCCAAGCTGCCATGCACACCATTGCTAGAACCAGCTTCTTTCCTTATACCTAGGGCTGGTCATGTCACCTCTGGGCTCAAATATCCCCAGTGACTCCCTCGAGCCTCTTTGCCCAAGGCATCCAAGGCTTTCTGGTATTTTATGCAGCCCAATATTTCCAGACTCACTTTTTCCCCATCACTAGGACCACATGGGCTCTCTCTTTTGCCTAGAGAACACAGAATTATCCCACCTCTGGGCCAATGCTCAGACTTTCCCTGTGCCTGGCTTTATACCCTTCCTCCTCACTCTGGTCTGGCCTTTGGGAGTCGCCTCCCATTATCCCATCCCTTCACAAATTAGGAGTTCTCTGCCTGAAGAGGAGACTTGGGAAAAAGCCTGGTTAGGTCTCCCTCCTCGTGAGTGCTGGGTGGATGTTGCCCAGGTCCCCTGAGTCATCTCTGAGTCCCAGGGGCTTCTGGGGAGCCAGGCACCCCACACAGGCCTGCCTCCCCCTCCCTCTGCTTTGGCCCTTCCATGACAGCTGCTCAGAGCAAGATGAGCCCCCTCAGGAAAAGAACTGAAGGGGTGAGCAGAGCCTGGGCTAGGGGCCACTCTAGGCAAGAGACCCAGCCCCTTACTTTTTCTTATTCTCCATCCAGTAAAATGATTGCCAACCAGGAATGAAGCCAGGATCCCGAAAAAACCACAGAAAGATCAGTAGCAGGAAGCTGACGAGCACGCTGATCTCCGCATAGGAGAGGGGACCCAGTTTCTGATACTCCTCTTTCAACATCAGGTACGCTGCCTTCTCCTTCTCTGTCTTCTCCACACCAATGCCCACGTTTCTCTTTAAACTTTGGATCCAAAACATGAATTGAGGTCAGTGTGAATGCTCAGCACCATGACCCACAGAAAGGCTGGGGAGTGGGTAGTCTGAGGCTGGCATGGCTTGCCACTGGGCCCCATTTCCCACCCCAGGTAGATAGCTACTTGAGGACAGACAAGGGGGAGCAGAGCTGCTTCCCCTTTCCCATGTGCTACCTGCCTTCCACAAAGACTTGCAATCCAGCAACGTCATTAATTAGACTGGGGACATGCCCTGTGACATGGATTTGAGGAAGACTCTTATCCCTGATGACCTCAGAGCCCCCTCCTCCCTATAGAACAGAACTGCCTTGTCCTGGGGGCTTGCAGGAAGTGAGGAGGACAGCCGCCAAAGATAAGCCCCTGCCCCCCAGGAGTGAAAGGGGTCCTAGGCTCTGAGGCTGAAGTGACACCAGGATGGCCCTGAGGCAACTCAATACCACAAATCTCAGAAGGACTGCAAACCTCCAGAGTGGGGGCTGTAGGGTCTCCTACCTCCTTCCTGCCCTCCCTTCTTTTATTCCAGGTGTTTCTGGGCAGTGTTCTCACTTTTCCCTCCCCATGGGGCAGCCCCCACTTACTTGGTGCCCAGGAACACACACTGGAGCCAGATCCAAGAAAAGATAAGCATCAGAATCACATTGGGAAAGGCAAAGCCAAACCAGGAAGCAAAATTGACAATGTCTTTGCTTTCAGGGAACAACCTAGAGAAGGAGGAGAAACAGAGACAGTTCAGCCTTAGAGCAATGGGGCTAGGGGTGGGATGGACAACCTTTCCTCAGCTCCCGCCCATGGGATTCTCGTGGTGGTGGTGGGTATTTGTTTTTAACTACAAATTTAATCCTTCCCACCTCAAAAAAATGAAAGTTGCATTTCCATACACAAAGCTGAACCCCAAAAGACAATTCTCTGAAAAATAGTCAATCTCCTTTCTATAGCACTTACTTAAAACAAAAAGTATACAATAAATTCTACATGTTACTTTCAAAGCTGTCCTGTTTGTCTGTGCTTCCCTTTGACTTTCTCATCTCTGGATGTCTAGAAAGGTGTCAATGGTCTTTTTGTTGCCATAACTACTGTTAAACACCAGGAGAGTGGGAGAAAAATTTAATCTGGTCAAAAAAAATACACACAAACACACACAATCAAGCAAAATGAATCCATCCAGTGGAAATGCCCCCAAAATTCACATCTCCTTCTGCACCAGTAGAGTCCATTGCCTCTTTCAGGAAGTTTGGGGGTGTGTGTGTGTGTGTGGATTTTTTCATCAGTCCTTGTGAATCATGGTTGGGTCTTCAGTCCTTCCCAGTTGTTTCTCTTGACAGTGTTGTCATCATCCATTACATTCTCTGAAATGGTAGCCCCCTTGTCCTCTTCTGCTGTGTTGGTATTTGTTCAGCCATCCTCTGTTGTTGGGTGTCACTCCCCCTTGGATTCTAGTTCTTCTTCTCTGCAAAGGTTTGGCTAGCTCTTTACCATTATTCATTCATTTGATCATCACAACATCTCCATGAGGTAGGTTTGATTATCTCCATTTTACAGATGAGCAAACTGAAGCAGACCAAGGTTAAGTGACTTGACCAGGGTCACATAGTAAGTGTTTATGCCAAGTGACTAAAATAGCCATATCCTTTGACCCAGAAATTCCACAGCTAGGCATTTACCCAAGGAAGCCATGGATGAGAAGAAATTCCCTAGATACACTGAAATATTTGTAAGAAATGGCTAATGTGATGACTACAAAGAAGCATGGAAAGAACTCCTGGAAGCGGATGCAGAGCAAAGTCAGCAAAGCCTAGAAAACAACCTATACAATGAAAAATAGAAAAGAACACACAGAATCGATGATAGATGCTATAAAGTTCCTAAGAATAAGCACAGCTGCCGAAAGGAGACAGAAGTTGCCTCCCCACCACCGCTCCATTTCAGTCACATCTGACTCCATTTGGTGTTTTCTTGGCAAAAATACTGGAGTGGTTTGCCATTTCCTTTTCAGGCTCATTTTGCAGATGAGGAAATTGAGGCAAACAGGGTCAAACAACTTGGCCAGGGTCACACAGCTAGTTAGTGTCTGAGGCCAGACTTGAACTCAGGAAGTTGAGTTTTCCTGACTCTAGCGCCAGCACTCTATGCACCAAGGAGCCACCTAACTGCCCCTCATGTTGCTCTAAACAAGTTTTTATTTTTTGAAGGCTTTTCTTTTTTGCATCATCATAAGTCTTCTCCAATATCCTTCTCCTTCCCCTTCCCAGACAGACATTCAGTATAATAAAAGGTACTAAGAAAAAGAGGAAAAAAATTAAAACATTTGATCAACTCATTGAACCAATTCATTCTTTAGACAATTCTCTAAGATGAAGAGTTACAGGCCACTTGCCACATCAGGGGAGAGAATTCCCACACTGGAAGTTCCCCACATTGATGGAACTCCCAGGTCTGGATCAGCAAAAATCACCTTTGTTGATTCTACCCAATGTTTTAAGTAGTCTGTCAAAATCTTGACCCTGCATCACCCAACCTGTTAGCTGTCTCTCCTAGCTTTTTGTCATCTGAGAATTTGAATGAGAATTCCATGTCTGCCATCATAGAAATCTTTGATGCAAATCTAGGGCACTATGCTAGCAACTTCTTACCAACTGAGTTTAAGACTTCTCTTTGGATATGGCCATCCAACAGGCTCAGCATTCCTCATCTCTCCATCTTGACCAAAACAACAATCTAAGACATGCTCAAATCATTCTGGAATCAAGACTAAGTCATAACTACAGCCTTCCCCAGCCTGGTAGGCACCAGCCATCAAAAAACAAAACCTGGGGCAGCTAGGTGGCACAGTGAGTAGAGCACTGGCCCTGGAGTCAGGAGGACCTGAGTTCAAATCCAGCCTCAGACACTTGACATATTTACTAGCTGTGTGACCTTGGACAAGTCACTTAACACCAATTGCCCTGCCCCCCCCCCCAAAACAAACAAAACCGAAAGAAATGAGGTCGGTCTGGCATGTGACCTGTGATGGATGACTGGCTTGATGAGAGCCTAGCTTCCTTTGGGACATTCAAAGTCAAGCTCAGTGGGTCACAGGAGACTCCATTCACTTTTCCTTTGTGAAAATCAGGGGGTTGACTCTCTTCTGGGCCCCTGGTCTGGTCCATTCAAGCCCATCAGTAAGACCATTGAGGACCTTGGTTGGGGTATAGGTCATCTGAACATGGTGATGTAGATGCATCAGGAACAATCAGAGCTGTCTTAGTTCTCTTGGGTTCCATCTCCTTTGTAATTATTTTTGTCCTGTACTGTCCAGCTCAGCAGCAAAGCCAGAAGCCAAATAAGGGTTGTAGTCCTTTGCATCTCCTCTGCATCCATGATCATCTCCCCCCATGGCCACCCTGCATGGTAAAGAGGAGGACAACTCCCACCCACCTAACATAGCTTTAAAAAATGGAAAGACTTCAGATCTATAGATAAAGGAAGAATTTAGGACCAAACGAGAGATAGGGAGCATTATGAAACATAAAATATAAGAAATTAAAAAGGTTTTGCACAAACAAAACCAATGCAACCAAAATTAGAAGGAAAGTAGAACACTGGGGGTGGGGGGCACAGTTTGCAGCAAATATCTCTGATAAAAGGCTTTATTTCTTAAATATAGAGAACTGAGTTGAATTTATAAGAATACAAGTCATTCCCCAATTGATAAATGGTCAAAGGATACGATATAAGGATATAGTCACGTGAAAAAATGCTCTAAATCACTATTGCTTAGAGAAATGCAAATTAAAACAACTGAGGTACCACCTCACATGTATCAGATTGGCTAATATGACAAAAAGTAAGCCATAAATGTTGGAGGGGATGCACTCTTGGTGAAGTTGTGAACTGATCCAACAATTCTGGAGAGCAATTTGAAACTATGCCCGAAGGGCTATAAAACCAGGCACATCTTTTGATTCTGCAATATCACTGCTAGGTCTGTATTCCAAAGAGATACAAAAGTGGGTGGTGGTGGGGGAGGACTTATTTGTACAGAAATATTTAGAGCATCTCTCTTTGTTGTGTCAAAGAAATGGAAATCGAGGGGATGCCCATCAATTGGGGAATGGCTAAACAAGTTGGGGTATTTGACTGTGATGGACTATACTATACTACGCTACACTAGGCCATACTATACCTTACCACAAGAAATAATAAGCAGGATATTTCAGAAAAACCTGGAAAAGACTTTACATGAACTGATGCAGAGCTAAGTGATCAGAAACAGGAGAACACTGTACACAGTGACAGCAATGTCACGTCAGGAAGAATAGTGGATGACTTAGCTATTCTCAGCAACACAATGGTCCAAGACAATCCCAAAGGACTCATGGCAAAGCACACTATCCGCCTCCATAGAAAGAACAGATATTATCTGAATACAGACGGAAGCAGGCTATTTTTCACTGTCTTTCTTTTTCTTTCTTTGAGTCTTCTTGTACAAAATTACTAATATAGAAATGTTTTACATAATTGCACAAGTATAACCTCTATCAGATTGCTTACTATCATGTAGGAAAGGAGGAAGGGAGGGTGGGAAAGATAGAGTTTGGAACTCAACTTTTTAAAAATGCTAAAATTTGTTTTAACATGTAATTGGTGGTGGTGGTGAGGAATAAAATATTTTTTTTAATGAAACCTGGAAATTCTTGTGTTGCTTTCCCTAGTCCATTAGTCAAGCCCAGCACCATTTTGATGTAAATGACATGGAATCGAAATGTTAGAATCCCTGGTGCCAATCTGGGCCAGGTCTGGGTAGGAAGCATCAGGAAAATGTGTCTGGGTCAACTTTTCCTTCCTGGGACTGCTAGTGCTCCCTTCTCCCAAGAAGGGAGAAGGAAGGTAACTAGCTATCCCAATGCCCGCCTCTCAATCCTTCCCCTTGTACCCAAGGTCCACCCTTGCCTTGGAACTTGTACAGAGTTGATGTGGACTCCAAAGAGCCCAGGGGAAGCCCGTGACTTACGTGCTCATCTGCCCTGATAGCACAATGTTCGGTCCGGTACCGGTCAGAGTCCCTGTGCCTCCAATGCTCGCTGCATAACACACACACAGTGTCAATGCCTTGCACGTATTTTTGTCTTTTGCTATTGCCTCCCTGCTCTTGGCCTGGGGAACCACACTTTTCACTGGAAAGGAAACAGGAGTAATTATCTTGAGCACTAGCCTTGCCAAGCCTTCCCAAGGCACTAAGCCTGCTCACAGACTGCAGGGAGAGGCCAAAAAGCTCCACAGCTGCAGATCTCCAAGGTTTCTGGCCACATCATCCATCACTTGATGGGAGTTCAGACATGGGATGGGAGCATTCATACTTTAAGGATAGCATCAATGCCAAAACACCTATGATCCAAGCAGCCCAAGGGTCAAGGTAGAAGGACTTGCACCTGAGGCCAAGGGTGCTAGCCCAAGGCAGGAAGAAGGCTCACACGGCCTGTTCTCAAAGAGGGTGTTGGCTTGGAAAGGAGAGAAGACTTGGAAGGCCCTTTTGGCTGCTAGATGGAGCTCTAGGGAAAAATGGCATCCGCCCCAGAAGCCACGTGGCCAATGATGAGGTGGCAAAGCTAGCTTGACTCAGTGGGAGAATCAGACTTCACCAACAACAGCCATTGCTCCTACTGGCTTCCTTGAAGAAATGATTGGCCCTGCCCAGAATCTGCCCCTTGACCAAGCAGGCCAGAGAGGAGGGGAGCCTACAGGGAAGCCTGTTCATCTTTGCCCCTCAGAAGGGAGGGGCAGGATTAGTATCAGAGAAGTTAAAAGAAGAGTGAGTGGCCAAATCCTCCACAGCCATTCTGTGGGTCCATCCTGGAAATGGGCCAGGATGATCCTCAGTCCTGCACACCAGGGCTCACCTTGGAGCTCTTGGTCATCCTTATCCAAGAGCTCTATACTGGACGGGTAAAATGTGTTGTCCTTGCCTGTCACCTTCAGCTGGTCTAGCACAGCTTGGACGATGGGCACCATCATGGCTGTTGTGGCCGTATTGCTGATCCACATGGACAAGAACGCCGTGATACACATGAAGCCCAGCATTAGACTGCAAGGAGGATTTAGGACAGGAGTCAGCTTCTCACCCACCATGGGCATCTAAGGGTTGGGCACTGGAGAGAGGGAGCTTTACTCCCAGGGTGGGCACCCAAGGAAAGGCTCCACCCCCCGACTGACCATCCTCATCCCATCCCTTTCTCCATTGACCTCCCTGCCAACTTTCCCAATGTGCTCCCCACCCTCAGTAGGCTCTGGCTCCTGGTTGCCAGGTTTAGTTGGAGAGCCCTTGTTCAGGGTGAGCTACCCCCAGTTCTGCCACTTCCTCCTTGGGGGACCTTGGGCCATCCCTGCCCCCTTTGGGGGCCTGTGTCCTTCTCTCACATGTGTCTGTGCTAAGTTACAAGCTCCTCATGGTCACACTCAGAGATAGTAGGGAAGAGCAGGACACGTACAGGCCAGGTGAGATGCCAACCAGGAGGAGGGTGCGCAGGGCGATCCTCTTGTGGACATTCCAATGCTCTACAGCCACGGCCACAATCAGGCCCCCCAGAAAGAGCATTGTTGTGTCCTTCATGTACTGGACACATACCTGTGGGATGAGCAGAAATGACCTTCAGCATCTGCCTGCCTGTGTCTGTGGGTCTGTCTGCCCACCTGCATCTGTGTCTATTTGTCTTCCAGTCTCTATCTGTCTGTCTTCCTATCTATGGATCTAGCTTCTTGTCTGTGTCTGCCCACCTTTGTCTGTGAGTCTGTGCCCACCTGTGTCTGGTGGGTCTGTCATGTGTCTGCCTTCCTGTCTATGGATCTAGCTTCTTGTCTGTGTCTGCTTGCCTGCCTGCCTGTCAGTCTATCTTACACCCTACCCAGGGACAGTGATGACACCTGCCAAGAGAGCAGCTCTACATAAGAGCCCTGGAATTCAAGTGTGAAGGGCCTGCCTTTGCCATCTGAATGGCCTTGGACAAGTCCTACTACTCAGAGCCCCAGTTTGCTCATCTAGAAGGTGGAAATGAATGTGGGTATCCCCATTTCTGAGTATCCAGCAAGAGAAGAGCTGCATAACTTTCAAAAATTGGTAGGAAGAGGCAGGCAGGCAGATGCTCCCTTTAATAAGCCCAAACAGGAAAGTTCCCTCTGCCCAAAGCCCCTCCAGTTTGACTTACCTGCTTGGAGTCCAGGACTTTGAGCAAAGGGAATAGCAGGGCAGGGAGGAGGGATGTCACGGCCAGGGGGATGACCTCTGTGCACCAGTACACAGCCATGAGCAGGATGACATAGGCACAGTCAGCCGGCTGCAACACAAGTCACAGTGGGTGTCAGGGAGGCCTGTCCTCCACAACAGAAGCTAATGTTGGGAGAAGTCACAGGATACCCAGAGGAGCATTTCCACAGCCAGAAAAGGGTGGGCTCCCCAGGCCAAAAGGGCCCCAGCCTGGCAAAAGTGGCCCTGGCTCTCCCTCCTCTCCCCTCTACTGGGGAGCTGCCCACAGGCTCCTTCTAAATGGGATGCCCAAGGCAAGGTGAACAACCAAGAACAAAGGCAAAAGAAGGAAATGCTGACAGCGGGAACACAGGGAGGTTTGCAAATCTCATTTGATCCACACAATCCCCCTGGGAAGTCGGGGTTATTTCCATTTTATGGATGAGGCAAGTGAAGCCAACTGAGCTTTCTCTCTCTCTTTGCCTCTCTCCCTCTCTCTCCAAATGATCTTGTATTAACTTATCTGGAGAGACAATGGTTTAGTGAAGTGAATGCTGCCCCCTCAGACCCAGGAAGACTGCATCTGGCAGACCGGGTCTGTGACTTGGGGCAAATCCTCAACCATCATGGAAGACAATGGAGTGGGAGAAGGGACAGCCTGCCCTGGAAGAGGCAGTAATGAAAGACAGGGTTAGCCCCTCTCCCCAGGGAGGCCATGTTGTCCCCTCCCCGACCCAGCCCAGTAGAGCCTAAGATCCCTGAGGGCAGAGGCTGGTTAGCATCTTGCTTGTGTGCACTGGTGCTTTATAAAGCTTATGGAATGGACTGCATGGAGCCAGCTGGGCTGCAGGTGGGACCTCCTGTGCTCTCTCAAGTTCCACCTAGGCCTCAAACAAAAGCCAGACTTTGGAACAGCAGAATGGAGCTCCACTGTCTTTGAAGCCTGAGGGACAGACAGCTGGGGAGGGGTGGGGGTGGCACAGCAGCCCCAGACTGCAGCACAGTGCCATTGGGGACACCAGGGTGGGGGGATGGGGGTGGAGATGGAGAGGAGGATGGAAATGCAGGAGGCCCAGCACACAGCCAAGGGGAGGAAACATGGGTGACCAGCCCAAGCTTCAAAAAACCCAAAAGGCAGGCAAGCAAGTGGGGTCTGGGGATTCTGGGAGGCCAAGGATACACAGCTGGGCAGATCTCCAGGTGAGGGGTGGACAGTGGGGGAGCATCCAGCCAAACAGGCCAGGAAGGGCAAAGGACCCCAAATCATGCCATTCAGGGCAATTTACACAGCATTTCTGAAGCACTCACTACAGGTTAGATACACAGAAACCAAGCCAAGTCAGTCCCTGCCCTCCAAGAGCTCCTGTTCTGGGTTCAGCAGGGCCCCAGATCAACTTACTTGGACGTCTCCTTTTTGTCCCGCCTCTAACTGGAGGTGTCTCCTTGGGCAAATCTTCTCCCTCCTCCCTGAGGTCTGGGCAGGGGGATGTAGGTGCCCCATATCCAGAGGTGCCCCCCCCCCCCCAGTTAGAGGGGACATATGCACAACCCTGGTGAAGTCTGGGCTGCCAGTCACCTACCATTAGCCACACAAATCTCATCACAACAGGGGACCTGGTTAGTGTTGGTAAGAATTTTCTGGAGCACCCCTCCATGTGGGCAGCCTGCTACTACTGGGGTGGGGCTAGTCCCTCCTTTCCTTGTGGCTCTCCCCATTCAGTTAGAAACCATGAGCTGGTGACCAGAGTCTAGACACCTGGCCTTGGCTGGCGGCTTCCCACACGTGACCATTGGTCACCACAAAGACTCAGGGTAGAGACACCTCTGGGGCAAAGCTGGGGGTGGGGGTGGGGTGGGACAGATGACAGTACACACTGAGCCCCAGCGCAGAGATCCACTGGCTTCACTTTCCCTGGCCTCAGGTTATTGCACAGGTGTATATCTCCAGAGGGTTGGGGTTAGCCAGTACCCCGGGCTCCTCGGGGTGCCAGGGCATCCATCCAGGGCAGCGCCTGGACCCTATTGGTGCCCTGTCAAAGGGTGGATGAGGGAGGAGGAAAGAGGAGCTGCGGCTGCGCACTGCTTGGGGGTGGGGGGAACCTGCAGCTGCGGGGAGAGGGGGCAGAGATGGCCACCTCCGGGAGGCAGAGGCAGGAGCATAGGGGAGACCCAGCAGGAGGTAGACAGAGCCGAGCCCCAGGATTGGACAGCTCCGGGGGCGTGGCCAAGCTCCGAAAGCCGAACTCAACCACCGAGTGCTGCTTCCAGAGTCCACCGCCTCTCCTCCCCTTCCCGGGGATCACCGCCAGGGGACATAGGAGAGCTCTAGGTGCAGGAGCCCCAGGCTCCATCGAGGGAGGAGTGCTCTGGGCACACCCCCAGGGAGATGCAGCGCCTGGGGAAGAAGTCCAGCGGCTCAAGGTGGCTCGGACCAGGCAGCGAGGCTCCGAGCTCAGCAGCATAGAGAAGTCCAAGGCTGCCCAGGAGTAAGAGTGAGCGAAGGGGAGCAAAGGGGTGGGGGTGGGAAAGAGGGGCCGGGAGAGAGAGAGAGACACAGGAAGAGAGGGAAGAAAGGGGAGAGAGGAGAGAGAGACGGGGACGGAAGACAGAGACAGAAGGAGGAGAAACAGACACAGAGGAGAGGGAAGGAGAGAAAGTGGAGAGGGTGAGACAAGCACAGGAGCAAGGAGTTGGAGGAGCTCTGGAGAGGGAGGGAAGGAAGAGAGAAACAGAGAGCTAAAGAGACAAAAGCAGGTAGAGAGGGGGGACAGAGGAGAGCAACGGATTAGAAAAGAGGGGAAAGAAGAGGAGAAAGAAACAAAAACAGAGAGGCAGGCGAGAGACAAAGAGGAGGGGAAAAAGCAGAGATGGGGGGGGAGGCAGGAGAGAAAACGGAGAAGGGGAGAGAGAGAGAGAAAGATTTGGAGGGGAGACAGAAAAGAAAGGGAGAAGGAATGGAGGGACAAAGAGGAGAGGGGGGAGAGGGGATGGGGGGACAAACAGGATAGAGGAGGGGGGGAAGGGGATGAGGGGACAAAGCGGAGAGAGAAGGAGAGGGGGGAACAAAAAGGAGAGAGGAGAGATAGAGAGAGAAAGAGGGGGAGAGGGGATGGGGGGACAAAAAGGATAGAGAAGGAGGGGGGGAAGGGGATGAGGGGACAAAGCGGAGAGAGAAGGAGAGGGGGGAACAAAGAGGAGAGAGGAGAGATAGAGAGAGAAAGAGGGGGGAGAGGGGATGGGGGGACAAAAAGGATAGAGAAGGAGGGGGGGAAGGGGATGAGGGGACAAAGCGGAGAGAGAAGGAGAGGGGGGAACAAAGAGGAGAGAGGAGAGATAGAGAGAGAAAGAGGGGGGAGAGGGGAGAGAAAGAAAGCGAGAGTCCCTTGGAGTCCAGAGGTAGGGAGGCAACCCGCCACCTAGGCCAGAATCCCAGTATCTAGGCATCCCCTGAAAGGAAAGGCGCACCAATCAGCCTCAGTTTGCAGACCGCTCCCCAGCAGTCCCTGCCACCGGGAGCGGAGCGCTGCGCTCAGAATCTCGCGGCGAGCCTCTTTGTGTTTAATCGTTACCCTGATCCCGAGCCTCGAGTCGCTGCTCTGGGCTTTCACCCAAGGCTCCTAGCGCACAATGCTGTCATTTTGAAAGGGATCTTCACTGCCCTTGCTCCCCTGGGTCTGTCCACTCCGCGCCGCCAGCTCCTAATGGCCCCAAGGTCTGCTTGCCAGTCCCAGGCCCTGTCCCCAGCCCCTAGTCCGGTCCCTGCCCGTCCTTGGTCTCCGTTGTCCTAGCCAGGAGTCTTACGGCTGCCTCTCTCCCTAACCCCAGCCCAGCTCAGGGTTCAAACCACGGCACAAACCACGTCAGTCAGCCAACATCTATACACCTGCTGTGCGCCAAGGGGCCCCGGCTTCTCGCCCAGCCCCTAGTCCCGGTCAGGGTCCCAGCCCCGACTGCGGGACTATCCCAACCCCGGGCTCGAGCCCCAGCCGAGCCCCGGCCCCCCCGGCTCCGGGCCCAGCTTCACCTTGGACTTGGAGAGCACCATGAGGGGCAGCAGCAGCAAAGGGGTCAAGAACAGGAGCAGGAAAGACCTAAACTTCTTCAGGCAGCTGAGGGCCGAAGCCATCTTCCGTAGGGGGAGAGAGAGCCAGGACGGGGAGGGAAGGCATCGGGCGCCGCCGCCTTAAGTAGAGCTTGCTAGGGGCCCGGGGGCCCGGGCGAAGGGGGGGAGAAGCTCCCTCCCTCCCAGCTCCCGCACGGTCCAGCCCCTCTTTCCCCCCACCCTTGGTTCCTCCCTCCCCGCCCCCCCCACCTGGTCCGCGCCGGGCGTCGTAATGGGGGAGGGGCTCCTTCCTCTGCCCTCGGAGGCTCTGGCCACCCCTCCCCTTCTCCCAGGCAATGGGGCAGCGCGCTGAGGAAGCAGACCCCGTTACACCCTCTCGCCCCCAGCGGGAGGCTCGGCCCAAGGGACCCGCCTCTGAACTCAGCTCCCACCCCCACGCAGGGGGTGCTAGGAAGGGAAAGAAGACCGAGGAGGGGGCCGGGAGGTGCCACGCAGCAGAATCAAACTTTCTGTCCCGGAATTCCCGCGCTGTCCCACAGAAGCAGTAACGGACGCCAACGCTCCCCTCCCCCACGCAGCCCCAACACTCTCACCTACACCCTCCGGAAATTTTTTCCGTCTGCTCCCACCCTCCCGGGCTCAGGTGCAGATCCCTGGTCCCCGCCTGACAAATCGGCCCCCTCCGCCTACTCCTAGACCCCCTGCCTCTCCTTCCCAGAGGTGGAAGAGCCCTCGGACCAGGAAGGGGAACTCGCTGCCCATGCACGCTGGGTCAGCCTGGGTCTCCACACCGTCCCTTCCCCTGACTGCCGAACTCTAACCCTGCTTCTGCCCCACGCTGATGACTGCGCCCTGGTCCTTTTCCCAAACTGCCCAAACGGACCCCAGCTTCCTCCTCTCTTTCCCTGTCCTCTGGCTTTCCCATAGCCTTTAGTGTGCTGCCCTTGCCTTCCTGCGTCTCCCTGCCTTTGGCCCGTCTCTCTCTTGCGCCCTGTACCTCTGCCGCGGTGGACTTCTCTGTGTTCCTTGCCCGGTTGCCCGGTGCCATGCGCTTACTCCTTTCTTCCTTCACTGAGCCTCAGGCAGCCTCGAAATCCCACTCTCCTCCTACAGCCCCAAGCCTGGATGAGCCCGGTCAGCTCTTCTGCCAGACTCCAGACGCCCTCCGCTGGACGTGAACTTCTATACACACATCCATAAGGAGACGTAGATAGTCCAGGACCTGAAAGGTGACAGTTTCTCCATCCCGTGCCCTGCCCCCAGCCCTTTTGGAGGTTGGGGCTCGGTTCTGGAATTCTCTGCTTAGCAAGACCGCAGACGAATTGGGAAGTGGGCAGGGGAAGTGGGGCAGGGTCTGGAGTGTGCAGGGCCAAGAGTCCTATGAGAATCTGCTGAAGCAACAGGAGCATTTGGAACTTATGGAAAACTCCTAAGACGTGAAGAAGTGCCTTTATGTAACTGAAAAAGTCAGGGGGATCCACTGGCTTTGTTTGGCCCTAGAAAAAGCAAGACATGAAAATGCTGAGAGGCGGCTTTAGTTTGGAGGTCAGAACTTCCCAAGCATGAGAGCTCCCTAAAGGTTACTTGCTGCTGCCCTTTGTCCTCCATTCTCAAGAGGACCATGACATAAGGAAGGTCATGCCATGCCACACAAATGAATTGGATTTAAGTGAGGGAGGGATGGGCCAAGTCACCAGCTTCACTTTTCTCCTCCAGAGCCGTCTGGCTCCGGATATAGATCAGGAGAACTGGATGCAGTGCAGATCCTTGGTTTCAGTTTGACCGAAGCAAAGCCTATTAAGGCTTAAAAAGACATGAAGCAAAGAATGACCTCTTTTAAAAATTGATCTGGAAGGGGAAGACCCTCAAAGTTTCTGGCCAAAACAGAAACAATTGGTATTTACATTCATTCTGAGCCAATCAGGGCCCAAACAACGACCAAAGAGGGCTTGGCCTGGGACCTACTATTGGCCAATCAGTGAGAGCGCCCCCGACTGATTTGGGGTTAAGGCTGGTCTTCAAGAGAACAAGAGAAAAAAGTTTCAGAGATTAAAAATCTATATTCCCGTTGGCCAGAACACTTGCAGTTAAGAGTGTGGAAGGAAGGGAGGAAGGGAGGAAGGGAAGAAAGAGGGAGAGAGAGAGAGAGAGAAAGAAAGAAAAATAAAAAGAAAGAAAGAAGGAAAGAAAGATACAAAGAAAAGGAACTGCCCACTGGGGGCCAAACTCAACCTGGCCAGTTGGACAACACAACTTCTTCCTTTCTTTCCCCCCCTCTGTCAGCATAGGGTATCACACCTTGCCTGGAGGTTCTCTGCCCAAAGCAAATGTAAATTTTTAAACTCTGAAACTTTTTTTTCTTCTGTTCTCTTCAAGACCAGCCTTAACCCCAAATCAGTCGGGGGGGGGGGGGGGGGAGGGGGGGGGCTCTCACTGATTGGCCAATTTTTTTAAGAGGCCATTCTTTGCTTCATTTCTTATTAAGCATTAATCACTGAATAGGCTTTGCCTCAGCCACTGAGACCTGTTAATGAATTTAGCTTGAAAAGGCCAAGTTCTCCCATTGCATCTGTTCTTTGAGAAGGAAGGACAAACCACAACCTCTATGAGTAGAAAAGGTGCTGCCCACTGGGGACCAAAGTGGAACTGGTCAGTTGGACAATACAGCTCCCTAAAGGTGGGGTGGGTGGCTGACTCACCAAATGATAGCTAGGACATCTGAATTTTCCTCATTGGAGAACTTGGGGCCTACCTGGAATGGCCATTGGCCACGTGCTGTGGCAGTTAGGTGGTGCCATGGTGCACAGAATGTGGCACCAGCAGTCAAAGAGACTCATCGAGTTCAAATATGGCCTCAGATACATCCTAGCTGTGTGACCCTGGGCAAGTCACTTCACCCTGTTTGCCTCAGTTTCCTCATCTGTAAAATGAACTGGAGAAGGAAATGGCAAACTGCTCCAGTATCTCTGCCAAGAAAACCCCAAATGGAATCATGAAGAGTCAGACACTAAAATCACTCAACAACAAATGTAAATACATTGTTCTCCTGTGTTAGTGGGAGAGTGTACTTGAGGTTTAAGGGGGAATGTTTGTGGCTAATGTCTTTACTACTCCATCTTACTAAATGCCTTTGCCAAGTGCTAATTAACTTTGTCCACTAGCTGTTTTCTAATGGTGAGCACACCAGTTGGGGTGTAAAAGCTATAATTCTGGGAATGCAGACCCATAATCACCCCCCACACACACGCTAGAACCTCAGATAACCATAACCCTTTGGGAACCCAACCAATAAATGCAAGTTGGGAAAGTAGGCCAGAGATAGCAATATATTCAGATACGTTGCCAGATCTGACGGTCTTTTCTCTGCAGCCTTGGATGCTGTTGATCACCCTCTTCCCTTAATTGTCTCTTCTCTAGCCTTACAGGACACTTTTCTCTCCTAGTTCTATGTGACCACTCCTTGTCAGTCTTATTTCCTGAATGTTCATCCAGGTCATGCCCACTAACCATGAGGATCAGAGTCAATAAACATTAATAGTATATCGGGCACTTTGCTAAGCCCTAGGGATACAAAGAAAGGCATAAGACTGTTCCTGCCCCCTAGGGGCTTACGGTATAAAGGAGAAGAAAACTCATAAAAAGAAGTTGAAAGAGAGGAGGGAAAGAATATCTGGAGTCAGGGTCTGATGAAGTTCCTCTGCTGGTTGGTGACCATTAGAGAGCTGATTCCTCTTGAGATTCTGGGAATTAGGAAGACTAGGAGAATGATGGGGTGGGAAATCATGAAGTGAATGCCCTGAGCAACAACTTAAATGGTAGAGTATCTGGGAGGAGCTCTCCCCACCCCCTCTAGTTATGAGTGTTTCTCAGAGGTCTTCTCCCTCTATACTATTTCCCATCCACTCTCGTGGATCCAATGGTCATCTCAATGTTGGTGACTGCCAAATATACTTATCCAGCCTTAACTTCCCTGTTGACCTCTTGTCTTACATCTCCAACTGCCTTTTGGACAGCTTGAGCTGAGTGCTCACTGGCAGCTTCATTGCCCAATGTCCAGTTCTGGGTCACAGATCCAGGGCAGAGTAAACAGGGGACTTGCCTACAGTGGTGGCATTTCAGGTAGGGAGGCCCTGGGCTGCATATAGAGAAAGGAGGGACAAAGAAGCCAGCAGAAGTAGCAAAGGTGTAGCTCAGACCTCAGGCACAAAGCAGGGTCTCACTTCCAATTCTAGCCCAGCTTACCGAGGAATGACCAGGACAGAAATCTCAGACCAGAGGAGAACCTATAGTTCTGCCGCTCTGAACCAGCAGAGTTCTCAGCTGGCTGATAGGGGCAGAGTCCAGCAGCATCAACTTGCTCTGACCCAAGCCCAGGTCAGAAACTTACAGAGGTCAAGTAAAACAGCAGAAATTAAACATGACCTTGGATCACAAAGACTACTTGGAGAACATAGAAATCTTGTCAATCCCCAGTCTGTCCCTGAGATCCTGAATAAGACACTCAATAACCCAACAAAGTAGCAACACAATCAACCCACACCTACTCTCCAGAAGTGTAACAACTCAACCCTAGCATCAAATCCAAACTCAGGAAGAAGCCTGGAAGAATGAGCAAACAAAAGAGGAGCCCTTCCATAAGGAGCTATCATGGTGGCAAGAACACAAAGACAGAAGAGAATGATTCCAAAGCATCTACAAGCAAAGCTTCAGAGGAAAACCCAGCATGGATGCAAACTCAATTAGAATTCTTGGAAGAGACAAAGACAGAGTTTTTTTTTAATTGTTAAAATGTTTTTTAAATAAATAAAGTTAGAATGGCTGAGGAAAAAACTGGAAAAGAAATGAGAGCTATGGAAGAAAGAATTGGAAATTTTACAGCTTGGTAAAAGAGAAAAAAAATACTCAACAAAACTCCTTAAAAATCAGAATTGGCTGAGTGGAAGTTAACAACTCTATGAGACATCAATAAAACAAAATTTAAAACAAAAGAAAAATAGAAAAGGTGAACTATCTCTTAGGAAAACAACTAATTTGGAAAATAGATTGAGGAGAAATAATTTAGGGATTATTGATCTACCTACAACCCAAGAAGAAGAAAAAGGCTTGACATCATATTTCAAGAAATTATAAAGGAAAACTGCTCAGTTATCTTAGAACCAGAGAAAAAAGTAGAAATTGAAAGAATTCACTGATCACCTCCTGAAAGAAATTCCCAAATGAAAACTCTCAGGGATGCCATATCCACATTCCAGAGTTCCCAGGTCAAGAAGAAAACACAAGCAGTTTGGAAAGAGATAACTAAATTATGGAACCACAGTGATGATCACACAAGATTTAGCAGTCATAGGAAAGAATCAGAGGGCTTAGAATGCGATATTCCAGAATGCAAAGGAGCTAGGATTACAACCAAAAGTAACCTACCCAACAAAAAGTGTAGGGGACTGAGCCAAGATGGCCTAGAAGAGAAGTGCTAAACTGAGCTCTCCTAAATTCTCTTTCAAACCTATAGACCCCCAGAGCTAGCTCTAAAAACCATAGCAAGAAAGGTCTGAAGCTTGGGACAATGCCCTGTCCACCCCAGGAGCAGAGCCCAACTTTAATAAAAAGTTAAAAATCAAGAAATAAATAGGCTGGGGAAAATGAGCAAAGAATAAAAAGGAACCTGACCATAAGTTACTGTGGTGATAGGGAAAATCAAGATGCAAACCCAGAAGAAGATGATGATATAAAAACGGCTGCGAGCAAAACAGCAAAGAAAGATGTGACTTGATCACAGGCTTCAAAAAAGAATTCCTGGAAGAGCTCAAAAAAGATTTTAAAAACTGAATAATAGAAAAGGAAAAATTGGTAAAAGTAATGAGAGTGATGCAAGAAAATTATGAAAAAGAGAGTCAACGGCTTGGTAAAAGAGACACAAAAAACAATGAAGAAAATAACACCTTAAAAACAGAATTAACCTAATGATAAAAACAAAGGCACATAAATCCACTGAAGAGAAGAATGTCTTAAAAAGCACAAGTGGCCAAATGAAAAACAATGGTACAAAAGCTCATTGAAGAAAATAATTCCTTAAAAATTAGAATTGAACAAGTAGAAGCTAATGACTTTATGAAACATAAGAATCAATCAAATAAAATCAAAAGAATGAAAAAATAGAAGGAAATATGAAATATCTCACTGGGAAAACTAACCCTAACCCTGGAAAATGGATACAAGACAGATAACTTAAGAATTGCTGGACTGAAAGGAGAGACAGAGACAGAGACAGAGAGACAGAGAGAGAGCAGACAGCATCTTTCAAGAAATTATCAAAGAAAATTGCCCAGATCTCCTCAAACCAGAGGGTAAAATAGAAATTGAAAGAATCCACCAATCACTTCCTGAAAGAGACACCAAAATGAAACTCCCAGGAATATTACAGCCAAATTCCAGAGTACAATTGGCCAGAAAGAAACAATTCAAACATCGAGGAGTCACAGTAAGAATTACACAGGATTTAGAAGCTCCTACATTAAAGGAAGGGAAGGATTGGAATATGATATTCTAGGAGGCAAAGGAACTAGGATTACAACCAAGAGTAGCCTATACAGCAAAACTGAGTGTAATCTTTCAGGGGGAAAATGGGTATTTAATGAAATCAGAGACTTTTAAGCATTTCTGTTGAAAAGCAAGAGGTGAAGAGAAAATTTGAATTTCAAATACAATTTTCAAGCATACAATGGTAAACATGAAAGGGAAACTATAACAGAATGAGGTTAAAATGTTTGCATTCTTATATGGGACGATTGTAATTTCAATTGGATTGTAACTCCTACGAATTTTATCATTATGGCAGTTAGAAGGAGTATACCTAGACAGAGAGCACGGGTGTGAGATGACAATGTTAGAATGATTTCAAATAATTAAAATTAAGGATTGATAAAAAGGGATACAGTGGGAGAAGGGGGAAGGGAAAATGGGGGAAATTATCTCACATAAAAGAGGTATGAAAGGAAGAACTTTTATAATAGAGAAGATGCGGGAAGGGTGGTAGACAACACTTGAACCTTACTCTCATTTAGAATTGTTATTCTCTCAAAGAGAGAAGAACATGAACACTCAATTGGCTATGGAAATCTACCTTACCCTACAGGGAAGGAGAGAAAGGGTATAAAAGAAGGGGAAGAGAGCTGGTAGACGTAAGCGTGCATTAAGGGAAGTAGTGATGAGAAGCAAAACAGACTTTTGAGGAGAGACAGGGCAACAAGAGAGAAAGAATGCTGAATAGAGGAAAGTAGAGGAAAATAGAGGAAATTCATAATCATAACTGTGAATGTAAACAGGATAAACTCACCCCTAAAAGGGAAGAAGATAGCAGAAAGGATTAAAAACCAAAATCCAACAATATATGGTTTGGTTTTGTTTTTTACCAGAAATGCACTTGAAACAGAGAAACACAAAATAAAAATAAGGGGCTGGAACAATCTATTATGCTTCAGGTGAAGTTTACAAAAACCAGGGGTAGCAATCGTGATTTCTGACAAAGCAAAAGCAAAAATAGATCTAATTAAAAGAGATAAAGAAGTAAACTACATTTTGCTAAATGATACCATAGACAATGAAGTAATATCAGTACTAAACATATACGGACCAAATAGCATAGCTATCTATAGTCATGTGAAAAATGCTTGAAATCACTTTTGATTATAGAAATGTAAATTAAAACAACTCTCAAGTATCACCTCACACCTGTCAGATTGGCTAATGTGTAAGAAAAGGAAAATGACAAATGCTGGAAGGGATGTGGAAAGATAGGCATACTGATGCACTGTTGGTGGAGCTGTGAGCTGGTTCAAACATCCTGGAAAATAGTTTGGAACTATGCCCAGAGGGCTGTAAAACCATGCATACCCCTTGATGAAGCAAGAGCATGGGTCTGTATCCCAAAGAGATCAAAGGAAAATAAATTATATGTACAAAAATATTTCCAGCAGCTCTTTTTGTGGTGGCCGAGAATTGGAAGTTGAGGGGCTGCTGAATGACTGAACAAACTGTGGTCTATGACTGTGATGGGATAGCATCGTGCTATAAGAAATAGTGAGCAGGGTGCTTTCAGATAAATTTCTGAGGACTTACATGAACTGATGCAAAGTAAAGTAAGCAGAAACAGGAGAACATTGTACACAGCAACAGCAATATTTTACAATGATCAGCTGGGAAAGTCTTAGGCATTCTCAGCAAAACAATCTTAAAGAAATTTTGATGTGGGGGCAGCTAGGTGGTGCAGTGAGTAGAGCACCGGCCCTGGAGTCAGGAGGACCTGAGTTCAAATCCAGCCTCAGACACTTGACACACTTACTAGTTGTGTGACCTTGGGCAAGTCACTTAAACCCAATTGCTCTGCCTTTCCCCCTGCAAAAAAAAAAAAAAGAAAGAAAAGAAATTATGATGTGAGGGATTATTATGATGTGAGGCCCTCAAGCTGGCCTGACAATGAGGCCATATTGCAGAATGTCCAAGAGAAGATGGGCTGCACATGTGCTCAGGGAAGACTAGTACATCTGGTGTGAGGGTGGCCAAGCCCTTTTCAGGGCTGCTTTCCACCTTTGGTATCTTCCTGCCACTTGACTCTCATCTTTGGCTCTAAGAAGCTGTAGAGTGCTCAGCAGCCACTCCCTGGTAAACCATCTTGGCAGATGAGCCAAAACATATTATGTTTCAACCCCATCTCTGAGTTAGCGGGGTATCTACCCCAAGTGTGTGATGACTTCCCTCGGTGAGATGTGCAAATGAGAACAATTTGTTCCAATAGCCATGAAGGGGACTGAAGCAGGTGCTGTGAAGCTCTTGGAGCTTGGTTAGTTATTGGAGATGCCAGGGCCATCCTCTATATCCAGGGCTCTCACCAGTCCTCCTGACTTTTGTCCTGCCAGTGGACTCCAATGGCTCTGGAAGAGAGAGTGAGGCCCACAACTTCAAACCACTCTGCCTCAATTAAATCCAGTTTATGCATGAGTCAAAAGACATCACCCATAACATTTGACCATTTTGACCTATCTCGAAGTCCTGTGGCAACAGTACACAGGCCTCCCAGGCCATAGGATTGTCTTCTCACTAAAAGCAGTAATGGGATTCGGCAGCCCCCTGGGTGTCTGAGCAGCCATCTTAGGGACTAAGCTTCTCACTTCCCGGTATGAGGAAGGGGCTAAAAAAGGTGCCCTAAAAATTGTCTGCTTCACCCAACCAAACCCTGGCCTGGTGGGGATCCCACCCTGCAGTTGAAACACCAGAAAAAGTACAAAGACCTTTGCAAAGATGGTTCCATTCACCATCAATACATGGAATATGTGAACTTTGGAATTGATTGTAACACATGGGAAACAGAGGAAAGGATCACCCAGCATGGCATGCTTACAGCAAAGAAGGTGCTGTGCTCTATACGTGAAGCAGAACTGAAGTAGCTCAAAATAAACATGAGATGTGCAAATTTAGGGACATCTCCACACCAAATGCTCATGTGGACTCTTTGTGCCTGACCTGTGGTAGAGCCTCTGAGCTCGAATTGGTCTGATTTGCCACAGTCAGCCACACCACATCTTGACCTCGACATAGGGACTTCAAACATGCCGACTAAGTGGATCTCAACAATCCAGCTAGCAGCTCTGTGGGGGTGTAAGATCCACCACCAACCAGCACCCAGAAAGCTGCCAACACAGGTCCTTTTGATCTGCTTTACTTAAGGAAAGCAACGTGAAAGCGTTAACAATCTTTCTTTAATCCAGCATACAAATAACATCCACCTAGTTCAGGGGGAAAAGCCAGCACCCTGAATTACAGACCAAATACAATTCAACATCTGGGTGTACAGCCGGGGAGCTCATTATAACAGCTGGCCCAGAGTCACGCGCCACTCCTGCTGTGGCTCAGAGCTCTGGGAGAGTACACTAACCTCTGGGCTTATGTATCCTGTTCAGGCTTCCTGCTGTTACCCTCAGGTACCAGCATGCTTTAATTAGCAAAGTCCCAACACAAAGTCCAAATTGAGTTCTCTTGGGGATGTGTCCTTCTCCCCACGCTGCTCCAGCACCCCGCTTCCGTCCTGGCAGGCAACAAAGCCAACAGGGTGGGGTCCCTGGGGGTCCATGGCACTTCCCCCACCCCACCATAGACAAGTCCACCCCTCCCTCCTGGGTCCCAGAGGAAAGCAGGAAAAAGTCACACTCAGTGCCTTGCTGCAAAGTTTCCATTTTGCCCCAGGGCAGAACTCCAACCTCCTGGGTTCCTGGTTGGCCAGCTCTGGTTGGCCAGGCCTGGCTTCTGCCAGAATCCCAATGTAGGTGGTTCCCCACCTTTATGCTCACCTCACCACTCTTGCTTTTCCAAAGTTCTCATGCAGGTAGTCTTCTGCTCTGTCTGGGTCAATATTTCGGCAGCCACTGTCTGCTTCCTCCTTCTCCTCAGCAGCCGCTCCTGCCAAATCTTCAGCAACACCATTCTCCGCTTTTTCCCTGAAGTCTGTCAGAAGGGAATTCTCTGCTCCTGTTCCAGAACTCCACCTACAATACGACCTACTAGGCTACAGGGAGAGTTGATGTTAGTTAATATTGATGAACTTTATTGTGTTGCTTTGCCCTTTTGTTCCATGGTATTTGTGTTTCTGTTTAAGGTTTCTTGGTTACCCTGGTGACATGTAAAGCTCCCTTCTCAAAATTAGTCCATTGTGAGCCCTCTAAATAGTTTGATCTATAACCTGATTTATGTGATTCTGATTATGAATATACAAAAAAAAATTATTGATTTGGCTTACAGATAAGTGATTCTTGGGGGTGCCTACTCCCCCATAAATCAAACGAGGGAAAATTGAAGGCACTGAGGGAAATAGGATGGCAAAAGGGTAATTGTGGGAATTGTGTAAACCCCACTGACTCCATCTTGTGACTCAGGTCCCTTTCTATGCAATTATGGGTCTAGTCCAACTTCCATCCCATGAGAAAACTATTTAATTGTGGGAATTAAGAGAATACCTTACTGCATTGTTTGAGCCTAGCCTGCATGTCTGGGAAGCTGGACCCCCTCCATACTGTTTAACTGGTTAACCCGTTAACCAAAGACTTTAGTTATGCTGACCAGAAAGCTAGTCAGATCCAAAGATTGATTCTAGGTCTTTCCTCACAATTAGACATCTCAAGCAATCCATATGTCTCACCTGAAAACTGGCCTGTGCTGATCAGTTGCTGTTTCCATGTTCCTTTGATTGTTTACAGACACTCTGGGAAGTGGGATACCTCCTTTTCTGATTTCAGAGGACTCTTCCCCCTCCCAACTTGGAAAGTCCCTAATCTTTCATACAATTAGAAATCAGATTACCTAATGTTGTACTATTTGCTTGTAATTAATTGGCCTCATAGACTTAACTGTTTTTAATGCATAAAAATCTGTCTGCCCCTGTTGTTTGGGGTCCAGGCATGAGCTGAGTAGGTGTGGTCCCAGTTTGTTGGGCAGTTAGTATGCACTGCTTAACACATTGAGATGCTCAGAAGATTGAACCTTTGTTTCCTCAATCATTTCATATTTCACCTGCCACAGATGAAAAATGCCATCCCCCTCCAGAGAAAGAACTCATGGCATCTGAATGCAGAAGAAAGGATACTTTTTTACTGGATTTTTTTGGGGGGGGTCTGCATTTTCTTTTGCAGCATGGCTAATATTGAAATATGTTTTGAATGACTACACATTATAATCTTAAATTGCTTGCCTTTGTTATTTTTTCTAGATCTATAAAATAATTTTTAGTAATTCGATTGGTATGGCACTGAATAAATGGATTAATTTAGGTAGAATTGTCATTTTTATCATATTGGCTCAACCAACCCATGCGTGAAAAGTGTTTTGTAATAGTGTTCATATAGTTCCTGGGTTTGTCTTGGCAGGTGGACTTCCAAGTATTTTATATTGTCTACAGTTATTTTAAATGGACTGTCTCTTTCCATCTCTTCCTAATATACAGAAATACTGATTTATAAAGGTTTATTTTATATCATGCAATTTTGCTAAAGTTGTTCATTATTCCAACTATTTTTTAGTTGATTCTCTAGGATTCTCTAAATATACCATTATGTCATCTGCAAAGAGTGAGAGTTTTGTTTCCTCATTGCTTATTCTATTTCCTGCCATTTCTTTTTCTTAACTTATTGCTATAGCTAGCATTTCTAGTACAATATTGAAAAATAGTGATGATGGAGGGCATCCTTGCTTTACCCCTGATCTTATTAGGAAGGCTTCTAGCTTATCCCCATTACAGATAATGCTTGCTGATGATTTTAGATAAATACTACTTATCATTTTAAGGAAAGCTCCATTTGTTCTTATGTTCTCTGATGTTTTTTAATAGGAATGGGTGTTGTATTTTGTCAAACTTTCAAGTATTCTTGATGAAAAGATCAGGGCTGTGAGTGTTCCAGTGAGCACTACACCTGCTCTCTCGAGGAGTGTAATAAAATGCCTTCCTCTGCCCACTCTGGTCTTGAGTTCTTTGGGTGAGAATGGGCAAATCACATGGATCTTCCTAAGGTCAAGTGAAGGGAAGCAATGGGCAGTGGAAGCTCATCCCGGGCTTACTCCTGGATCTTGCCTTCGGGTGTTCTGTGATCCCCACTGTGGTGTTAAAAGGGCTACCACTCCTGATTCCCTTGGGGAACACTGTGGTCTGCACAGCCTTCTTAAGGGGACATTACTTGGGACTTCTGGCCCTGTCCTGGGAGCCTTGTGATCTTACCACCGTTCTAAAGGGACATCACTTGGGTCCTCCTTAGGGTCTGACCCCTAGAAGCCCTGTGATCCCCACAGATTAAAGGGGGGGGCTGCCACTTGGCCTTCCCCTGGGAGTCCTGTGGTCTGTACAGCCTTCCCTAGGGATTATCACAGGGTTCTTCCTCAGGACTTTGGCCCTGCCTTGGAAGGCCAGTGATCCCCAAAGCCACATGTTCTCACAATTTGGGGAAGTCCAGTGATCCCCAAAACCACGTTTCTCACAATTTGGGGGCTCATCCTGGGATTCTGAAGACCCCAGGAAGGGTGAGTAAGATAGGGCAGAGGGAAGAGTGCTCCCGCTCACTGTTATAGCGGTCCCACTGTCCAAGCTGAAAACCCCCTGGATGCTCTGAAGGACCCAAGACCTTGTTTGAACAAGAAGGGTGTGCAGAAGAATGCAAAAGGGAACGGCCATAGACTGCACAAGTCAGGTCACCTGAGCAAGGTAGGAACAAATGGGGGTAGTACTGCCTTGTCAAGTCTGGGAGTTCTAGGTTGAGAAGTAAGGTTTGCCTAGGACGGGAAATAAGAGCTCTAAGAAAAAGGTACCTGGGGAGGAAGGAAGGGATCCTCCTAACATTCCTCTGCCCATTAGGAGGAATGTTGGCTAGCTGGGAAGACAATAAGTCGACCCAGGGAAAGTGCACCTAGGTGGGGAGAATGAATTTCTCCTAGTGCTTGGAAGAAAAGCACTCGTGGGTCAACCCAGGGAAAGTGATTGGGTTTAATGTTGGAAGTGAGTCAAATTCTAAATTGTTCATGTGAAATGTCTGTCTAACTAATGTTTTGTCTGTGTTTTTTTGTTCTATGTTCAGGTAAAAAAATGTTTAACTCTAGGAGACTGAAATGGGCTCCTTTGGTATGAAAATAGTTAGATAAGTAATCAGAGCTGAAGCTGCCAGCTGGGAGGACTAGGGGCTCTGAATTAAGGGTTGGTTAGATTCTAAAGGAAAAAAAATTCTGTATTTTGTATTGAGTCAATCTATCTAACATCAAGCAAAGTGTTTTAAAAACTGTAGAAGTAAAAGGGGTCTGTATGAAAAATTGGATGACCACTCTAAAGAGGTTCAGTGGTCCGCTTAGAATGTGATTAAAAATTGTTGGTCATTTTTAAGTTTTAAGTTAAAAAGAAAGCAGCTGGGAAAAGGGAAAGCTGGGCAAGTATGTAATTTATTTATTTGAAATGTTTGAGGTAATTTGGGTCAAGATTAGGGAAAGAAAGATTGAAATTGGAAATACGGAGAGTAAAAAGTTTCAGTAAAGATTGGGAAAGAGAGATAGAAAAGGAATTTAGGTAGGGGGTTGTAGAATGGCTGCTTGAGACCACCTGGAATTCATTCCATGTGCTGCTCTTAGCTGCCATGTGCTCTTGCCCCCCCCCCCCCCCACTCCACCTTAGAAGACTGGGTGTGTCAATTAGGAGCTGAAGCTAAAGAAACTTGTAACCTGATTGGAAAATAGGGCTGATTAGTTAGTGCTTAGAAAGGCAGGCTCCTTTGTTCTCAAGGGGCTGCCAGGCCCCACCTAGGGAGGAGCCTGTAGTAACTAGAAGGGATTTTTCCCATTATCTGAGGCAGCAGGCTGAAGGGGAAACTGAGAAAAATATTTTAGCTTGGTATAAAGAAAGAGTGGGGGAGTTACAAACCCATGTGCTCTTAAGGACCACTCCCTCTTATCTTTCTTAAGAGTCCAAAAGGTTTTTTTTAAGAGAAGTGCCCACACCCCTTCCCCCTCAAAAATCCTTAGAATCCTTAGGCATTTTGTTAATTGCCAGTATGCATAACATGAAGCTTGGAGAAAGAGAGGTGCAAATTCAAATCTGGATGGTTCTTAAAGCAAATAATGATATGAAATAAGGTTTTCTTTTTTTTATAAGTTTAGCCAGGCAAATATTCCTAATACTTTGGCAGAATTAATGTCCGTACTCAACCTCCTGCTTATGGGACAAGAAAAGGGTATGATTAGAAAGGCAGCCATGGAGGGATGGGAAAGGAGACACCCTCCAGGACAAGGAGTGGTAGCTGTGGATAGAAAATTCCCAAGTGAAGATCCAAGCTGGGATAACGATATCAAAGAACACCATAGGAATGTGCAGGATCTTAGACAATTGGCAATAAAAAGGATAAGGGAAGCTGTGCCAAAATCACAGAATATAAGGCTTTTGAAATCAGAAAAAAAATGAATCTCCTTCTCAGTTCCTAGAAAGAATGAGGAGATATTCAGGATCCTGTTGAAGAGGTTAAATCAAAATGATGATTATTAGTGAACCATCGGTTTCTGTGGATGCTCAAGACCCCAAGGTGCCTACACGCTGGGTCCTCAACTTGGGCCTTCTCAGCCAAGGAAAGGGCAGGGTTTGTTGGGGGTTCACCATGATGGGTTGTCTTGGAAAGTCCCACCCTTTGTGATGCCTGTTTTCACAGGCGGGCCAGATTTAGCCTGGGCTGAGCTAAATTGTATCTGAGCACCTTCATGGAGGCAAGATGGAGATTATATACACAAAGATTGTAGGAGGGATTGAGGGGTGGTCTGGGGTGACTAGAGGAGGGCTTTAGGGAGGGTCTTGAGGAGGAGTCTAAGGAGGATGAGATGAGGTCAGACTCCAGCAACCAAGAGAATGGAATTAAGGGTGGCAAGTAGCTGAAGGCATGGATATTGATAGTATCAAGAGTGGGAAGTAGCTGGACGATAAAGGGTGAGGCTAGGTAGAGATTTGGGCCTAATGATAATGTAAGGCTTGTGGCCTTAGGGGAAGGCCAGATCTAGTTGGAAGATTCAAGGACAGTTCAAGGGGGTTCCCAGAGACTGTGCCCTCATCACTGTGGCCCAAGGGATGCTAAAGGTAAACTTTGTCACTAGGGTATGGCCAGATATAAATAAGGAATTGCACAAATTAGAGAGACCAGTAGGCGAATTATTGAGAGGCTCAGAAAGTGTATGTAAGGCAGGAGGATGGAAGGGAGAAACAGAAAGCTCGGGTCATGGCCAATACTATGAGGGAAGTTATGAGGAAGCAAGAAGGAAGAGGTGATCATAAACGATCCTTAAGGGAGAATCTCAAAGGGCACAGGGCTTCAGGACATAGGAGAGATGTGGGTAAATGGGCAGGTAGGAAGAAAGGAAGAACAGGTCAGAGAGGTCTTCTTTTTGTACATGACCCACTGGGGTAAAAATTGGGAGAAAAACCATGAAGGTTATGGGAGTTAAGGGTGAGGATTTCCAGGTACCGATCTTAGAATGGACCCTTATCTATTGGAAGGATCAACAGGTTTTTCCTCGATTTTTATATATACCAGAAGTAATAGGATCAACAATTCCTATATGTGGTAATTTGGAATATGCAATTGATGTCACCTGAAATTTATTGTTTCTGTATTTCTAAAATTCTCTTAGATTGTGAAATTTGAGAAGACCATAACGTGATTTTAATCTGAGTTTGATATATGTGAATTGGGTGCCTTTAAAGGATGTGATGAAAATTTGATAATTTTAAACTGTCATATTGGTTTAGAAATGTATTTACCTAGACTGAAATGGGTAGTTCAAATTTTACATACAAAATAATGTTTAGGGCATTTCATTTCTATAGTATAAATTTTGTTAGAGTCGCATTATCCCGTAGACGAAGGCTGGGATTTAAAGTTATATTGTATCTATGTGAGATAGGGTCCTTAGATGTTTTAAAGTGATATTGATGAGGGCACAGTCTCTGGGAACCCTTGAACTCTCCTTGAATCTTTCCACTTGATCTGGCCTTGGCCTGAGGCTATAACCATTAGGCCCAAATGCCTACCTTCCCAGTCCTCTATTGTCCAGCTGTCTCCCATCCTTAATCCTGATCAAAATATCTATATCCTAGCTCTGTTACCCTAGCACTTTATTGTCTGTCATTTCCATCACCCCAGACCACCCCTCAATCCCTCCCACAATCTTTGTGTATATAATCTCCATTTTGCCTCCATGAAGTTGGTCAGTTCCAATCTAGCTCAGATTGATCTGGCCCGCTTCCCTTACAGGCGTCGCAAGGGGTGGGATCTCTTGGGGCAGGCCTATTTGGCTAACTCTCAATAAACTTTATCTTTTCCCTTGGCTGAGAAAGCTTGAGTCGAATTCTTTCGGCAGGAACCGGTGTGTCGGTACTTTGGGGTGTCGAGCACCCCTCACCCCAAACCCTCTTCAATGTAAGAGCAATTAGGTATTAATACCAATAGTATAATCACTGGAACTAAATCAGAGACATCTTCAGTTTAGGAAAAGGAATTTCAATGTAAGTCTCTTTAGGAGAGAAGTTGTAGAATATTTATGTATTGATGGAAAAAGTTAAATGTGGATTTGAATTCATTCCATTGTCTAAAATATAAGGATAAAAACTATATGGTTCAATTCTTTCAGATCAGGCATAATTAGAGAAGAATAGAAAAATAGAGGAGAAACTGATGCAAATGTGTTAAAGCAGTAACTTATGATCTTAATGGGAAGACTTTATGAACAAGGGAGGAAATGATTGCAAGCTATTTAGAGCTTGCTTTTAGGATGTCCCTTAGGCAATGTGAGATTATAGTCACCAATTATTGGAACTTGCCATTCAAAGACTTAATGGGACTGTTAACTGACTGTTTTTCTGAGTCTAACTCCAGGTGTGAGTATCAAGGAAGGCTGACCCAAGATGCCAGCAGCCCTGTGAGAGGGCAAGCATGAGCTGCAGGTATGATTTCTTGGCAAAGTTGAGGGGGCAACTGTTCAGCATATGCTGAGGTGGGACCCTCTTGACTTAACTGAAACCTGGCAGACTAAGCCTGGCTCAATGCAGCTTGCAGTTTGACACAGCCTCTGCCTGGAGTTGGCAGGAAACTGGGGAAAATATGGTTCCCTTACTCTAAGTCCCTACTCTATTGGTGGCAAATTTCTATAATCAAAAGGTTTTGTAAATCCATTAAAATAATTGATTATGGAACATCTTAGATTACTATAGGACTGGGACTAGTGTTAAGTTAGATTTTTTTTCTTGGAAATGGTATGGAGACAATTAGGTCAAAGACTTGTGAGAATATTATTTTGTTATTTGGTTAATATCATGCTTGTCTAAAGCTTTGTTACAATTAGTAATGTTAATAGAAGAATGACTTGTGGTATATTTTGTAAATGCCATCAAAGAAACATGGCATGACTAAAAGTTTATAATGTTACATGTACTGTGTTAAGAATTGGTTATCTAATGTATTTATGTATGTGCTGGAGTCTGCTGTTAATTCCTTAGTGAAATATCATCCTCCTGGTGAGGAAATGTTAATGTAAAGTATGTTAAGTAAAGTATGTAAAGAGTTAATGTAAAGTATGAGGAACTGGGTTCTGATGTAAATTTCTTAAACATGGCAATTGGCCAAAGTTCCAATTTTGAATTTGTAAAAATGATCAGGGTATAAGGATTAGAAAATTGTGCCAAGGTAACTTTTGTAGGAGAATGGAAAGAAAGCTGGTTCCTACAAGAAGGCAAGAAGAAGATGCTGGAGATGGCTGGAACAAATACCCTTGGGGGAGGAGGTAATCAAAGGCAAGCACTTTCAAAAAGGGGCAGGGTCAAGGGAGAAAACTGAATAAATGGGGATAGGGATAGGAAGGAGCAAAATATAGTTAGTCTTTCACAACATGAGTATTGTGTAAGGGTTTTACATAATGATATGCATGTGGCCTATGTTGAAGTGCTTGCCTTCTTGGGGAGGGTGGGTGGGGAAGGAAGAGGGGAGAGAATTTGGAACTCAAAGTTTTAAAAGCAGATGTTCAAAAAAAAAAGTTCTTGCATACAACTAGGAAATAAGATATACAGGCAATGGGGCATAGAAATCTATCTTGCCCTACAAGAAAGTAAGGGAAAAGGGGTTGGGGTCGGGGAGTGGGGTGACAGAAGGGAGGGCTGACTGGGGAATGGGGCAATCAGAATATATGCCATCTTGGAGTGGGGGGGGGAGGGTAGAAATGTAGAAGTAGATAATAGAATCCATCAGTCACCTCCTGGGAAAAAACCCCAAATTGAAAACTACCAAAAATATAATAGCCAAAATCTAGAATTCGCATTATATGTGTTGGGGGTGGGTGAGGGAGATGAGGGGAGGAACAAACCTTTAATGAAGAGAAGACTTAGGATTTAGCATTCCTGATCAAAAGACCAGAACTGTGTAGAAACTCTGAAGTACAAACACAGTCAGGAGTTACAAGAATGTAAAGGCAACCACACCGGCATACTCTGGACGGCTGCTGGTGCAGGTTTTCTTATCTGCTTTACTAAGGAAAGCAACTTTAAAGGGGTCAATGATCTTCTTTAATTCCATAAAATACAAAGAGAGGAAATACAGAAAAGAGAAATAAAGACCAACAGACAGGGCTCCACTGCCTGAATCAAAGCTTTACATCCACCACTGAATTGAGAGAGCCTTTACCTCTGAGGAGTAGGAGACCTCTGAATATATGGCCACTCGGAGTCTCAACCAGGGAATCACAACATCTTTCTCATAAGCAAAGAAAAAGTTCACCTCTGAGAATATATACTCTTTCAGCTAATAGGCTCAGAGCCTAATTAGAAACTAACAAAAGATGTGCAAGCCTTCCTACAAGCAAGCTTCCCTTAATGGGCTCCACATGAGACCTATTGATGGGCAGTGAAGATCTTAGTCCCCATTAACCTTACAGAGAGCCACAAAAAGGTCAACATGAGTGTTCTGTGATAAAGGAATAAACAAGGAAAAACTGCTTCCATTCTAATGTGGGGAAAAGATACATGTGTCCCCTCAGCTCTCTACCACCACGAAGGTGATAAGCGTCCACTTAAACAAGGCCTGGGAATAGTTCTGTTGGAGGACTACACTGGAAATTGGGGTGGGGGAAGGGAAAGGAAGGCCAAGGACTCAGAATGCAGAAAGTTGTTTGGATTGGCTTAGTGTTTGTAATGGAGTTTGGTGTTTTGTGTGTTTGAGTGTGTGTGTGTGTGTGTGTGTGTATGTTCTCAGTTGGGGGTGAGTGAATGAAAAAGTGGATCTTAGATGATTAAAACAAATTTTTTAATAACTCTCCATGCCCAAATCAAGTGCAGTAGTGCCTGGAGGCAGGAAGACATATCTTCCTGAGTTCAAATCCAGCCTCAGACACTTACTAGCTGTGTGACCCTGAGCAAGTCACTTCACCCAGTTTGCTTCAGTTGCCTCATCCATAAAATGTGCTGGAGAAGGCAATGGCAAACCACTCTAGTATTTCAGCCAAGAAAATCCCAAACGGAGTTGTAAAGAGTCAGACATGACTAAAGTGTCTGAACAGCATCAGCAACAAACATGTCCAAACTTGAGCTCACTATCTTTCCCCCAAGCCCTCCTGCCTTCTACCTTCCTTATTACTTAGAGGGCAATGCTAACCTCCCAGTCCCCCAGGCTCCTAACCTAGGAACCAATCTGGACTTCTCACTATCTCATCACCCCAGCCCCCTGTATCCAATCTGTTACCAATGAGTAGCTATTTTACCACTACAACATCTGACTATTTCACCTTTGCAGCATCCTGCACCATCTCTTGTCAATTTTACCTCTCAACATCTCTTGTCCATTTCACACCCCCCCCCATCTCTTGCCAATTTCACTTCCCCCACCCTTGCAGCATCTCTTGTCAACTTCACTCCTGCACCATCTCTAGAATACATCCCTTTCTCTCTTCTCACACTGCTTAAGCAAAGACCTGTAAGTCCTTGTGCAGAACCAAACTGGAAGATCCATGCTTTGGAGCTTTACCCAAGAGGGTCAGAGGTCAATGCCTGACTTCTTCCTTGAACTCTTATCTGACTTTGGCCCACACTTGCCTGAGAGGTTTTGTGGGACCTTGGCTATTTTTCTATTTCTGGCCCCCAAGCTGTTCACTATTTGGTGGTATTCCTCCCTAGCACCACTGCCAGCATTGCAGAGGGCCCTGTGTCCAGGCTAGGCCATGCTGAGGACACTGCTTCCTGCCTATGTAGATGGCTCTCACAGACTGTGGCATGTTTTGCACCTTTCCCCCAGCCTCAACAAGAAACTGGGAGGGCAGCATCACTGCAGCGTTGTTTTCCATTGAATTCAAGCCTCCAGAGTCAAAACAAATTGCATATCATACTTACAGAATTCACATGTATGAACCATTGTTGGCAGTGATCTCCAGGGAATCTCAGAGAATCTGTGTGGGTCTGCTGGACCAAACTAAGGGTAGCAGGTAGAACAATAACCACTTACATTTTTGGAATGCTCTGAGGTTTACAAAGTGCTTTACCTATGGAAGTCACCAAGACCTTTCTAAGATTTAGAGCTATCCCAACATGGAATGAATTGTTCTGGGAAATAGTGAGTTCCACATCACTGGTGGTGTTCAAGATGTTTCTGAGGTCCCTTCCAATGCTGAGATTCTAGCAAGGGTTCTAGGATTCTCTGAGTCCCCCACACAAACTCTTTGAAGTTTAGAGAGGTCATCATCATTTTCAAGAGCAAAGGAGAGCAAAAAGAAATCTGAGCCTGCATTTTTTTTCTTTCACATCATTAAGTGAAAGGCTGCAAACAAACGGGCATTTGTCCCATGGGCTCAGAGCCCCCAGATCCATTCATTTCCTCAACACTTGGGGGGAGGGGGTTTTCCACCTCTGCCAAGGCCAAGGTGAACAGATTGGAAGCTCAGGCTGGATGAAGATATGGGATGGGGCCCCTGATCTGATGGAGCAGTAGCCCATGACTGTGAAAATTATCCTGGGTTTATGAAAGCCCCTAGTATGCCACAGGGAAAAGGACCAAGGGCTCCTGGGCCTCTGCTTCTATTCTCCCTCCTTCCTCCCAGCTCAGAATGCCCAGCTTTCCCATAGCTTGGATGAAAAGCTCCTTGTCCTCTGCCTGCCAACGGAGTGGGAGCAGGCATAGGTGCATCCGGCTACAGTCCCAGTCCTGAGCTGCAGCCAATTGGTCTCTGAGACTCCCTTGGCAGCACTTTAATATTGCTGAGACTGTCAGTATGGAAAGAGTCTGACCCAGAGCCCCACAAACTCATTTCAGCTCCCTCAGTGTTCTGGGGTCTACCCTCTGGCAATGGCCTCCACTATATATGGCCATAGCTCATCTGTACATTGTGGCATACCTGTTGTTGTCCCCCTGCCCCCACCTCCCCTGCCATTAGACCAGAAGCTTCGCAAGGGCAGGGACTGGCTTTTACCTTTTCCTGTGTCCTCCAGCTCCTGGCACACAGTAGGTGCTTAATAAATACCCGTTGACTGGCTCAGAAAAAACCAGTACGTACCCACATGTGCACATGCCTGCATAGCACACAAACTCATTTGCACATGAGCACATCCTAGAATAAGAATGCACACACATACAGGCCTACATGCACAACTCTTGACCCACAGCTCTGACTTTAGAAAAGCTCTTTTTGGCAGGCATGCCAGGGAGGCAGGAGGATGAAGCGAGCTCATGAAAAGCCTGCCTGGAAGATGTGGGCAATGCTATGTCAGGGGCCTTGACTTAAGTCCCCCCTCCCATTCCCTCATAAGTGGAAATTTCTCTTCTCCCTCCCATTTCCCTCCATCCCCCCTCCTCCTTTTCACCCCCCTCTCCTCACTTTCTCTCCTTCCTTACCTCTTCTTTTTCTCTTCTCCTCCTCCCCCTCCTCCTCCTTCTCTTCTTCCTCCCCTCCTACTTCTCTCTTCATTTTTCCCCTCCCCTCCTCTTTTCCTCCTCTCTCCTCCTCTTCCTCCTTTTGTCCTGCACACAGAGAGGCTGCTGCCCCTTTCTTTGCATCAATTCTGAAGATTTTCCCCTGCAAACATGCCAGTTGCTTCTTGAGTGGAGAAGGCTGTTGGGCCATGAGAAAGCACGAGCCCAGCCCTGGGTCCAGGAGAGAGGGATGAAGGGTACACTGTCCAGGAATCCCCCACCAGTAATGAGGCCAGAGCAGGCCACCCACCTGAGTCTCTCAGGCTAAACAGGAGGATACTGGGCATTCAGAATGATCTGCGGTGGACTTCAAGATAAACTTCATGGTCCTGGATCTTCCCCAGGCTCCCCTCAGACACTCATCTCAGTGATGGAGGAGGAACTATCCCTCCTGTGGCCTGGCATGAGCCTCAAAGAGCTTAGTGAAATACTCTGCCCTCAGAAATCCTGCCCCGGTGCTGGCCAGGCAGCCAGGGCCAGCCCCCTGGAGGCTCCACTGAGCTGTGGCACCTCCTGCAGGAAACCTTCGCTGCTTCCAGCTGTCAATGCTCCCTCAGTGACCAGATGACTCACCAGCTAAGTGTAACCAATGGCCCAGGACCCCTCCCCGGCACATAGGAAAGGTTCAATCTCAGCGCCTTCTCCTCCTCCTTGATCATATTTCTTTGGCTTATTTTGCCTCCACCCAGACTTCAGAATATAACTCAAATACAGCTTGTGTTTAGGTCTACAGAGGTGTGCATAAAAGGGTCCCCATGATAACAATGGTCTAGGGATGGGGTGGCCTTCATGTCGGCACACAGAGTACAGTGTACAGAAAACACGTAAAGAATACATAATAACTTATTAACAATTAAGCCAATTCTTTTCCTTGTATATAGCCCTTCCCTGGCCTTTGGAGTTGCTAGAGGGGCAATGTCCTAGCATTCCAGGCAATCACCCTTTGATCTCAGGGTTCTACCCCAAAGCTCTGGGACTCCATGAGGCAGGTAGGTGAGGTGGTGCCTGGGCTACCAGGCTGGAGCCAGGAAGCCCTCTGTTCCTATCTGGCCCCAGACACTTCCTAGCTAGGTGACCCTGGGTGAGTCACCTTACCTCAGCTGGCCTCAGTCATGGGGATGATAATAGCGCCTCCCTCTCAGGGTTGTTGTAAGGATGAAATGAGAGTATTTTTGTAAAGAGTGCTTAGCACATGGTGCCTGGTGCACAGCGGTGTCCTATAAATGCTCTGATAGAGATAGAATCCTCCTCCACTCAGAATGGCATTGGCTTAATAACTCATGGTAGCTGTGGTGGAGGACAAAATCCCAGTCTTTCACTCCCCAAGATCACAGTTCAGTCCCTTGGTGATGGATTCTCTTCTTTCCAAGATCCTGGCACTTGCCTAAGATCTCCCTTATTCTATCCAGGAGACAGAAGCTCCAACTCAGGGCTCAAGAGGCAAATCTAAGCCTATCATTCCCCCTCCCAAAGGGAATTCGCCTTTTCTGGGTCTCTCTCTGTCTCTGTCCTTCAGGCTGCCTTTATGTTTCTCTGTGTCTCTCTATGTCCGTCTGTCTCTGTTTCTCTCCATTGCCCTGTCTCTGTGCTTTAGGTTCTCTGTGTCTTTGTGTCTGTCTCTCTATGTCTGTCTGTCTCCATTTCTCTCCATTGCCCTGTCTCTGTCTCTGTCCTTCAGTCTGTCTTTTTGGTTCTCTGTGTCTTTGTGTCTGTCTCTCTAAGTCTGTCTGTCTCCATTTCCCTGTCTCTGTCCTTCAGTCTGTCTTTTTGGTTCTCTGTGTCTTTGTGTCTGTCTCTCTATGTCTGTCTGTCTCTGTTTCTCTCCATTTCCCTGTCTCTGTCCTTCAGCCTGTCTTTATGTTTCTCCGTGTCTTTGTCTGTGTCTCTCTGTATCTGTCTGTCTCTGTTTCTCTCCATTTCCCTGTCTCTGTCCTTCAGTCTGTCTTTTTGGTTCTCCGTGTCTTTGTGTCTGTCTCTCTATGTCTATCTGTCTCTGTTTCTCTCTGTCCTTCAGTCTGTCTTTTTGGTTCTCTGTGTCTTTGTGTCCGTCTCTCTATGTCTGTCTGTCTCTGTTTCTCTCTGTCCTTCAGTCTGTCTTTTTGGTTCTCTGTGTCTTTGTGTCTGTCTCTCTAAGTCTGTCTGTCTCCATTTCCCTGTCTCTGTCCTTCAGTCTGTCTTTTTGGTTCTCTGTGTCTTTGTGTCTGTCTCTCTATGTCTGTCTGTCTCCGTTTCTCTCCATTTCCCTGTCTCTGTCCTTCAGTCTGTCTTTTTGGTTCTCTGTGTCTTTGTGTCTGTCTCTCTAAGTCTGTCTGTCTCCGTTTCTCTCCATTTCCCTGTCTCTGTCCTTTAGTCTGTCTTTTTGGTTCTCTGTGTCTTTGTGTCTGTCTCTCTAAGTCCCTGTTTCTCTCCGTTTCCCTGTCTCTGTCTCTCTATGTCTGTCTGTCTCTGTTTCTCTCCGTTTCCCTGTCTCTGTCCTTCATTCTGTCTTTTTGGTTCTCTGTCTCTCTATGTCTGTCTGTTTCCGTTTGTCTCCATTTCCCTGTCTCTGTCCTTCAGTCTGTCTTTTTGGTTCTCTGTGTCTTTGTGTCTGTCTCTCTATGTCTGTCTGTCTCTGTTTCTCTCCATTTCCCTGTCTCTGTCCTTCAGCCTGTCTTTATGTTTCTCCGTGTCTTTGTCTGTGTCTCTCTGTATCTGTCTGTCTCTGTTTCTCTTCATTTCCCTGTCTCTGTCCTTCAGTCTGTCTTTTTGGTTCTCCGTGTCTTTGTGTCTGTCTCTCTATGTCTGTCTGTCTCTGTTTCTCTCCGTCCTTCAGTCTGTCTTTTTGGTTCTCTGTGTCTTTGTGTCTGTCTCTCTGTGTCTGTCTGTCTCCGTTTCCCTCCATTTCCCTCTCTCTGTCCTTCAGTCTGTCTTTTTGGTTCTCTGTCTCTCTATGTCTGTCTGTTTCCGTTTGTCTCCATCTCTGTCCTTCAGTCTGTCTTTTTGGTTCTCTGTGTCTTTGTGTCTGTCTCTCTAAGTCTGTCTGTCTCTGTTTCTCTCCATTTCCCTGTCTCTGTCTCTGTCCTTCAGTCTGTCTTTTTGGTTCTCCATGTCTTTGTGTCTGTCTCCGTTTCTCTCTGTTTTCCTGTCTCCATCTCTGTCCTTCAGTCTGTCTTTATGTTTTTCTGTGTCTTTGTATCTATGTCTGTCTGTCTCTGTTTCTCTCCATTTCCCTGTCTCTGTCCTTCAGTCTGTCTTTGTTTCTCCGTGTCTTTGTGTCTGTCTGTCTCTATTTCTCTCCATTTCCCTGTCTCTGTCCTTCAGTCTGTCTTTTTGGTTCTCTGTCTCTCTATGTCTGTCTGTTTCCGTTTGTCTCCATTTCCCTGTCTCCATCTCTGTCCTTCAGTCTGTCTTTTTGGTTCTCTGTGTCTTTGTGTCTGTCTCTCTAAGTCTGTCTGTCTCTGTTTCTCTCCATTTCCCTGTCTCTGTCTCTGTCCTTCAGTCTGTCTTTATGCTTCCCTGTGTCTTTGTATCTATGTCTGTCTGTCTCCATTTCCCTGTCTCTGTCCTTCAGTCTGTCTTTTTGGTTCTCCATGTCTTTGTGTCTGTCTCCGTTTCTCTCTGTTTTCCTGTCTCCATCTCTGTCCTTCAGTCTGTCTTTATGTTTTTCTGTGTCTTTGTATCTATGTCTGTCTGTCTCTGTTTCTCTCCATTTCCCTGTCTCTGTCCTTCAGTCTGTCTTTGTTTCTCCGTGTCTTTGTGTCTGTCTGTCTCTATTTCTCTCCATTTCCCTGTCTCTGTCCTTCAGTCTGTCTTTTTGGTTCTCTGTGTCTTTGTGTCTGTCTAAGCCTGTCTGTCTCCGTTTCTCTCCATTTCCCTCTCTCTGTCCTTCAGTCTGTCTTTTTGGTTCTCTGTGTCTTTGTGTCTGTCTGTCTCCGTTACTCTCCGTTTCCATGTCTCCATCTCTGTCCTTCAGTCTGTCTTTATGTTTCTCCGTGTCTTTGTATCTACGTCTGTCTGTCTGTTTCTCTCCATTTCCCTGTCTCTGTCCTTCAGTCTGTCTTTTTGGTTCTCTGTGTCTTTGTGTCTGTCTCTCTAAGTCTGTCTGTCTCTGTTTCTCTCCCTTTCCCTGTCTCTGTCTCTCTAAGTATGTTATGTCACCTCTCCTCTTGGGCCACATGAGTGAAAGCACCCTTTACCCACTCCCACCCACCCATACCCACCCCCATTTCCCCTATCCCACCTCCCCACCCCCCATATTCCTCCACCCCCCCTTTCCCCACCTCTGTCCTGAGGCAGACATGGCTGGCTCCCACTTCCCAGGTCCCAGGTCTACTCTTAACTCCACTGTTCTTTAACTTGTCATAAAGGGATTGAGGGGTGGTCTGGGGTGACCAGAAGAGGGGTCTAGGGAGGGACTTAAGGATGAGGTCAGACTCCAGGGTGGGGGAAATAGCTGAAGGCTGTATGGAAATGACAGACCATAAGGGCTAGGGTAACAGAGCTAGGGTATAGATATTTTGATCAGGATTAAGGGTGGGAAACAGGATTAAGGGTGGGAAACAGCTGGACAATAGAGGACTGGGCAAGGTAGGCATTTGGGCTTAATGGTTATAGCCTCAGGCCAAGGCTAGATTGGTTCTGACCACCTTCAAGGGTTCAAGGGGTTCCCAGAGACTGTGCCCTCATCATTCCCCCCTCAAACAAATGGGACCCAAATTCTTTTGGGGTCAGGGACGAAGGTCTCAGCTTGTGGAATTGCTTCCTGCTGACAAGGGGCGTAGAGCTGGCTTGATGGGTCCAGTTCAAGGGGTGCACAGTCATCTGGAAGTTGATGGCTTGGAGACTGGAGGAGACAAACCTGGCAAGGAAGTTAAGCAAACAACAAAACAGACAGTACAGGAGTACAGAGAAAGGACAATATCCCTGGTGGGAATTAAAGATGACTATTTCATACCTAGCTCCCCTAATCACTTGTTCTGTGTACCACACTGCTTCCGGGTTCAGGAGTGTGTAGCACATCCAAATTAGGTCGGGGATATCTAAGAGCAAGGTTTGATGTTTGTTGAGCCTGTGGTTAGCCAGGCACTGGTGGCCCTCTGCTTCCAGGGTGCTCTGGCAAGGCAAAGCTTCTAGGGACTGGTCTGCTAGAGGCTTAGAAGCTTCCTCAATTGGAATGGCTATAGCAGCCAGAGAATCTAATTGTTTTGGAAAACAGGGGTCAGATCCTAAGGACTGGATTAGAATTTCCAAAGCCTGTCCTCTCCTTTCATCAACATAGAGAGTGAAAGGTTTTTCTAGATTAGGTAAAGCTAATGCTGGAGTGGTGGTCAGTTTAGTTTTCAAAGTCCCAAAAGCTTGTGCTGGGTAGGGGCCCCACTCTAGAGGGAGTGAGTCAGGGCCTTGAGTGCCAATTAATGGTTGCAGCCCCTCCCAAGCCTTGGGCTTAATTGGATATTGACAGCAATTGGAGAACACATTAGACTCTCTGAGGCGACTAAGGACAGGGGTGTCCTGAGCAGCTTTGCCAGGAATTCTCTGATCCCAAATAATTGGCTTGACCATCTCCCACACTTCTGGAGGAATGTGGGAAGGTCTGCTAAGCAGGGGGAGAAGGGAGATGGGAGGTTTGACTAGAGAAAATTGGCTTCCCAATTTCACCATCAGGTCCTTTCCCCAAAAGGGGGCATGGCCAGAGAAGGAGTGTTCAGACAACAGATCCTTGATGCCCATGACCTGATAGGTCAAGGGGCATGTGGGGCCAGAGCAATTAGTTAAAGCAAGAGAACATAGCCGTGATAAAGTGGGTAACCTTACCTTCTGCCTCGATTTTGCCCAGGGCTCTGCGAGAGAGGTGGAGAAAGTGGGAGCACAGCCAAGCCCCAGGCTTTCCCCTCCTTCCGAGTCTTGAGAAGACTGGAGGACAGGGTGCTGGGAGAAGGCTCTACCACTTTTCCAGCCTCGGGGACATGCTGGGCATGGTCCTGGAGGCGTGGATCTTAGAGGCTTCTTCCAGGGGGGCGCCCTAGAGGGGCACTCCTTAGACCAGTGAGCCTCCTTGTGGCATCAAAAGCAGGTTTCCCTTTTGCCAAAGTTGCCAGAAGCACCCTCCGGCAATCTCCTGGCCATGGCAGCCGCCAAAAATTGGGCATGTTCTCTGTCTCTGGCTTTTTCCTCTGCCTGGACTAAGTCTCTATTATTGAACACTCTGAATGCTGTCTCCAGTAATTGGGCCTGAGGTGTTTGGGGTCCCATTGCCAATTTCTGCAGTTTCCTCCTAATATCTGGGGCAGACTGATTAATGAAATACATGTTAAGTATTGCCGCCCCTTCAATAGAATCAGGATCCAAATTTGTATACTTCTTAATAGCTTCTACTAGCCGGGCTTGGAAAAGGGCAAGGTTTTCTTTTTCTCCCTGAGTAATCTCCCTAATTTTTTGAAAATTTATTTGCTTTTGAAATGCAGTTCTTAGGCCTTCTAACGGGCAAATTTCCATATGGTCTCTCTTTTCTCTATCCTCACTCCTTTGATAATTCCATCCTGGGTCACTAGTTGGAACAGCAGCTGTTCCTGGGGGATAGTTTATGGGGTTATTGCTAGCCAAACTGTCCCCAAATTTTTGAGCGTGTTCCCATATTCTCCTCTTCTCCTCAGTGGTACAACAGGTAGAGAAGAGGATATGCAAATCACACCAAGAAAGTTCAAATTGTAGGGACAGATCCCTAAAACCCTCAGTAAACTTAGTGGGATCTTCTGAGTATCTCCCCAGTTTTTCTTTAATTTGGATGAGATCTGAAATGGAGAATGGAATATGCAATCTCCTTGTCCCAGCAGGGGAGGCAGGCAATTCCCTCAGGGGAAAAAGCCTTGAAGGTGCTGTGGGACCTGGAGCTTGGGGCTGAGGTAGATTAGACTGCAAGGCCAGGGCATCTGCCTGGCAAGGGAGATCAGCTAGTACCTGAGGAGGGGTAGAGGTCAGAGGGGAAGATACCCCAGAGACCCAAGTGGGTGCTACCTCAGAGAGAGGGGCTAGGGGAGGAGATATTGCCATGGGGGCAGACCCCGAGGCTGGAACCTGAGTAGGGATTGCCTTGGGGGTAGGGCCCATGGTGATAGATGTTGCAGGACCTGCAGTAGAGGCAGGGCGTGGGGTCCCTTCGGCTGGAAATTCCTTCCTCCTTAGTAAAGGAGAAGTTAGGAGTAATTGTCGGGAGACAAACAAAATAAAACAAGAAAACAAAATATACAGAAGGTACCTGAAACTTTCCCAAATTCCCAGCGCCGAAACAGTTGAAAGGATCTGGCACATGCTTCCGGATGGGGCATCCGTCCATGTCCTTCGACATGACCACTGGACTGAGAACCACCTGATAGCGTCAGGTTGAGTTGACCAGGACAACGTGGCTGTCCAACCCACTGAGACCACTGGACCGAGCTGTCCGACTGGACTGAGAACCACCAGAGAGCGTCAGGTTGACCAGGACAGTGTGACTGTCCGACTCACTGAGACCACTGGACCAAGCTGTCCAACCCACTGGGACCTGCTGAGGTCAGGCCCGAGAAGCACATCCAAAATGTTTGGAGAGCGAGGAGGGGGATTGGGAGAGGGGGAGGCTCACATACCTTCAGTCTTGGCTGGAGAAGAACTTGAGATTAGCAGCACTTCCCGGTTCAGGGAACCATAAATGATGAGGGTTTGGGGTGAGAGGTGCTCGACACCCCAAAGTACCGACACACCCCAAAGTACCGACACGCCGGGTCCTGCCGAAAGAATTCGACTCAAGCCTTCTCAGCCAAGGGAAGGGATAAAGTTTATTAAGAGTTAGCCAAATAGGCCTGCCCCGAGAGATCCCACCCCTTGCGACGCCTGTAAGGAAAGCGGGCCAGACCCATCTGAGCTAGATTGGTTCTGACCTCCTTCATGGAGGCAAGATGGAGATTACATGCACAAAGGTTGTGGGAGGGATTGAGGGGTGGTCTGGGGTGACCAGAGGAGGGGTCCAGGGAGGGACTTAAGGAGGAGTCTAAGGAGGAGCTTGAAGGGACTGGGATAAGGTCAGACTCCAGGGTGGGGGAAATAGCTGAAGGCTGTATGGAAATGACAACCCATCAAGGGCTGGGGTAACAGAGCTAGGGTATAGATATTTTGATCAGGATTAAGGGTGGGAAACAGCTGGACAATAGAGGACTGGGCAAGGTAGGCATTTGGGCTTAATGGTTATAGCCTCAGGCCAAGGCCAGTTCGAATGGGAAGATTCAAGTAGAGTTCAAGGGTTCAAGGGGTTCCCAGAGACTGTGCCCTCATCAGGGGGAAGGGATGATGAGGTGAAGTCCTGGTAATCTCCTTAAATGTATGACACATGTTAGGTCTGAGAGGGGGATGGGGCTGATTGGAAGGGACTTAAATGTTCTCCCTTACTACCTTCTTTCCTTTCCTCAGTCCCTGCTGGGCCATTCCCCAAGATCTCCAGCTCTGAGCCCCTCTCTGTCTCTATCTTTTTTCTCTCTGGACAAAGGAGTACAGCTTATGAAAGTATCCATGGGGATCTCAAAGCCAGGTTCTAAGGGGGGGACCTCACCTGGCATGACAGGTGTGCCGTTCCAATCTTCCCTGACTCGTGGCAGGTATTCCAGGCCCCTTGGAGGGCTGCACTGGGCTCTGACCCCTCTCCGGGGCTCCAGACCAACCCACCCTCCACATCTGTTCCCCAGGCCCGTCTTGAATGTCCCATCAACATCTCCAGGTCCAGGGTGGAGCCTGTCAGACTCTCCCCGATTAAGCCCTCTCTCTGCCTCTTTCCAAAGGCAAATCCAAGCAGACACGGGGCAGGGGAATCTTCAGATTTCAGTGGGACAGAAGTGAGATTTCTTCCTCCCGCCCCCCTGAGGTTGGACAGCGCCAAGGCTGCTGCCACAGCTAGTTTCAGTTTCATTTCCTAGTTAGAACGTTAAAGGAAACTGAAACGCACTGAGTCCCAGAAGGACCATGGAAGAGGACCTCCAACTCTGCACAAACTGGTAAGAGTAAGAGTCTGTGCCTTTAACCCCCTCCCCAGCCCAGCTGCTGGCCAGGAAGGGAGAATTTGGGGCTGCTGGGGGAACACTGTGCTCCCACAAGATTTCTAGCACACCTCCATGAAGGGGGCCTGGCCACTGGCCCAATGAACTCCCTGGGAGAGGAAGAAGAAAAGAAGGAACTGGGAGGCCACGGGAGCTGCGGTCAGGTGGAGCCCCCCAAGGTCCACCTAACCCCTCTTCCTCAGGATCCCAGGGGGCTGGGAGGCAAGGGCTGGGGTGGGGAGAGGCTTGATTATGGAAGGCAGCCACCTTGGGGTTTGTCAGCTTTTACCAGTCCTGTCTTGGTAATCTAATCCTCACTAGAAGCCTGGAGAGGGAGGGAGGGAGAGGAAGAGGGAAAGGAGAGTGGCCACACAACTCTAGAGAAGGGGGCACACCTTCCTCCTGATGAGGGTTTGGGGTGAGAGGTGCTCGACGCCCCAAAGTACCGACACACCGGGTCCTGCCGAAAGAATTCGACTCAAGCTTTCTCAGCCAAGGGAAAAGATAAAGTTTATTAAGAGTTAGCCACATAGGCCTGCCCCGAGAGATCCCACCCCTTGCGACGCCTGTAAGGAAAGCGGGCCAGACCCATCTGAGCTAGATTGGTTCTGACCACCTTCATGGAGGCAAGATGGAGATTATATGCACAAAGGTTGTGGGAGGGATTGAGGGGTGGTCTGGGGTGACCAGAAGAGGGGTCTAGGGAGGGACTTAAGGATGAGGTCAGACTCCAGGGTGGGGGAAATACCTGAAGGCTGTATGGAAATGACAGACCATAAAGGGCTAGGGTAACAGAGCTAGGGTATAGATATTTTGATCAGGATTAAGGATGGGAAACAAGATTAAGGGTGGGAAACAGCTGGACAATAGAGGACTGGGCAAGGTAGGCATTTGGGTTTAATGGTTATAGCCTCAGGCCAAGGCTAGATCAAGTGGGAAGATTCAAGGAGAGTTCAAGGGTTCAAGGGGTTCCCAAAGACTGTGCCCTCATCACTCCTAGGGGGCTGTGAGCATAAGATGAGGTCCTATTTGTAAGGAGCAAATTGGTCTGCAAACCATGCGCTGTGGAAAGCCTGCTTAGCTCTGTCGGAGCCTCCAGGCCCTCTGAATTTGGAGGAACCCTCCTCCCTTCAGCATTCTCTCTAGCAAAACTCAGAGCAAGAGAAATCTACAATAAATTATTGTTTCTGAAATGCAGACAGTGATGAAAATTCCAAATATCAGAGAAATTACTTAGTCAGGAACTATGCCTGCACATGGCAATAAAACAGAAGGGATGAACAGGGTAGATCAAATTCATCTTGCAGATGAAATCCAGCCCCTTCTGGCTGGAAAGAAGCTCTGAACCATAGAAGAGGAAAAACCCCAGGGGCTACAAGGCTGAAGGTTAATCTGTGGGAGAATGGATGCTGTCCTGCTTCGGGTGCCACTCCACTCACTTCTCTGTTCCTGTCTTTTGCCTCCGCCTCTGCCTTCCTTTCTCTCTCTCCTTCTATTTCCTTCCTCTCTCTGTTTCTATCTCTGTTTGTCTATCTTTTCCCCTTACTCTGCCTGTCTCTCTCCCCTTCACTCTGTTTCTCTCCCTGTCTGTCTGTCTCTCCTCTCCTCCTCCTCGTCCTCCTCCTTTTTCTCCTTCTCCTCTTCCTCTTCTTCTTTTTCTTCTTGCTCTTCTCTCTCTCTCCCTCCCTTTCTTTTTCTGTTTCCCTCCCTCTTTCTGTTTCTGTCTCTCTCTGTTTGCCAAGGCTCAGTCCCTCAGGTGCACTCCTCTCTTTCTCAACCCCCCCCCCCCCATCAGCTCCAGAAGACTCAGGGTGAAGCCTACTGCCCTCTATCGGGGGGGAGAGACTCACAGGGCAGAGGGAGCAGACTGTTGCACAGGGCCAGTCAAAAAAATTGTTTTGCTTAGTTGAACATGTTTGGAAGGCGGCTTGGTCTTTCTCACTTTTAGTGGGGGAGGGGAGGTGGTAGGAAAGAGACTACAGATCTGAAGACAGAATCAACTCCAATTTAAATAAATAACTGTGTCAATTGCTCAATTCTGGCCCCTGTCAGAGCCTGATGTGTCATCCATGGCCTGGCTCAGCTCAGCTAGGCTCCAGTCTGGCCCTCATACATCTGGCTGGGTCTGCCTCTGGCAGCTCACAAGCTCCACATTATTGGGATGCCTCCTCAAACCTCCCTGCCTCCCTTCTCCCCTCTTAGTCTTACTCCACTCAGGCAGCAAGTGTCTACTAAGCACCTATAAGGAGCCAGGAACTGGATACACATGGGAGAGTCATTCTAGCAAAACTGAGAGAGAAGTGAGGGATCCTCCAGCAGAGGTCCTTGTGGACCTCCAGGTTGCATGTGAGGATTCAGAGAAGAGAAGGCTTGGACTCTCCCTTGTATGGCATGGGTTGGGGAAGTCACTGAAAAAGCCTCCTCCACGATACCCAGCCAATGTCCTTGGTTTATTCTGGCAGGCCTTGCTAGTGATCAGAGAAGGGCCCTCTCCCAAGGGATATGAGAATCCTTTGTCAGCCCTTGCTTTCCCCAGTGGGCTCAGTGCATGAGGCTCACCCACTGGTAGGTATGGCTCCTGACAGGTTAAGTTCCTCCCTGGGGTATCCTCCAGTTGCATCAGGGTGAACAAACCTGGTTCTTTGGATACTCATGGGAAAGATCACGTGGGCAGCCCATGGGGAATAATGAACAATCATGTTTTAATAAGGGACAGAATACAGAAGCAGATGGTAGGGAATGGTGGTGTGGGTAGGGGCAGCAAGCACAGGACAGAGCCTGGGGAGGGAGTGGAGCACATCATGGATCAGAGGTGGGAGCACTCGGGCAGCATGGACCCTTAGCCATTGGAGAAGGACTCAAGGGGCTGGATTTGGGGGGCCGGCCCAAGTTGCTACCACGTTAGGGTTCACTCCCTGGCACATCAAGGTCATCTCAAAGTCATCCAGGCTACCGAAGGGATGCCTCATTCACCCAACCTGAGACGTAGCTGGCTTCTCCTCACGTAACAGAGAGGCTCTTCAATTAAGGGGCCTTAATTCATTTAGAAGGTGGTCTCACTAAGTGGATTCTTAGTTCCTACTTCCCTCACACCAGGCTGGGTGCATAGTTATGGAACTAACTGGGGATGGTCATGGGGCCCTTAACAAGATTCAGGTGTCAACACAAGAGCCTGGGAGAGGAGAAAAAAAAGGTATCGCGTGGTCCAGGTGGTCCAGGTTGGGTGGGCATGGCAGACCCAGTGAAAATTTGAAGGGGCTGGAGATCAGAGACCAAAGGGGGCATGGTGGAAACAGCTGACATGATATCCAAATGAGGAGGGGGGCAGGTCTTAGGGAAGGGGAAGAAACTTACTGAGGAGGCAAAGAAGGAGGGAGACACAGGAGGGTCCAGCCATAGAGGATCTCCAAGAATCGTAGTCATGAGGGGGGTCTCAGGCATGGCTGTTGTTGGGGGCTAAAGTAGAGAGGACCCTGGAGGCCCAGGAGCTGAGAGGTTGGGGAGGAGTGTGGTAAGGCACTAGCAGGATCCTCCACAGTGGTACTGATGCCTACAGAATGGCAGGGGAGGGCCGGTGCCAGCATCATCACTCCTGGGAGAAGAGCCAGCAGGATGGCAAGGGGGAAGAGGTCATATCTGGAATGGGGTCTGGGCCAGCCGGAGGCTCATCAGCTCCAAAGGGCAGTCTTGGTCCTGCACGTGCAGGGAATACCAGGCTGCATCATTATTCAGCCACTCATTAAGCTCCCATCATGGACCAGGCTCTGAGCCCAATCTGTTGTTGGCTCATGTTTGAGTACATGAAGCCAATCTGAATTTCTCCCACTTAGTGAAAAGAAAGTACCCTCTGCCTACTTCTTCCTCCATGAGGCCCACTGTCTGAGGTTTCGAGCCATCTGTCCAGAATGCAAGGAGGTGATCCTGAAGGAAGAGATGAAAGACCATCAAGAGAATGGGCACAAGCAGGTGGGGAGATGAATCCCAGGAGACCTGGCCTGGTACCTAGAAGACCAGAACTTAACATGAGCTCTACCCCACATCATGAATGAATGGATGGATGGATGGGTGGGTGGATGGATGGAGGGATGAATGGAGGGATGGATGGATGGATGGATGGATGGATGGATGGATGGATGGATGAATGAAAACATGTATGAAGAGCTAGCCATCTAGGAGCCAGGGACTGTGACAGCCGCTCCCTTCAGGAGTGCCTTGGATGGGGACAACACATAGAGGCAAGTAAGGGGCCAGGGAAGGGTGTCCTTGTTTGGGGTCCAGGGGCTGCTGAGGTGGGAGTAACAAGAAGTCAGGAGACATGAGAGAATTAGATAGTAATACCAATTTGCTTACTGAGCCTAGACCCAGAGGAGCAGACTGGTGAACCAAATGGCTGCGGTTACAGGGCTAATAGCAAGATAGCCCTGGGGCATAGATGGACAGGATGGGCAGCCTCGGCAATCCTGGGGTTGGCAGGATAGAGTGTGAGAACCAAGTTTGCATTCAATCACCAATCGAGCCAGCTTCGCCCCCAGGGTAGGAGATCCAGCCCTAAGTAGATTAACTCCCCCAGGAACTGGGAGCTAAGCATGTGATGCCTGTTTCCTCATTTGTCAAATGGAGCCAACTACTCCTCACTGTCCCTTCCCAGCTCTGTGGGCAGCCCTCCTTACCCCTTCTCCAATACAGCCCCTCTCAGCTTGGCCCAAAAGATCGGTTACCTGAATCCCTCCCCCAAGGTTCCCCTCCTCACTGACCTCAATCTCTCCTCCCACACTTAGGTCCAGTGCAGTCTGTGTCTACAAAGCATGCAGAAGTATCTACTAGATGCTCATGAGGTTAGAACTCTTTATTCTGGGGTGGATGAGGGGGGGAGTCAGGTGGTATCTCTGAGTCTTGCTGAGTCCTTCTCTTACTGGGTGACTGAACCAGCAGCTGGGTCCCCCAGGCACTAGATGAGAGCCGGCAGTGATGCACAGCCCTGGGGAACATTGTTGAGACTGATCGCAGCCCCCAGGGTTTGCTGAAGCCCTTGCCTCCTGGGGGGGATGGAGAGGAGAGTTGGCCAGCCATTTCTTCCTTCCCCTAGGCTGAGTGCCCAGAGCGCCTCATCAAATGTGAATTCTGTGAACTGGCCATACCACTCAGCCGCCTGGAAGAGCATGAGACCGGCTGTGGTGGCCAGACAGCACCTGTCCTCCCTGCACAGCTGGCCAGCCATGAAGCTCTCTGCATGGACTGGTCTAAAAAGCCCAGGAAAGGTGAGTGGCCCCAGGGCAAGGGCTTTGGAGAAGAAGGAGCCTGAGGATTGTCCTGTCACAGCGGCTGCCCAACTTTCCTGTCTGTGGCTCCTCTCATTTACTGAACCCTAGCTCTAGGTCTCAGTTTCCCAATTTGTGAAATGGGAGTGGCCCCATAGATGCACTCTGTGACTTCATCTGTCTGTCCCTCATCCACCCCTACCCCCTCCTCCTGAAATGCTCCTTTCCAAAGAGTGAGTGCCCAAGGTCACAGAGCTTGTTTGAGGGAGCAGTAGCAGGTTCCAGCTTTGCCTCTTCACTCACTCCCTATATCAGGGCCAGCCCTGGCTTCTGCTTTTGCCAAGCTCCTAGTGTTATACCAGAAGCGAGTGAGACACACCACAGAGTATAAGTTTTGAATGGAGAAGTTTATTAGCCGGCGGCCATTGGGGTCTTCCCAAATCAATGGCAACGTTTGAAGCGAAAGGGTAGTTTATATAGAGAATACAGGATTCAGTGCTTAATTATCTCTTGAATTGTCATTTTGCAGACTCAGCAAGCCTGTGTTACTTCACTTTTTACGACCATGATACAATAAGAGGAACCTCCTTAAGTAGATTGTAAATACAACATATCAGATAGCTGACAAAGTGTCAACTGAAATTACAACCCAGGATCCCTGTGTCCATCTTGCCATAACTCCCACAACAAGGAAGGCTCAAGATAAGGCAGAAGTCATATAATTCAAAAGAATATCTGGGGCTGAGGCTTTCATCCTTCAAGGCCATAGGCAGACCCAGGGATGCTCCAGCTGGGTTTGTTGAGACGAGATAGAGTCGTCTCTCAGACCACTCAGTTAGACAAAGGAAGATCGTTAGGCTTTCCTGATAATTAGCTTACATTCCTTGGAAATGTCTTAGGGGCCCAGGACACTCGGCAGGAACTCAGTCTATTTTTTTCTTATGCAGACTGGGGTTTGCAGTTAGGGGCTGGGGGCAGGGTTTTTCTAGCAATAGCTGGCTACTCAAGTATCACACTAGCATCTCACTGACTGGTAGTTTTGGCATTGCTCTGGAAAGCCCAACTGGGCACCCTGAACAGCTCGTGCAGAGTCAGTGCTGGTTCTAGGTTAGAAATGTAGTGTTCTCTTCCCCTTTGCTCCATCATGCCTGCACTCTAAAGACCAGTAGTGGGAATCTGATGGATTCCTGGCCTGGTTGGACTGTCTTTGGGGAGCACCCAGGAGAAGGGCACTCCCAGCTCCTTTGACCCAGCTGTGGTTTCAGGAAGATGTCTGGGAGGCAGGGGACAGGTGCCACCCTCTGGCCCCACTAGGCAGGCTCAGCTGGTCTGGACTTCCCAGCAGTGCTAGGAAGCGGCAGGGTTAGTGGGGTGTGACTCAGTCACTAAGATCTGGTGACCCTGCTGCAGGGAGTTGGGGGTACAGCACTCTGCTCTTATAGTAGCGGCCAAAGAGAACTGGAAAAGAGATGTGATGGTGTCATTGTCGGCATTGTTTCTGTTTTTCAAAGCTGGCAGAAAGAAAGTTAGCTGCCTGAAGTGCAGACAAGACATTCCAGAAGGAAAGCTTTCCCAGCATTGGGTGAGTGGCTGGATGGGGTGGAGACAGTGGGGGCACCCCTGCATGCTCTGGTGGGGTGGTGACAGTGGGAACACTCAGGACATTAAGTGGTATTCAGTGATTAGTCCAAGTGGTAAGATATTGGGGATGTTCTAGAACTTTGTGGGGTTCTGTGGCTGGTAGATCTGAGTTCAAATCTTGCCCTGATACTTACTAGCTGTATGACCCTGGGCAAGCCATTTAACCTCTGCCTGCCTCTATTTCCCTATCTGTAAAATAGGAACAGTAATATCCCCTATATAATATTGTCAGGAGGAACAAACGAGAGATTTATAAAGAAGTGCTCTCTGAATGTGCTGCTCTGGTGTTGTGGCTGGGCCTGGTATCAAGGCGGTGCAGGTGCTCAGGGGTGTTCTGGGTCAGGCATCAGGCTCATGAAACCTGGTTTCTGGTACGATGGTGGAAGGTCACTGTCCTCACTTCACTCTCAGCCTCTCTAAGAGCCTCAGGGTCCACCTTCCAACATGTGGCCAATTCCTGGGGCTCCTTTGGGAGCCTCCATCCCTCCCTGCCTCTCTCTCTCCCTCCCTCCCTGCCTCCCTCCCTGCCTTCCTCCCCCCTTCCTCCTCTCCCCTCCCTCCCTCTCTCCCTCCCTCCCTGCCTCCCTCCATCCCTCCCTGCCTCCCTCTCTCCCTCTCTCCCCTCCCTCCCTCTCTCCCTCCATCCCTGCCTCCTTGCCTCCCCCCTTCCTTCTCTCCCCTCCTTCCCTCGTTCCCTCTCTCCCCTCCCTCCCTCTCTCCCCTCCCTCCCTCTCTTCCCTCCCTCCCTGCCTCCCTCCATCCCTCCCTGCCTCCCTCTCTCCCTCTCTCCCCTCCCTCCCTCTCTCCCTCCATCCCTGCCTCCTTGCCTCCCTCCTTCCTTCTCTCCCCTCCCTCCTTCCCTCTCTCCCTTCCTCCCTCTCTCCCTCCCTCCGTGCCTCCCTCCTTCCCTCTCTTCCCTCCCTCCCTCTCTCCCTCCATCTCTGCCTCCCTTCCTCTCCCCTTCCTTCTCTCCCTTTCTAGCCAGGTTGTCAGCTGGAGGTGGGGGGGGGGGGGCTCAGGTTCTCTTGGCAGGCTGGTCAAGGGGGACAGCCCCTGCCCTCAGGGAGCTTAAGCCTAAAGTGTGGGGAGGGGAGGCAGACTAGACCTTCCTCCCCCTCTTCCTCTTCCTTTGGGCTGAGTCTGTGCCTGTGGGAGGCAGGATTCTTGGGTCGAAGTCTAGCAGGATTCTTTACTTAAGGTGATCTCAAATCAGTCAATAAACATTCATTAATCTTCTGTTATATGCCAGGCAGGCACCGTGCTAAGCCCTGGGGATACAAAAAAGGCAAAAAAAAACCCCACTTCCTGCCCTCAGGAAGCTCTCCATTAAATGGTGGAGACAACATATAAAAAAAAGCTTGATAAAGCCTTGGGAGAGGGGGAGGGTGAGATGAGCCTAAAGGGGCTTGGGCTAGGCAGGAAATGAGGCTGGGGGCTACTGAGGAGGCACCAGCTTCAGAGTTGATGAGGGAGATTCTGGAGATCATGACAGGCCCAGACGCACACAGTCTCCTGGACTGGGAAATAAAGTCTCAGGTCCACAGAGGCCCTCAAAGGGGTCTCACCAAGTGGTCCCAGTGATGTCCTTAGGGAGGGCCCTCCTGAGAAAAGCAAGGACAAGGAGCTGTAGCCCCACCCCCCAACCCCACCCTTCGACAGGTGCCTCTTCCTTCCCTCCCTCTCTGCCTCTATCCCTGCCTGCGTCCTTTTCTCTCTCCCTCCCTCCCTCTGTCCCTATCTCTCTCTCTCCCTCCCTGCCTTCTCCCCTCCTTCCATTCCTCCCTCCTCCCATTCATAGATGTCCCTCCCTTTCCCAACTACCAGGGCAGCTCTAAAGCAGTTTACCGGCGCCAGGCAGATAGGCTAGCCACCTATTTCTGTGAAGGTTGTCTGGTTGGACTGTGGCCGTGAGCAGCTGCTTCTTACTGCCCACAAGCAGGATGAATGCCACCAATTCACAGAGCTGATGAGATCCTTTGATGTCTGCCCGCTGAAGAGGCCTGAACAGCCTTCTCCAGTCCCATGGGACGCAGAACCAGCTCAAGCATCCACAGGAGAGAGGGTTGTCCGTTCAAAGAAGAAAGACATCCACGAATTTAAAATGTCATTAAGCTCCTGGCCTGCTCAAGGCAAGAAGGAAGAAGAGTATGATGTTCTGGAAGGCTGCTTCCATTGCCAAATCCTGCTTCCTCTGCCTGTACTGAAGCAGCATGAGGTAGGCCTTGAAGCACTCAGGGAGGGCCCCAGAGAACAGGCCCCCAAGCAGAGCATGCTCCCTCAGGACAGCAGCTCCTCCCCCCACAGGAGAGTACTCCCCTCCCCCAGGAAAGCCCCCCCCATAACACCTCCCCCCACAGGAGAATACTCCCCTCCCCCAGGAAAGCCCCCCCCATAACACCTCCCCCCACAGGAGAGTAGTCCCCTCCCCCAGGAAAGCCCCCCATAGGACCTTCCCCCAGCAGAGCACATCTCCAGGGCACAGTGGGCCTTTTGGAGGGAGGTGCTTACAGGCCAGGAAAGGGAAATAACCCTAAATGACCTGCATGAACAAAGGGAAGGGCTGAGCACAGAAGCAAAGCCCCCCCCCCCCCCCATGGGCTACACAAGGACCCACAAGAGCCTGGGGACATCCAGGCAGGCTTCCTAGACGAGCTGACAAAGGGAGAGGTGAGGAGGCAGAGCATGGCATGAGAATGCAGGACAGGGCCAGGGGATAGAGAGCGGGGTCCCTGAGAGGGGGCTGGGCAGGGCAGGGCTGGGCAGCCTGGACTAGAAGAATGACAGAGGATCCTAGATTTAGAACCAGAAGAGACCTACTCCTTCATTTTACAAAAGAGGGAACTGAGGCAGCCAAGCAGCTTGTCCAAAGTAGCACAGGTCAGAGGCAGGACATGGGAGCCCCTCCCCTCCTTTGCCTCTGCCTCTTTCACAGGGAAGAATTGAGAGGCAGAAGGGGAATAGTTGGGATGAGAGGGAGAGGGCTCAGCCCATCAGCAGCCCCAAACACTGCCCCAGGGGCTGACAGGCCTTGGTCTGAGTACCCCCTGTTCGGTAGAGATCTCCTAGAATGGCCACAGTACCTCTGGCTATCTGGGTCTGCTCCCTTTCTTCCTCCCTGCCTTAGGAGAAGTGCCGACACTTGGCTTCTCAGAGCAATGGAAGATTCTGGAGGAGAGGATTCCTGGTGGATCTGGAAAATCCCTGACCTGGAGGGAGGAGGTCCTCTGAAGATCCCCATCGCTTTCTGTCTGCCTGCCTGCCTGCCTTCCTGGGCTTTGCCAAGTGTTATGCATTAGACTTGTTTTTAAGAGAAAAGTCCTTGCACATAAAGGGTGATACCATAAGCAAATTAGAGAGCATGATCTGTCAGATATATGGATAAGGGGAGAATTTATAACCAAACAAGAGATAGAGAGCATTATGAAATGTAAAATACATAATTTCAGTTATGTAAAATTAAAAAGTGTTTGCACAAACAAAAACAATGCAGCCAAAATTACAAGGAAAGCAGAAAACTGGGGGGAGGGGAACTTTTGCAAAAAGCATCTCTGATAAAGGCCTCGTTTCTCAAATATATAGAAAACTGAGTCCTATTTATAAGAATACAAGTCATCCCCCAATTGATAAGTGGTCAAAGGATATGAACAGGCAATTTTCAGATGAAGAAATTAAAGCTATCTATAGTCATGTGAAAAAATGCACTAAATCACTATTGATTAGAGAAATGCAAATTAAAACAACTCTGAGGAATCACCTCACATCTACCAGATTGGCTAATATGACAGAGTAGGAAAATGTTAGATGTTGGAGGGGATGTGGGAAAACTGGGACACCAAGGCATTGTTTTTGGAGTTGTGAACTGATCCAACCAATCTGAAGAGCAATTTGGAACCATGCCCAAAGGACTATAAAACTGTGCATACACTTTGATCCAGCAATGCCGCTCCAAGTCTGTATCCCAAAGATTTATTTATTTCCGAAGAAATGAAAGTTAAGTTCAACAAGGATGGAATGTGTAGCTTCTGGAACAATCCAGGGGCAGCCCCTGGCTTCCAGGACTGTTCCTTGACATGGAGAAGCCACTTCCCAGACCCATGTTGGGGGGTAGGGTTGCCCTTCTTCCTCTGCTTTTGCTTCTCAGAGGCTTCCTGACACCAGGGGCCTCAGGGCATGTGGCAGGGTGACCAATGGGCAGGGCGGGGTGGGGGGGGGGGCAGTGTTGGCTGGCTTGGGAGAATTTTAGCTTTTCCAGAAAGTGTTTGAACTTCTTTCCTTCTTCTGTCACCTAGCTATGCCCAGCAGTTAAGCATGACAACTGTTAAACCTGAAAGTTTGGTTGAAGGAAACAACAGAGCTAGGTGATAGAAAAATCCATGTTGTTTATTATTTTCCCTTAAAGCATAGCTAGGCTAGCTTACTTGTACATACAAGGAGTCAGAGCATAAGCTCTGGCTGTCTGAACAAAGGAATGAGAAAACTTATATACGTTATTTTAGCAGACCCAGCAAGCCTGTATTACCTCATGTTTATGACCCCCATGTATGTTTAACCATGATACAAGAAGAGGATTTTCCTTAATGGAATAGGATTTGTAAAGAATGTTGACAAAGGTCAGTTAATATTAAGCGAGGTAGTCTCTCTTGGGGTTAGGGTCTCATCCTTTAATGCCTAACAGGTAAGAATGTCCTTAGGTCAGTCTAATCTGGCCTTGTTGACAGTGGTAAGGTGAGCAAACTTTTAGAGAGAACAAAGAAGCCCAGGTCCTTGATCTTCTTCCAGTTACTCATTAATTCAGGCTCTGGGTCTAGTTGAAATTAAAAATTATATAAAACAGTATAATATTTTCCACATTACCCAACCAGATCATCCAACACAAATGGTTAGGGGAGAACGTTTGTCACAGCTCACCCTCCTGCTGCAAAGAAGGAGCCTACTGGGATTTGGTGGGGGGGGGGGGGGGGGGGGGACACGACTGTGCTAGGGCAGAGTTCCCCTGACCTGGAGGCAGGGACCCAGCTAGTTGACTGTCTGTAGGTAAGGCATCTCTGCACCTCAGTTTCCCCATCAGTAAACCAGGTCTGACTTTTCTTATCCTCTTTGAACAAAACTCTCGAAATAGACCTTTGACAAGTAGAGCCGGGCAAGGCCTTTACCTCCTGACAACCAGATGCTTTACAGGAGGCTTGTGCTATACCAAGGACACAATACTCCCATGAAAACCATTGTTCTAAGTCTTGCAGAGGTTTGTCCTCTGGAAGCATCCAGGCAGACAGGTCTCCCTCCCCCAGGCTGGGGCCTTGAGGCCAAGGGGTCAGAAGTGGGAGGCCCCTGGGGACCACCGAGCAAGGCCACAGCCCCAAAGTGAGGAAGCTCGGGGCAAGAGTTTGCCCAGGGTCATACAGTTGGACAGTGGCAGGGTTCGATCCTTCCTGAGGTGGAAGAGGGCCTGGGAGCAGCCATTCCTTCCCTCGTCCACAGACCGGGACTTGGGCGGGAGAGGGGCAGTGCCTCCCCTCCTAGCCAAGGCCTGGCAGCGTCATAAAGGCGCCCCCTTCAGCCCTGTTAGCCATGGGCGACTTCCCTGCCAGCCAGCCGCTGCCTGCATGCCCACGGGGCCCTGGGCGCACTTGACCAAGCGCAGGCGGCGGCGCAGGCCCCCGACGGACTAGGGCCTCGCACTGGAGGGGGCGGGCGCGCTCCAGCCTGCGGCGGTAGCAGCAGGCCGACCCAGAGCGCAGCGGGTGGGTGGCGGCTGCCCCCAGGGATGGGATGGGAGTAGACCAGGGTCATGGCCATGGGGGTGGGATGGGGCGGTCCAGGGTCCCTGCCACCGACGTGTTGAGCCCTACAGAACTATCCCTGCAGCACCTGAGCCGCCAGACTCCGCCCCGGCCCATTCCCTAGACTAGAACCTGGCCCCAGCCCCGCAGCTCCTATACCCTGCGCCTCACGAGAGTGCCGGCACCGGGCACCGGCCTTTTCTTCTGAGAACAATCCAGGAACGCTACCTCCGCCCTGGAGGCTCCTTACCTAGTCAGGATCTGCTAGTCGCGCCACCCCACCCCGCCTTGCCCAGCCTTGGCGTTTGACAAGGTTCTCAGCCTAGAAGGAAAGAAATTGGGGAGGACCTTTGTTCCTCTGTCTTCTCTCTCCCTCTCCCTCCCCCCCCACCTCTCTCTAACTCTCTCTCTCTCTCTCTCTCTCTCTCTCTCTCTCCCCCCCCCCCACCTCTCTCTCTCACTGACTTCTGAGACAAGCAGACAGACAGATGCCCCTGGATGGACAGACAAGCAGACACAAAGACAGGCAGACCAATAGTAAAGTAGGTAGGCAGACAGGACCAGGGACGCAAAGGAATGGACAGGCAGATAAGTAAACGCGCCCAGACAGATGGACAGCCATCTAGGCGGACAGATTAACAAGCAGGAGGGTGGGTGGGCAGACAGATGAAAGATCCTCTTCCCCCTTGCTCCCCCCTCCCCCAGGAACCAAGTGACTCCTTGTCCCCCCTTGGCGACCTGCCTCCCTGGAACACCCCGCAGGATTTCCCTATGGATGAAGAAAGTGACCTGGTCCAGTGCCACGAACAGAGCTGCTGGGCCAGCCTGCCCGACGTGTGCTTGCGCCGGGTGTTCTGGTGGCTAGGAGACAGGGACAGGTCCCGGGCCGCGCTCGTCTGCAGAAAGTGGAACCAGACCATGTACTCCGCCGACCTGTGGCGGTGCCGAACCATCACTTTCAGCGGGAGACCTTCCCGGTCCCATGCGTCGGAGTTCGAGTCGGCTCTCTGGTATGTGAAAAAGTTTGGCCGCTACTTGGAGCACCTGGAAATCAAGTTCCTGAACCCATACAACGCTGTCCTGACCAAGAAGTTCCAAGTGACCATGCGGGGCCTACTGTCGTGCCTGGGCAAGAGCAACAGCCGTCTCAAGTCCCTCTCCATCCAGCACCTGGAGCTCGATCGGCTGGTGTGGAGGAGCAGTATCCGCACGTCCTTCATCAAAAGCTTGAGCTTCTTCCTCAAGAAGGTGAGCAAGCATCTGGACTACCTGAACCTGAAGGGGGCACGGCTGGCAGTGGAGCAGGGCTGCCACGTGCTCAGCTCCCTGAGCCACCTGCGCAGCGAGAGCTTCGCCTCGGAGCTCAATCTGGAAGATTACTTCAGCCACCACCTGGCTGTCTACAGCAGCCCCCAGTTCAACCAGACCATGGCGATGTTCCGGAGCCTGGTGGTCCTGACCCTCAACTACAACTGCATCTCGGACGAGCTGCTGGAGACCCTGGGCGAGAACAACGCCAGCTCCCTGTGGACCATCAACATCAAATGCCACATCCACGACCCCCACGGCCAGGTGATCTGGGGCATGTCGTGGGCCAAGCTGGCCAAGCATGCCGCCAACCTCAAGGTCAACTTCTTCTTTGAAAGGGTCATGAAGCACGAGCGTCTGACCCGAATCCTTCTGCAGGAGATTCCCGTCCGAAGCGTTAGCCTGAGAAGCTGCTACTTCAGTGATCCCGACTGGTCTATGCGGCCGACCCTCACTGACCTGCTACCCACCTACCGCCATACGCTGCAGGTAGGCAAGGAGGTTCCGGTCCAGGGGAAGAGGAAGGGGAAGACAAAGATAGGGGAAGATTAGCCGGCAGGGATGAATGGATCAAGGGAAGGTTTGTTGGTCTTGTTGTTTTTATAATGGGAGGGAGATACATTGGTATGTTTGTAAGGAACAGGGAAGGAGCCAGTAGACAGAGATTAGAGATGAGAAAAAGGAAGGACAAAAGGAGAGGGAGGGAAGGAGAGACAGAGAGACATACACAGAGAGATAGAGACAGAGAGAGAGAAGGAGGAGGAGGAGAGAGGGAGAGAGAGAAGAGAAGAGAGAGAAAGAGAGAGAGAGAGAATGAAAGAGGGACAGGGATGGGGGGAGAAGGAGAGAGGTCAAGAGAGAATGAGAGAGGGAGGGAGAGAGAGAGAGAGAGAGAGAGATTGAAAGAGGGAGAGGAACAGGGAGAGAGAGAGAGGGAGGGAGAGAGAGAGGGAGAGAGAGAGAGAAGGAGGAGGAGAGAGGGAGAGGGAGAGAAAATGAGGGAGAATGAAAGAAACAGGCAGCATATGAATAGGGGAGGAAATGGGTAGTGGTAATAATTCAGAGTTGGGATTTAGCCAGTCATGACTGGAAAGGACAAGAGGGTCAGAGATTCAAGAACAGAGGATAGTGTAGGATTGAATTGGTTCACAAAGGGGCCAAGAGAGAGTGGGCAGGAGAGTATAGACAGTGCATATAGGGTGATGGTCTGGGGGAGAATGGAGGGAACGAGGTCATGATGAGAACAATGGAGGGGGGGAGTGAAGATTATAAGGCATAGGGGAAGACAGAATGATAAAAGATTATACCTAGATACAGCAATTTCGGTGTTCAAGAACAAGGAAATGGAACACTTGTGGGGGGTAGCCTGGTCAAGGGTGGGGCCATCTCTAAGTGTAGTTGAGGCTGAGTGGAGGGCCAAGAGGTCATTAGAACTAAGTAGACTGAGGAAGTGGGAAGTCTGAGGACTTGAAAGAGCATCAATATGTATGTTCCAGTCTTCTGGCAGAGGGCAGGGATTGAAAAGGAGAGAAAGACTGTGTCAGGCCCTGAACTCCATGCCCTGAGGGTCCTGAAGTAAATGGCAGCCAGGATCCAGGAAACAGCAGGCAGGCTGCCTTGTTCAAATGTCCCAGTTGCCCTGGCTCTTTTGGCACTGACTGATGCTTGGTGGCCAAGGTTCTCCAGGCTTAGCTCCTTCCTCTCCACATGAGGTTCCTTGTCTAGTTCTGCTCTGGGGTCTTTGATGCCCATGGCACAGGCCTGCCCAGCATCATCCCCTGCTTGTCTCAAGCTCCTTGCTGTTCTTGACCATGCTGCTTATGGACAGATATGGGGACAGTTTCCCTGCCAATTGCCTCTGGGGGTTTCTGCCTAGGAGTGAGGTGGCCAAGGTCTCAAATGGTCCTGAGGGGGCAGCATATGACTCCTAGCTCCTCCCCTTCTTTCACATGAGCCCTGGTTCCTTTTCTCTCTGATCCTTTTTCAGAAATTAACTTTTGAATTCAACAACAACCATGAGTCTTTGGATGAGGAGCTTCTCTACCTCATCTTGTCCTGTGAGAAGCTGTTTTACTTCAAAATCTGGGCCTTCCTGGATGTCAAGTTTGTGGAGAGAATCCTGCAGAGTCAGGAAGAGGGCAAGTGCATGCTTCGAACACTCAAGGTAGCCAGTCCCCTGGGGATGCTGGCTTCCTCACTAGGACTCCATATCCCACAATGTCTGGGCCTGCAGGGCTGATGCTTCCTTGGTCAGGTCAGCAGGTATCTGAGTGGCAGAGGTCAGCCCCTCCACCATGTGCCACTGGCTGCTGAGATGATGGATGGATAGATAGAGATAAGCAGAGTAAAGGAAAGAACCTGGGTCCGAGTCCCAGTATTGCCTCTCTCTAGCTGGCTGACTTTGCCCCAGCTCCTGTCCCTCTATACTTCTTCAGCACAGTGAGGGCATGGGACTCTGAAACCTTTGAGAAGGTGCTCAGATTTCCGATTAATCTGAACATTGGCCTTTGGGGGGAGGGTGTTTATTTTTACTAGCTGGACTTTTATCTCACTGATTACCTGTGTAAGGATCCTACAGTCACTACGTATGTGGGGTGGGGTGGGACTTTCTGTGTTGGTCCAGGTGAGGATTTATATAAACAGATATGAGACGAATGAAGAGGACAGAATGTTGCGGGACATTTACCGAAAGTACAGAGACCTGATCGATACAGAGTTTAACTATTTTGTCATCGCCTACCCCATGATGTGAGGAGCACACCCAGGAGGAGAGTGGCCTCGATGCCTGTGGGGCTTCCGAGCCCTGTCCTCCACAGAACTGCCCCTGGAGCCTTCCTCAGGGCCCTGGCTCTTCCTGCAGCCAGAGCAGAATCCTGAGTGTGTGGGGCCAGGCGCTCTCCAGCCTCCCAAGTCCTTTTAAATGCTGTCTTTACAACTGCCCTGGGCTACTGATGCTTCTACTTGTCATCTTGTCTGACTTTTTCCCCTCACTCCCTGACTCAGGCTCACCCAGGTGGCTCTAGCTCTGGCTCCCCTTGGACCGATCTCAAATGTGGCCCCAACACTTTAGCAGTGAGTTTCCTTAGGTCCAAGTTCACAATTTCAAGGCAGCCCCCTTCCCTTCTCTCAAGAGCTCCTACTAGATGAAGGCCATCTTGTAATGGGAAAAGTCAGTCTTCTGTCCTAGAATGATAGGCAGAAATATCTGGCCTTGATGCCAAGGAGACTTTTCTAATGATTACAGCATCATCTAAAGAGGAATAGTTGCCTGATGTGGGGGTTGGGGTGTCCCTCTCATTAGAGGACTTTGAACAGTGGTGGGGTGTTGTGGAGGGGCTTCTGGCCCAGGTCTGGCTTGGTCTGAATGTCCTCTTAGGGCTCTGCCAGCTCCTGAAGAAAAGAAGAAGTCCTGGATTCCTTTAGATTGTCTCTATCCTATGTTCATCAGATGGGTCAGCACTGCCCATTTGAAAGCCCTGCTTCCTCCTCTTCTTCTTTCTCTTTTCTTTCTCCTCCTCTTCTTCCTCCTCCTCCTCTTCCTCCTCCTCTTCTGCTTTCCATCCCCCTGGCTTGACTGCCCTAGGACCTAGGCTTTGGGTTGGATTTGGCTCAGCTCCTGTTGGTTGATGGATAAATTGTTCCTCCTGGGGCGGGGGTGGCAGAAGAGACTTTGGGCCTCTTGGATCCAGAATTCAGTTGCTGTCATTGGGCGTGTTTCTCTTGTGATGGTGTCAGCAGAAGCCAAGTAGTCGTTTTTTGTTTGTTTTTTTTTTTTATTTCTGGGCCAAAAATCAGATTCACAGAATCTCTGAGTTTGGAGAGGCCTCAGGGGCCTTGAGTCCAATTTGAAACAGAAGGATGTGTGAGAGTGTGTGTGTGTGTGTGTGTGTGTGTGTGTGTGTGTGTGTGTGTTAGAGACAGAGACAGAGAGGGAGAGAAACAGACGGAGACAGCCAGAGACAACAAGATGCAAGGGCAGTATGGTGTTACAAATAAATTTAATAAAGGCAAATTGAGGTACATACTCTGAGCAAAATCAGTTTATTAACAGTGATGTGTAGAACTGTTAAGAAAGTAGGTCAGATTGGCCACCTCGGTAAGGTCAGCGACTCCACTGAGAAGGGGGGGGGACCCTTTTTATTGACACACAAGAAAGAAGGGTGTCTTGATAGTCATGGAACATGACAACTGGCTATACTGAGATCCAGTCTTAAAATTCCTAAATCACTCAGGTGTGGGGCACTTCCCTAATAGAAACTCAGGCAAAAGACATGGAATCAGCCAGTCTCTTAAATGGAACTGAAACACTATCCCTCACACAATTCTACTACCAGGCAAGTGCATGCAAGCCCCTGCTCTCTCCTCAAAGAGGAGCATGGAAAATGGATCCCTTGAAGACTTCCAACTTGGAGATTCAGAGCAGCCTCTCTACTAAGCCTCCTCTAGCTAATGCCTGCCACTCCACACACTTCCTGTCTTTACTGGTCTTGGGCACAGCTTTGGACCCTGGTCACAGCCAGGCCCCAGTGGTTGGTTTTTCTCTCCTCAAGGTCAGAAATACCAGGAGCAACTGCTCTTCTTCCTCACCTCCCTGACACACACACACCAGAGATATAGTCTCATAAGGAATGAAATCTCCAAGGAGCAGTCAAGCTCTGCATCTAGCCCTTCTGGACAATATCATCTTAAGCTAGATTTGTGTGTGATGGCAGAAAGCAGGCAGATCTGGGCCAATCTCATTTAACTTCTGCTTCTCTGATAATGAAAACAGTATTTGGTCTGGAAAGGGATCAAATAAGATTTACCAATAGAAAGGTGACCTAACATAAGTAAAAAGGTAACTAAAAAGCACCTAAGTTGGGATAGCTAGGTGGCGAAGTGAGTAGAGCACTGGCCCTGGAGTCAGGAGGACTTGAGTTCAAATCCTGCCTCAGACACTTGACACACTAGCTGTGTGACCTTGGGCAAGTCACTTAACCCCAATTGCCCTGCCAAAAACAAAACAAACAAAAAAAAAGCACCTAGATGCCCTTGATGGGTCAAGTTATCAGCCCAGGCAAATTATAGAAAATTGAGGTCCTGCATATAAGAATTCAAAGTTGTAATAACAGCATTCACTTGGAAAAAATACAAGCTCTAGAATATCTAGGGAAGTGATGAAAAGAGGTAGGGATGAAGGGAGAGTAGCACTTTCAGACCTCAAATGATAGGATAAAGGCAGCAGTTATCACAATCATCAGCTTCTGGTTAAAAATAAAAAAGGTGTTATACTTCTAGGGCTGTATCCCAAAGAGAACACACAAGTGGGAAAAAGACCCGTATATACAAAATACAGCAGCTCTTTTTGTGGTGGCCAAGAACTGGAAATCAAGAGGATGCCCATCAATTGGGGAATGGCTGGACAAATTGTGGCATATGAATGGAATGGAATACTGTTGTGCTACAAGAAATGAGGAGCAGATGGACTTCATAATGACCTAGAAAGACTTATATGAACTGATGCTGAGGGGAGCAGAACCAGGAGAACATTATAGACAATTACAGACACATGGTATCAGTGATGACTGACTTTCATAGACTTGGCTCCTCTCATCAATGAGGGGTTCTAAGACAGCCCCAAAAGACTCATGATGGAAAAAGCTATCCATATCCAGAGAAAGAATTACAGAGTCTGAATGCAGATTGAGACAACCTATTTGCTCTCTTTTCTTCTTCGTTTTTGGTTTTGTTTGTTCTTTCTCGTGGTTCATTCCATCGGTTATAATTCTTCTTTACCACTTGACTATTGTGAAAATATGTTTAGTGTGAAAGTATATGTAGAACCTCTATCAGATTACATGCCTTCTTGGGAGGGGAGAGGGAGGAGAGGAAGGGGGAAAAATTTGAAACTCAAAAACTTGCAGAACTGAATGTTATAAACTAAAAATAAATTTTAAAAATAGGTGTTATATCAATGGGACTGACTATACAAGGGAGAATCAGAAACAATGGAATCCAATAAGCCAAATAAACTAGAAAACACAAACTACTTGGGAACAAACTCCCTATTTGATTAAAAAAAAGTACTGCTGGGAAAACTGGCAAGTAGTCTGGCAAAAATCAGGCTTGCAACATGTTGACTTGTTTCAGTTGTATCTAACTCTTTTGTGACCTCATTTGGAGTTTTCTTGGCAGGAGATACTATTTGCCATTTCCTTCTCCAGCTCATTTTACAGATGAGGAAACTGAGACAACAGGGTGAAGTGACTTGTGCAGGGTCACACAGTTAGTGGGTGTCTGAGACCACATTTGAACGCATGAAGATGTCTTTCTTGACTCCAGGCCCAGCACTCTATCCACTGCAGTGCCACCTAGCCGCTCCTTTTAGAGCAACATGTTTCACCATATTTCACTACACACTGTAAGTGGATCTATTGAGATCACATATCCATGCTATTAAAAAAAAAATCAAGGAGAAGTAGATGAGATATCCTTCACAGTTATGGGTAAGAGATGTATTCTGAACCCTGCAGGGGATAGAGGTCATTACAAAAGGCGGAAGAGATCCTTTCAATGACATATAACTGGAAGTCTTCTGTCCAAACAAAATCAACTCACCTAGAATATGAAGGAAAACAGCCAAATAGAAAACAAATCTTTGTGTCAAATTTCTCTCCTATGGGCTTGGTATTTAAAAAAAACATCGATAAATATTGGAGGCTCTAGAAGAAAACTGGTGCATTATTGGGAGAGCTGTAAATTGGTCCAGCCATTCTAGAAAGTATTTTCCAACTATGCCCCCAAAGTTGCCAGACCCTTTCCCTCAGCTATACCACTACTAGGTCTACCCCCAACTAAAGCAGTACAACCATTTTGGGAAACGATTTAGAATTATGCAAATAAAATGGCTAAAATATCCGGGTACATAATAGGTACTTAAACGGTTATTGACTGACTGACTGATCTTTGATCCAGAGATTCCATTACTAGGCTTACATCCCCAAAGCAGCCATCAATAAGTCCACCAATAAGTACACCAAAAATTTATACTAGCCCTTTTTGTAATAGCTAAGATTGGGAATCAAAGTAGACATCCATCAATTGAGAAATGGCTAAACAAATTGTGATCCATGAATGTAATGAAATGTTAGTGTGCTTTAAGAAATGATGTGCTTGATGAAGTCAGAGAAGCCTGGAAAGATCTCTATGAACTGATATACAGGGAAGTCAGCAGGGCCAAGAAAGCACTAGACACGGTGACTACAGCGCTGTAAATGGAAAGCACAATCATTTAAAAGCTAGTGCTTCAGAATTACAAATGACAAGCAAGGCTCGAAGGGAGAGATGTGAGAAGACATCCCCATTCATCTCTCAGCAGAAGTGAGAGGGCTGTGAGTGCTGTGCTGCACCTATGGAGCTGAGGTCCTTTCTCCTTTGTTAGGACCACCTAGTCACCAGCCAAATCCTGAGGTTCCCAGGGAAAATCTCAGGTAAATCGAGAACAGCCTGTGACTCTTGAGAAGCCTGCAAGATTGAGCCCGTGTCTCTGTAAACAGAGAGCTTTGTTTTGGTGGGATTTGCGCACCTTATGGAGACATTCCCTGAGCACAAGGACCAGTGACGATGCTGGGCGAGCTGCTCCTGAAAAGTATGCAGGGCCGGGTCGGACACTGAGGGAAAGGCTCCGCCCCTCCGCAGGTGTAGCCGCCGCACTGTTCCAGGCGGGCCCCTAAAGAGCCCTCCCCAGAGCAAGTCCTGCCCAGGACGCCTCATTAGTCCCAAGGCTCTGGCCAGGACAGGCGGTCACCTTCTGTGGTCAGGTGTTCAGGGCTGGCACCCTTTCCCCGGCGCTCACTGCCTTGCACACACCTTTGTGCCACTCTTGATACACAAAGCTAGGCCCCACCCATTCTCTGCTGCCCAATTAAATCAAACAGCCCGCAGAAGAACTCAAGCTCGGCTCCATCTCCAAAGCTTCTGGGGCACAGGCAGAGGAGCCGCGGGGAGTTGTGTCTTGGGTTTATTTGCACCGCACCTATTCCAGAAGAGCCCCAGCCCTCCCCTTGGCCCAGAGCCAAAGCCTGATGTTTACATGGACAGGGCTAACTTTCGTATATCTCCTTGTGTTCTTCAGTTACTGAGGAACCTCCAAGCTTGCCCCGTGTCGGTGTGCACCCAGAGTCTCTGTACTGGACCCCGGGGGACTTACCCTGACCGCCCAAGGCACCGACCGGTTGCAAGGAGAGGCCAGTGCCTGTGCCTGCTTGGTTTAATGGAGTTGGTTTAATGAAAATTTGAACTCTTCTGTCACTATCCAAGTGAACTGGAGCAGGACACGCCCGGCCCCGCGCCAGACTTCCCGCTCAGAAGTCGTGGTGGAGGATGATCTTCCTCATTTGCAGGCAGAGGACCTCGTCGATGTATAGCGTGTTCTCCTTCACCTGGATCTCCTCCTGTAGCGACAGCTGCCTTCGGCTCAGTTCTTTCAGCTCGGCGTCAGCTTGGGCCAACATGTCCTTCAGCCTGACACAGGGAGACAGTCTCATGGCGCTGGGTACGGGGGTGGGAGGTGGGGGGAGGGGGACCTGACGCACCGGACGCCCTCAGGACGACCCACCCAGAATCTCCATTCCCGTCCCCCCCCCCCGCCCCCAGAGCCTAGGCTAATGCAGACCCAAATTCTCACTCCCCCCACCCCAGAGCCAAGGCTAATGCAGACCCAAATTCTCCAGTCCGAGCCAGAGAAGGACCTAGCCAGAGATCCTTCAGAACCTGCTGCCTCGGGGCCCATCCCCCTTGTCTTTGCGTGCTGATAAGACAGCAGAATCACAGACGATACTGGCCTTTCATGGACTACCCTGGGAAGAGTCTCAACTCCGGCTCTCACCAGTTGAATGACCCAAATAATACCCACTAGATCGCTGGAACCCACGGCCAGAGTTAGATCTCCCACCTGGAGAACCATGGTGCCTTCACCTAGAGGTGCAGAGAGAGATGGCCTTTCTCTGGACTGCCACTCACCTTCCAATGTTGCTGGTGATCTCACGAACCTCCTTCAACAGGCAGCACTGCACCACATCCCGGCACAGCTCCACATTGGGCCGATGGCACCGAGACTCAAGGCGTGTCTGAGCCACTTTGGCAGGACCCTCTTTGTCAAGGATGGCTTTATTTAAAACTGCAATGTTATTTTCCTGGGAGGTGATCTCATCCATCACCTGAGCCGAGGCAAGAGGGTGCATGAGTCCCTGTCCAAGGTCTGTACCCAGCATCATGAGGGTCAGGGTCAACCTCCTCTCCTTCAGACCCACTAAGGCTGCAGTTTCAGCAAAAGCCTTCCCCATGGTCCAAGGTCCAAGCATGTTTCTGGCCCCTTCTCCCTCCCCCTCCACCCTCATCTTCCTGATGGGGGATCTGCTTCATAGCCCAAGGTCCAAGCAGACCTCCAGTCCCTCTCCCCACACCACACCCTCTCATCCTCCTGACTGGAATGTTCACTCATGCAGGAATGCCTACAAATGGGCTAGATCAGAAGCTATAGTGGGTCTCTAAAGTCTATTCCCTGACCCACCTGTCTCCAGCCTTGTCTTCTGCTGCCCCCTCCTGCCACACAGATCCTTGGTTCTAACCAGGCTGCATTTCCCAGGCCCTACTTGGAGTCCCATCTCTCTATGCTTTGTGCATAACCCTAACCCTCCTCAATCTTCCCCTCTCATCTAAGTCTTTCCTCTAGGCCCATCTGTTCCCTCTCCAAAGCCTCCTGCTGCCTCAGGCTTCTGTCTACACTGTTCATTTGGTAGCCAGCATCCTGCCTCCCTTCTGAGCAGAGTCCCTACCCATGGGCCTGGCAGCGCCACCATGACCACATTACACTTTGCATCCAGGGCTTAAGCCAGGATCCTGCACCCAACTCTCTGGGATGGTCACTACGTTCCGAGCCAATAAAGTGAAGCAGAGAAGGAATAGGTATGTATCCTTGGCTCTGGCTGTTTGCTCTGGGTATGACTTGGAGCCTCAGCCTCAGGGACCTGAGACTCACATGGACTGGAGAGCAGAGAGGGGTTTTTAGCTGAACCCTGGAATAGGGGCTAGTGGAGGAGGGGAGAAAGCTGACTACTGGCCAAGAGTGCCTCTGAGGCCAGAGCCCAAGGAGCCTGTTCAGCTGACCACTGGCCAGGGTGCTGAATCCAGGCCTGGAGGGGGCAGATGCTTCTAGCTAGAGCCAGAAAGCCCGTGGGAGGGGGCTCCACATGTGGCACGTACAACTGGCACAAGAAGCATTCTTGAGAGGCATGTTGAACTGAGATGGGCTTAGGGGTTTAAGGCCATGGGGTTTGGGGGGCAGGGGCAGACTTGGCTTTGGACAAGTCCCAAGACTCTTCTGGACTTGCTCCTCCACAAATAGCACATAGGGCTGGACGAAAGGATGGCCCAGGGCCCTTCCAACTCAAACCTGGAAGATCTGGTGCTACTGAACAGCTTCAAAGCACATCCCATGGGTTGGCTGTCTCTAGCTCAGGAAAGCAGGCCTTGGCCAGACTTCGATGGGACCCCACCCCAACTTCCAACAAAAGCCACAACCAACAGGGAGAAAGTAGATGGCTGGCCCCCTTCCCCAGTATTGCAGCTGCCCATTCTGCAGACTGGATGCCAAGGGCCACAGCCTCACCCCTGCCCCCACCGCCACCTCCCCTGGCATTGTCACCCAAGCAGCACCTTGTCTAGATGCATGGCCAATTTGTCCTTGGCATCTTTTGTTTGTTTGATCCGGTTTTGGAAGGCAACGTTCACAGTCTCAAACTGTCTACGCAGGTCATTGGTCGTCTGGGACAGAATTCTGTCGATCAAGGCCTCCAGTGCCAATGTGTTGTTCCTCTGCTTATCTGCCTTCTCCATATTAACGTTGGAGAAATCCACCCAATCATCAACACTCACAGAGCTGGAAGAGAAGGCACGACCGAGACACTCCTGAGGAGGCCAAAGGCCATGGTGCAAAGGCTGCTGCCCGAACGTGGAGGATATTTGGGCAAAGAAGGGACCAGATCATGGTCCCTATGCAGATGGCAGATGGCCCAGTATCCCATGGGGACAGAGGGGCCCAAGTTGGCCCTCTCCTGCCAGACTGGGAGCTCCCTGAGGGCAGGACCTTGGCCTCACTCACTCACCTTGGTGTCTCAGAAGCCAGGCACTTCCCATAAGCTCTTTGGAATGTTTGTTGAATGAATGAAAAAACTAAACCAATGTCCCTGAGTCCCACTGATGCCCCATGTCCAGAACAGGGCTGGGCTAGCATGGGATCAGTGTGACAGAGCCCTGGCCCACTTCAACAGCTGCTTTCTTGGACATCATCCGGATTTCTTTCATTCTCAATGTTCCAATAGGAGCCTTACTGGTCAAGTATTGACCCAATTTTCTCCATGGCTTTTGGCAACCCAGCAGAGAAAGGACTTTTCCAACACAAGCCAACAAGGAGCATTGACTCAGGAGCAAAGCTGAGCCCCCGGCTGAGTCCACAAGTTCATTCGGCTCCAATGCATGTGCTGCATAGATTCAAGCTTGTCCCATGCCCTGGCACAATGGCCTTCTCACTCTGCCTGTGCCCACCTTCACCCCCCCGCACACACACGCACACACTGGATTCAGAGCTCTGGCCTGGACTTTGAGGACACAGCCTCTCCTGCCATCCCAGACTGCCCCCTCCCAAGCCATTGGCTCAGGCCTGGAGACCAAGCCAGGGCAGCTTCCCAGCCTGTCTCTCTGCAGCCCACTCTGCTCTTTGTACCTTCCCCCTTTCCTTGTTGGTGGATCAGGGTTTTTCTGTCCCCAGGTCCCTAGGGAGGAGACCCTCTTCCCTCCCGGCCCACCTGCCCTGCCCAAAGGAGGGTAGCTCAGTTTTTCAGGGCCTAAGGCTGGTGGTGGTTTGATAAACTACTTTTATTTCATTTAGACTCCGTGTGGAGGGGAGGGGAGAGGAAGCAGGGGAGGGTCAAGGCAGGCTGTCGGCCTTGATGTCCACAAAGGGCTGAGAAGAGTGTGACTGGGGAGGCAGGAAGGTTGGCTGCCAATGGAGATCACAGACTCACCTAGCCCAGCCCTGGGAACAGTGACCAAGGCAGGAGAAGCCCTGTAGGTTCAGGCTGGGATGGAGTGGGGAGGGGTCCAGGAAGCATGCTCCCCAGGGGCATGAGAAAGCAAGCCCAGGTAGGACAAGGAGGCAGCACTGGTGGTCAGTGCCTGCCTCCTGCAAAGGAGGTGGGGGGAGGGTCATTCCAAAAGCTTCTCTCTAACCTTCACCCCCTCCATGGGGGCCCTCTGTGGCCCGCTATCCCTACCAGACTCAGCTAACACCAGAAATGAGTCCAGAAGGAAATCCAGGCTCCCACCCTCATTCCAGCACCTTGCCTTATACTTGGAGCATACTTCCCCCACCCACCCACACACACATACATACATACTTGGGCTCAATTCTGACAACATTATTGGCATAGCAGATATCAGGGTTGTTGTTGGTGAGCGAGCAACAGAAGTCTTCGATGGTCAGAGCAACAAATTTGTCTTTCAGATCCTTCTCCAGGTTGTACTTAGCAGCTCGGTTCAACCTGGAAAAGTCAGAACAAACACGCATGCACACACGCACACACATGTACACACATACACATGTGTGTATACATACAGAGTTCTCCAGTTAGCCAATCCCAGGCTTCCTTTCCCCATCAAGTTGCTCACCCTCATTCAAAGCCTCTCCCTTCTAGGATGGGTCTGGGGTCTTCTCCCCTTCCTCCTCACACAGGCTTCCTGAGTTAGTATGCCCCTACCTACAAACAGGCACCTCCAAACCCAGTTCTTGCTACACTTGGATTCTCTAATGCCTGAAAAGCTTGGATCTGGGTAGGATGGCCCCTGCTTCCCTCTGTGGATGGGACCCCAGAACATCAGAGCTGATATGGGGACCTCTGGGGTCATTGAAGTCAATTGTCTCATTAATGGAGGAAACCACAGCACCCCCGACTGAGGAAGAGGCTTGCCCCCAGGTGGCTGGGATTTGCACTTGAGTGTTTGCTGAACAGGCTATGAAGGTAAGGTGGGGACAGGGCACCCTCCCTGGCCCCACCCATACCTGAGCTGCTCTGAGGTCTCTTCCAGGGTTCGCTGGAGCAGAGATATGACCCCTTGCAAGATCTCTTCCTCCTTGACCAGCTCTCGGTCTAGTTCATCATGTACTAGGTCAATGCCGACACGTTGCTCCCTGGCCAAGGAAAGGGTAGAGGTCCCACTGGGGAAGGGCGAGATGGGCAGTCCAGGACAGGGCACCCCTGAGGGACAAAGACCCCTGGCCAGGGCACTCTCACCCAGCCGACCTTTCTTCCACTCCACTGAAGGCTTCTGTTCTCACTCAGTCTCTGAGGACATCTGACTTTCTCCCCTTTTCCCAGCCTCTTGGCTGACCTCTGCTCCCGAAGCTATTTGACCTTGGGGTCTTGGTGACCTCAGCTCTCCCTCCTCGGCCCCCTGCCCCTGTCTTTTCCTGCTCCAGCTTCAGGAGCCCCCTCTCTCATTCTGACCTGTTCCCTGTGAGCCCTGAGATGGAACAGGTCTAGAGTGGGAGGGGGGGGATGGGCCAAGAGAAAGTCAAACTTTGCCATAATGTCTGTGGTCTAAGCTCTCTCTGTGTGTTTTCTGTACTTTCACGTGGATATGATGTCTCCCCTGTGAGCAGGGAAGCTGGAGTGGGGGGGGAGGGGCGGCATTCAGCATGATGCCTGGCACCCAGGAGGAGCTCAATCAAGGCTGGCTGACAGGGAAGACAGGCAGGAGCCTGGTATCTGAATGGGGCCCTGGGCTCAGGCAAGCTAAGCCAAGATCCCAATCCTTTCCCTCAAAGGCCTCCCAACCCTGGAAGAGTATGCCCAACTCTGCTTCCTCTCTATCTCTCTCTGTCTCTCCCCCTCCTTCCCCACTCCCTCCCTTCCATTCCTCTACCTCTCCACTCCTCCTCTCCCTCCTTCTGTCCTTCTGCCTCTCCCCTCTTCTCTCCCTCTCTCTCTCCCTACCTCCCCCCTCCCCTCCTTCTTTCCCTCCATCCCTCTTCCTCTCCCCCCTCCCTCCCTCTCTCTTCTCTCCCTTTCTCTCCCCCTCCATCCCTCTGCCTCTCTCCCCTCTCCCTTTTCCCTCTCTCTCCCTCTGTCCCTCTGCCTCTCCCCCTTCCCTCTCTCTTTTACCCACCTATATGCCAGACATTTCTGGGCAATGTACAAGGGCTCTTGGCAGCTCTCCAGAGCCTTCTCCAATCTTGTCTTAAATGTGAACAGCACTTCAGTTTCCTTTACGAGCTGATCAAGTTTGTCATCCAATTCCTTCTTCCAGAACTTTATTTCATCAAGTCTCTGCTCTGCAGGGCACACACAGAGGGTCGAGCAATCAGTGACTGACCATCGAGCCTCACTTGGCCATCCTAGCAAAGCTGGCTCACTCCATCAGTCAATCAACAAGCCTTGGATGTGCCAGGCACTGGGGACACAAGAACCCAGGTGAGATGGTCTGCCACCTGCCCTGAAAACCCTCAAAAGTGTACTTGGCGCCTTCCTTCTCTCTGCCTCTTTGGTACATTGGATGCCTGGGACCGATCTTACTTCCTACCAATTCTGGGCTTCCATAATTGTGGGTTCTCTTATCTGAACCATTAGCCTGCTGGACATCCCACCTGGATGGGTGATCCCACAGAGACTTACCTGAGGATAAATCCAAGTGCACGTATCTCTACCTCCTGAGGAAGCCCCATGACAGGGGCAGAATCAGGATGTCAGTAACCCCAAGCAGAAAGGCACGTTAGAACCCACCTGGCTCTTGCCGAACAAGAAGTTCCACTTCTACCCAGCTGCCCTGAGCAGCCCCTTTCCACTTTGTGCCAGAAAGTCTGTCCTGACCCTCTCCCCACTCCCCAAGCTGGTTCTGCCCTCTGGCTTCAGGTCTCTTCTAAGAGAGGGGTCTCCTAAACTAACCGTCCCCTATTTAGTCCATCTCTCTTCCATGTGGACCCTTTCCCATCCTGGCTGCCCTTCTCTGGACATTCCCCCTAAATTCACCCAGCTAAAATACCACTGACCCTTCAAAGCACCTCCTCTTTCCTTCCCTGATTATCCCTCTCTCATCTTCAAGCTTTTGTGGGTGCCTTGTGCCCTCCTTGAAGAGACACTCTGTGCCTTTTCAAGCTCAGCACCAATCCCTGCCAGAGCCTCCCTCCCCAGTGAGATTTGGCTTTTATCCTGATAGAATGGCAGCTCATTGAGGGCAGGCCCTGCTTCTCTTGAGACTTTGGGTCCCCAGATCTGAGTGTGGTGCAGCCTAGCATGAAGCAAACAATGAACCAATTTTGTGATTGACTGACGGATGGACCAAAGGGGGCTCCTGGTGCCTTCCCCAGCCCAGCACACACAGCAAATCCTCAGAGTCTGAATGAAATTCTTGAGGGTGAAAAATCAGCAGATTAGTGGAAAAAATGGGGGAGAGGGATGATAAAGCCTCTAATGCCCCTCCTGACTCTAAAATCATCTCATTTTACAGATGCAGAAACTCACCACCTCCACCTCCAATGGCTGCGCACCTGGCTGATCCCCCCCATAGCTGTGCACCTGGCTAACCCCCCCATGGCTGTGCACCTGGCTAACCCCCCCATGGCTGTGCACGTGGCTGACCCCCCCCATGGCTGTGCACCTGGCTAACCCCCCCATGGCTGCGCACCCGGCTGACCCCCCCCCATGGCTGCGCACCTGCCTGACCCCCCTCCGTGGCTGTGCACCTGGCTAACCCCCCCATGGCTGTGCACCTGGCTAACCACCCCCCCATGGCTGTGCACCTGGCTGACCCCCCCCATGGCTGTGCACCTGGCTAACCCCCCCATGGCTGTGCACCTGGCTAACCCCCCCATGGCTGTGCACCTGGCTAACCCCCCCCCCATGGCTGTGCACCTGGCTGAAGGTCACACATCTTCTCCTAGCAAAGCCAGGGCTTCATACACACAGTACAAAATGCTCAGGGACCATCTTAATCAGTCTTGGATCCTCATATCCCCTGCCATGACATTGTACAAGCAGGCCTTCCATGTTTGCAAAGTGAGCCTCAGTGTCCTGAAAAGCCCCTCTTCTCAACTTGGGGCAGGCTCATGGCTAAGTGACTGTAGTAGCAATTTAGATTTGAAGATCTTTCCCACCCATTAATAGGCCATGTGACCTGCTTAAGTCACAGGAAACCTAAGTTATATGGTGGGAGGAGCTTCCTGACAGAAAAAGGATGTTACAGAAAATACTGAGAGAGAGAGAGATGTTATGGCTGCTAATGGCCACAGTTGTGATAGAGCTGAACAGGCTGACTTAGCTGTACTGTGAGTTTGTTTTGGGGAAAATCCCTGCAGGGAGTTGGAGAGGTTTTGGGATGGCGAGGCTCCAGGTCGTGATATTGTGTGTTGAATGTTTTGGGTTCCTTGCTGTTATGATGAAGTGGACTGACTGGATGAATGGCTTGTGGGATGTGGTTCTCTGGTGTCTGAATCAATGGCTTACTTCTTCTACCTTCTATGTGGAGAGTCTCGTCTACTTTGTGATACAGAACTACAAAGGCATTTTGACAATTATCATCTACATCGTTATTACTGCCTTACTGCTTCAGTGACCCAGCTCACAGCCTTCCCTAGGCTTCCAGCTCCCCATTCCTCCTGGCTCCCTAGCTCCCTGCCCCTCTGCCCCCCTGCCCTCTGGATTAATTCATGGATCACATTGGACAATTTGAGTTGGATGGGACACTAGACATGCTCTGGTCCAACTCGCTCATCTTTCAAAGAAGCAGGCCCAATGCAGGGGAAGGACCCCACCCCCCCAGTGGGCCCCTCACCGATCTTCTCGTTGACATCACCCTGCATTCTCTGGGTTATCTTCTCAATCTCATCCACCAGCCTCTGACTCTCAGCCACGAGGCGCTCAGACTTGGAGCGCTGAGCTTCTGTGCTGTTGTACTGGCTTTTGTTAGCGATGTGCCACTCAGGCGGCAGGAATTTGGGAGGGGCTTGTAGCAGTTTGGCCATGGTGGCTTCCCTGGGTCCTGGAGAAGAGCAGGCAGACTCTGAGCGGCCCCTGCGGGCCCCAAAAGCAGCCAGTTGGCCGGACCTGGCTGCCCAGACCCCTGCCAGGACCCCAAAGGCCCCTCCACAAGCCAGTGTTGCCCCCCCCACCAGTCCCTCCCTCGTACTGCCAACCACATCCTTACCCATCCTCTAGCCTCCAGACACATTTGACTATTCTCCACCACCATGCAGGAATGTCTGAACTTTCCTGCCTTTGCCCATCTCAGATGCTGAAATTCTAGCCATCCTTCAAGACCCAGCACAAATGCTACCTCCTCCATGAAGCCCTCCCTGCTTCCTTCAGTTAGAAATGAGCCCTGAGGGAGGCTTTGCAGGCACAGGCACCCCCCTCATGCATGCTGGTGTCCACTGATAGACTTGGTGTAGCATATGTTGGCCAGGCATGGAGGCTTCTCATGTCCCTTTCTCATTGTTGGACTCTCCCTCCCCAGTGCCTAGCACAGTGTGCTGCACACAGAAGGAGATCCAGAAGAAGTATTGCTTGAATTGAATCCTGCAGGAGGACATGAAGGATATCCGAAGAGACACAAACCCTCCCTCCCCCATCAGCTTTCCAGATCTTGACAGAGTATTGGCCTAGCCTTCCTAGAGTGTCCTGACTGCACACACCTTCCCCAACCTCACAACAGGCTTGGATTCAAGATGGAGAGGGGGGTCTGGGCCTCATGGCGTGGCAACTCCTGGGGCAGTAGCAGCCTGAAGAAAGGTCTTGCAGACAGCCCTGGGACTCTAGCCCCAGCCCTACTCTGCTGAGCAATCCAGCAGGGAGGGCACATGGATGGGTCTTGCCCATCTCATCTTCTGTGGGATCAAAGATGGATAGCTAATATAGAGGGGGGCACACTTTGGACCCAAAGAGGTCTCCTGGCCAGAAGGACTGGGGGATGGGGCAGGCCTAAGAAGGCAAAAATGGACAGAGATAAAGGGAAGGGAATGGGGAATTTAAATCATGAATTCTGACTTGATCAGTTAAAATGTCCTAAAAATTCTGGCTTCCCAAAGTGGAAAGGGCTAATTCAAGAGGTAGTGAGCTCCCCATCACAGCTGGATGATTCTCATGAGGGATGCGGAAGTGCTTCCTGCACTGGCATGAAATCATTGTAAGCATAGAATGAAGAGGTGGCTGGAGGAAGCTGTAGAAGAGCCCAGAATACCAGGTGGAACAGACAAAATGAGAGACCAGTGTTTACAGCACCAATCCCCAGTGAGGGAAACAGGGCTACAAACACAACGGTTCATGGCAGCAGGAGCTGGGGGTCTGAGTGGACTGCAAGCTCCATGGTGCTTCCGAATGTTTGTTGATGGATTGATGCAGCAGCCACAAGACGTGCCTAAGGGAGGGTATCTTAGAGCACTAAGCTAGCGTGTTCAGTTCTGGGGGAGCCATTTTTTATTAAGGACACTGACAGTGATAATGAGGCTGCCCAGAATCCTGCAGAAGAACAGCGTGCTTAGCCTGGAAGGGCTCCTTCTGGGGGGGCTGTCTGGGCCAGAGTCCAGAGGCTAGGCCCGATCTCACCAGGCAATCTCTCTAGGCCCCCCACCATGCTGCTCGGCACCTTTCCTCAGATGTGGCACCCAGGCCACAAGACTTGGCAGGTGGAAAAAGGGAAGGAGGGAAAGAGAAGGAAGGAAGGGAAAGGGGAAGAGAGAAGGAGGGAAGGGGGAAGGAGGGAAGGAAAAAGAGAAGGGAGAAGGGGAGGGAGGGAGCTCTCAGGCTCAGCCTTCAGGTCAGGGAGGGTTTGAGCCAAGGTCTCTGGGCCTCAGGGCCCTTTGGGGCAGCCCTGCTTCCAAGAACGGGGCGGGGGAGCAAGGCGCCCCAGCGAGCCCCCCACCGTCTTGCCCCTGGGGCCCAGTAGAGCCCCTCCTGAAGCGTTACCCAGGTGCCCCAGAGGCGCCTGTACCCCCGCAGCCTCATCCAGATGTTCCAGCGAGCCCTCCTCCGCCGCAGCCTTACCCGGTTGTCCCAGCAGAGCCCCCTCCCCTCTCCCCAACGCCCCCCACCCCAGGAGTATTATCAGGTTGCCCCAGCCTCACCCCGGAGCACTGGAGAGCGGACTGTCAGGAGCTGCTCCCGGCCTCGGTCACACCGGGACTGCGATCTGCAAACACTCCGGTTCCCACGGCAGCCAGGAATGCGTCTCCAGGCCGACCGGACTAGGTTCCAAAGGGGGGAGGGGGCGCCACCATGCCTCCCTGCCCCGCCCGGGCTCAGGTCCGAGCGCCCAGGCGAAGCCTCAGGGCCAGCCTCTGGCGCTGCCGTGGGGCAGAGGGGGAAACTGAGGCAGGGTGGAGGGAAGGGATAGCAAGCCCCAGCTCAAGCCCGTCTCCAGCCTCTCGGAGCCTCAGTTTACCGATCCGTAAAAGGGGACCCGGCGGGGCTCTCGCAGTCCGCCCCATTGGGCTAGAGTGAGAACAGAATCAAGCCCATGGACACTGGTCAAGCCAAGAGGAAAGTGATGAGCTCCCCGTCCCCGGAGAGCTTCCAACGGAGGCTAGAAGGCTTCTGGTCCAGTAAGCCTTATAACCATCCCCTTCGGGGCTGGAAGGAAAGGGTCCACAGGCGTTTGCCGCTCCCCAGAGCCTCAGTCTCCCTATCTGTCACCTGCCGGGATCGACTGCTCAGACTTGAGCCAGCATACGGCTCTTCTCCAACGGCCAATCAGAAGCAGGTAATGAGTCAAGAGCTGCCCCGCCCCCCTGCTTATTAATTAATCACCCTCAGCCGGGAAAAGTCTCTCACCAGAAAGTCAGAGGGCGGAGGGGTGGGGCTGGGGCTGGAGGTGGGGATGGGGGCATGTCCAAGGGCGGGACCAAAGCCTGGGGGGAGCGGGATCAAGGCTGATCAGGAGGGGAGATGACATTTGAGGGGCGGAGTGAGAGGCGGGATTGAGGCTGAGGGGAGGGGCCGTGGCTCAGGGCGGGCCTGGAGGGGCGGGGCTCTGTTGGGAGTCAGGCTAAGGGGGCGGGGCCATGGGTGAGGAGGCGGGGCCTGGGAGGGGTTGAGGTCGAGGAGGTGGGGCGCACGGGGTCCAACGGCTCGGCGAAGACGGGGCCGGAGGTTCTGAGGCTACGCAACCCCGCCAGGCTCGACCTGGGCCCCCCCTCCGTCCCTGGGACTGAGGGAGGCAAGAGCACGCACCCGGGGAAGGCGATCCTGGCCGGTAATGGGGGCGTGGTCACGCGAGTCTCCACAAATTGCTCTGTCGCGTGGGGTAGGTCACGGTGGGAGGAGGGGAGGGCATCCCTTAGATGGCCGGGCTACGTGGGCGTCGGGTCACGTGGGAGTCACGGTGGGCGCTCCACCCCCATGTAAGAGGACAGATTCCGAGGGGTCACCCATGGGGCGTCATGTGGAGGTCACGGTCATTCACGCAGATACCGGGGGGAGGCCCCCCGCCTGTCCCTCCTCCCCCGTCACCTCCTACTCGGTGGCGCCCCCTCCTCCCCTTGGTCTGTCTCGGCCCGTCACCCTGCGCCCTTGCCCGGGGGCGGCCCATCAGCGCACACAGCAGGCGCCTAATCGGTGCCGTCGTTTGGTGAATTGTCAGCGCCCCCCCCCCGCCCCGTCCACATACACACGCATTGGGCACCAGCCAGGGCCCTCCCCTTCCCCTCTCATACCAAAGAGCTAAAAATGGAGGGGAGGGATCAGGGCAACTGGTCAGTGTGAGTGTGAGTGTGTTCTGAGTGTGAGTGAGCGCGTGTCCGGCTGTTCCCCATTCTCCCCCTGTGGAGCGTGGGGCGCGATCTTTCTCCCGAGCCGGCCTCCCCAATCAGCGGGCGCTCGCTCCTTCCAATTCTCCCTTACCACGAACAAAAGAGGCTTCGGGATAGGTTTGGGGTCCGTCTGGGACCTCCCTGGGATGTGGGCGCAGAAAGGGAGCCTCTCGTCGCTTTTTTGCAGGATTCCAAATTGCTTCCCAAAACCGTAGCACTTTTTCTTTCTCTTCCTTTCTCCTCTCTCTCTATCTCTGTCTCTCTGTCCCCCTCTCTGTCTCTGCCTCTCTTGTCTCTGGCTCTGGCTCTCTGTCTCTCTCTCTTCCCCCCCCCATCCCTCCCTCCCCTCTCTCCTCCCCCTCCCCACCCATGTCTCCATACCCATCCATCCATCCCTGTCCCCTACAGGTGGCATTGCTGGAGGCATCGAAATCTGCATCGCCTTCCCCACAGAGTACATCAAAACACAGCTGCAGCTAGATAAGAAGGCCAAGCAGGCCCGGTACAGCAGCATCAGTGAGAAAAATCTCTGTGCCTTCCCCACCCTCCCAGCCTGGCCCTCCCCCCACTCCCACCCTGCCTCCCCCCCCAGCCTGCCCTTCCCCCCTGGTAATCCCCCCAGCCCGGCCCTCCCCCCACTCCCACCCTGCCTCCCCCCCAGCCTGCCCTTCCCCCCTGGCAACCCCCCCTGCCAGGCCCTCCCCCCACGCCCCCAGCCTGCCTTCTCCCTTGGTGACCCCCCCAGCCTGGCCCTCCCCCCACTCCCACCCTGCCTCCCCCCCAGCCTGCCCTTCCCCCCTGGTAATCCCCCCAGCCCGGCCCTCCCCCCACCCCCCTAGCCTGCCTTCTCCCTTGGTGACCCCCCCAGCCTGGCCCTCCCCCCACTCCCACCCTGCCTCCCCCCCAGCCTGCCCTTCCCCCCTGGTAACCCCCCCTGCCAGGCCCTCCCCCCACACCCCCAGCCTGCCTTCTCCCTTGGTGACCCCCCCAGCCTGGCCCTCCCCCCACTCCCACCCTGCCTCCCCCCAGCCCGGCCCTCCCCCCACCCCCCCAGCCTGCCTTCTCCCTTGGTGACCTCCCCTATTGTCTCCCAGCTCACTGTGTGAAGTTGACCATTCCGGAGCACGGCTTCCTGGGCTTCTCCTGGGGCCTCAGCTCCCTGTTCTACGGCTCTATCCCCAAGTCAGCAGTAGGGTGAGTGCCCAGGGTCCCACAGGGCAGCCCCCTCACCACATTTCCTCCTCAGCCTGAGAATCTGGCCCTGCTTCTGTCCAGACATTCCCTTGTGAAGTGGGACAGGTGGCTGGAGGCCCTGGATTTGGAGCTGGGAAGAGCTGAGTTCAGATCCTGCCTTAGTCACTGAATAAGCTGGGTGGCCACCTCCACTCACTCAGCCTCAGTGTCCTCAGGTGTAAAATGGAGCCAGTAGTGTTCCCACCTCCCTGGATTGTTGGGAGGTTCACATGAGATGAGGTCCAGAGTTACCACTTCAGCCTGGGGGGCTTGGGGAGCACCAACCCTTGTTCTGTGTGAAGAGCCGGGATGGATTTCTGCTGAGGCCAAAGGGCTTGGTCAGCTTTTGTCCATGTTGGCTCCGCTCAGATTCAGTCACAAGTCAGTCCCAGAATTCTAGAGTGATGGTGGTGCTCACGGTGTGCCCCAGCCAGGGGTGGACACGAGCTCCTGTGCCACCTCCCCATCCCAAAGCAGTCCACGCCAGTTGGGGCAGCTCTTGTGGCTGAGATCACCCCCCACTCCCCCACACTGTGGGAAGGAAACAAAGACAAGGCCTTGCCTGCGGCTTCGCCACTGCCACCAGCCCCTCCAGCCTGCTGGACCCAGAGCCGGCCCTTCATTCGTTCATTCACTCCTGTACCAAGAGACAGCACTGGAAGCCCACTGCTGCTCTGTGCACTCTCTGCAGGTTTGGCATGTTTGAATTCCTGAGAAATCAACTCAGAGATGCCAATGGCAGGCTGAGCAACGCCAAGAGCCTTCTTTGTGGCCTTGGAGCTGGTGCCAAGGAGGCCATTGTGATTGTCTGCCCTCTGGAAACCATAAAGGTTGGTGGGAAGACCTCGAAGGACATGGCCTTGAAATGGGTACAGGAGTAGGCAGGAAATGTGCACAAGTGGGAGCCAAGTGTGGCCCAGAGGGGAAACGCTCTTGCCATGGCCAACCCCCTGCTAGCTGACTTCAGGAGCTGGCAGGCAGTGCAGCTAGGCAGACCCCAGGGGCCTTGGATTGAAGAGGAGGAGGGTGGGGGGCAGTATGGGACTGGGGGCCAGGATTGAAGAGGAGGACAGAGGGAGGCAGGATGGGACCCAGGTCCCAGACTGAAGAGGAGGAGGAGGGTGAGGGGCAGGATGGGACCGGGGGCCAGGATTGAAGAGGAGGAGGGTGGGGGGGCAGGATGGGATCCGGCCCCAGATTGAAGAGGAGGAGGAAGGTGGGGGGCAGGATGGGATCGGGCCCCAGATTGAAGAGGAGGAGGAAGGTAGGAGGCAGGATGGGACCAGGGGCCAGGATTGAAGAGGAGGAGGGTGGACGCCAGGATGGGACTGGGGGCTAGGATTGATAAGGAGGAGTCATGGCCTGACTTTGGGTGTCTCCTCAGTGGCTTGAGGGAAGGAGAGAACTGGGAACTCAAAACTGTTTCTAAAATAAAGGTTAAAAATAATAAAATTTTTAAAATCACAGGGCCCCCAAAGTGCTGTGGGGAGGTGGGCCTGGGAAAGGCCCAACCCCAATTCTGAGGCAGCCCACTTGCTGTCTGTCTATGAACCCAAGGGGAAAACCCCACGATAAATGGGGTGAAGGCCTTGTTTGGGGCTACTGCCCTTTTCAGTGCCATCCCAGAGTTCGAGCTCTGGCTCCCTCTCCTTCCGCCTCCTCGCCTCCCTCTCCCCAGCCCACCCCCCAGCTCTTTCTCTCAGCATGCCTTGGTCTGCTCATTCTTCCCCTCTCCCCTCCCTGTGCCCCATGAATTTGAGCCCAGGTTGCTAGCAGCCTTTGGAGAGAGAACTTTGTCTTTGGTCACTTGGCAGAGGTGGCAGCTAACATCCCTGCCATTTGAGAGAAAATTCCTATCTGAGGGTCCATGTCAGGCCAGGGATGGCACAGCTGCTCCTGCCCAGCACCAGCCTGGCATTCTTCAGCTCAGCAGGGAGTCAGACTCAGCCTGGAAAGTTTAGATTTGATCACTCAAACAAAAACATCTCAGGAAGGGGATTTTATCGTCTGCCAGATAAGCAGGCATCCAGGGGAGAGGCAGCCACCTGCTGGGCCCTGGCACTGGAGGGAAGAGGCCTGGGGCCACTGGCCAGATCTGGGCTGCAGACACTCCAGGCTAGCCACAGGGAGGCCAGCTTCCCTTGTGTGGTTTACAGGTGAAATTTATTCATGATCAGACATCTGGAAATATCAAATACCAAGGATTCATACACGGAATTCGTGAGATTGTGCGGGGAGAAGGTACTTCAGGAGCCCTGCTGAAGAGGGGCAATTCTGACTGCACGTGGTTCCCCTTTGGTTCTCCCTGGGCCCCTGGGCTGAGCTACAGAGATTCTGGCCCTAGGGGCTTGAAGAGCCTCCAGCAGCCTCTCCCTGCCCATGGCTGCATCTTGGGAGTCTTGGGAGGGTTCGGGTGAAGGTGGGGAAAGGAGGGGAGGAGGAGCCGTGGTGAACAGCAGCCCCTCGAAGACTTGCACGGAATCTATCAGGGCCTTACAGCCACCATCATCAAGCAGTCATCCAACCAGGCCATCCGCTTCTTCACCATGACCTCCCTCCGCAACTGGTACCGAGGTAACATGTTCGTCCTGGCCCTTTGAGCATGGCCAGAGTCGACCTTGGGAAACATCCCAGGCAAAGGGAGAGGCCCCAAGGTTCAGGACCTGGTGTGAGGTCTGGACCCTCACCATCCCCAAGGCAGGGATTGCCAATGCTGTGGCAGATTAAATAAATAGACCCAGGCACTCCCCCACTCCAACCCCAGACCTCTTACTGTCATCAGCAGCCTCCAAGTCTGCCAGCCTCCAAGTGTGGTGAGGCCCTGTCCTGGTTCCTGAACCCTCTGCTGCTCCCACACATCTCCCCCTCCCTCCTCCTCAGTTCTGCCCCTCAGGCCAGGAGGTCAGGGCCAACCCTTTCTCCCTTCCTCCCTACAGAGAGCAGCATTCTCTGTCTACCTCTCCTCCTTCCCCCCTGTCCACTTTAGGGCCCCCCCACCTTCTTCTGGCTCCTCTGTCTGTGACCATTCCCACCCCCATTGTCCAGGCCTTCTCTGGTCCACTCTGGGCTGGATGCCAAGTTCTGAGGTCCACAGGCACCACCCCCCTAAAGTGGTCAGGGATGGATTTCAGGGGGTCTGAGAACTTGGATAGGAAAAACACTTAGATAAAAGGGTATTTTCACATAACTGGTTTTCTTTGTAACCCTGTGCATTTACTTTCTTCCGTCTAACACCCTGATTCTGAGAAGAGGCATCTGAAGGCTTCCCTAGACTGCCAAGTGAGGGGGGGGGCAGTCTCGAAGGAACCCCTCCAGGACCCAGGTCCTGGCCTTGGGCCCCACTAGGGCTCAGGCCATTCTTCTCTCTGTTGGGAGCAGTCCAGGAGGCCTGGTCTCTAAAGTCAGACTGAGACACCTAGGAAGGACTCAGCGGCTCCCTCGGCCACCAGGCTCAGCCTTGGCAGAGATGAGAAAGCCCACTGGGCTTCCCCCGCCTTCGGCAGAGAGCTAAGGGCCCCGTGCGAGATTCAATGACTAGAAGAGCGATGAGCCCAAAGCCAGACTTTGCCTCCCCCAGGAGCTGGGGAAGAGAAGGTGTCTTTGGTCCCACCAGGCAGTGAGTTTAGTGGGCTGGCCTCCAGCCCCTGACACTGAGCCTGAATCTTGCCATTAGGGGACAATCCAAAGACAACTATAAACCCTTTTGTCACCGCTGTCTTCGGCATTGTCGCAGGAGCTGCCAGCGTCTTTGGCAACACCCCGGTGGACGTGGTGAAAACGAGGATGCAGGTAACTCAACGCCCAGACATTGCCTATCTGCAAAGATGGAAGGGCTCCCACTTATTCTGTACCCCTGAAAGTAGGATGTGGGATGGAAGGCGCCACTGCCAAAGGCAGAGGAGAAGGGCCACCTCCAAATGTGTGGGAAGTCTGCCTTGCTGGGGGAGAGGGTGCTCTCGAGCTCAGGGGTTCAGAGCTGCAGTAGCCTCTGCATTCAGGCTGGCCCCAAGAGAGTGAGCCCCCCAGGCAGGGGAGCCAGGCTGTCAAAGGAGGGCTAACTTGGTCTAGATCAGAGAGCTAGAGCAGGCCAGAGATCCTGTGGGATTGCGCTGGGGTGGGGGGCCACTGCACTTCTAGCCTTGAGTGAGTTAGGGAGACCCACTTAGGGATAGATGGAAAGATGGATGGAGACAGACACATGGATGGATGGATGGATGGATGGATGGATGGATGGATGGATGGATGGATGGACAGATGGATGGATGGATGGGCGCATGGATAGATATGTAGATGGGTGGACATATGGATAGACAGATAAACAGATGTATGGATAGATGGACACATGGATGGATGGATGGATGGACAGATGGATGGATGGATGGGTGCATGGATACATACATAGATGGGTGGATATATGGATAGATAAACAGATGTATGGATAGACAGACACATGGATGGATGGATGGATAGATGGACAGATGGACAGATGGATGGGCGCATGGATAGATACGTAGATGGGTGGATATATGGATAGACAGATAAACAGATGTGTGGATAGACAGACACATGGATGGATGGATGGATGGATGGATGGATGGATGGATGCATGGATACATACATAGATGGGTGGATATATGGATAGATAAACAGATGTATGGATAGACAGACACATGGATGGATGGATGGATAGATGGACAGATGGATGGGCGCATGGATAGATACGTAGATGGGTGGATATATGGATAGACAGATAAACAGATGTGTGGATAGACGGACACATGGATGGATGGATGGATGGATGGATGGATGGATGGATGGATGGATGGACAGATGGACGGATGGATGGATGCATGGATAGACAGACACAGACGGATGGATGGATTGATTGATTCCCTTTGCTGGGTACCTTCTCTCCCCCAACCCCCATTTTCAGCTTGCTTTTGTCATCACTTAGCCCAGTGCCTGGCACATAGTAGGCACTTAATCAATATTTATTGACTGACTGGCTGAGCTAGATAGATAAGAGTCTGCCTTGGCTTTGTCCTTTACACTAGCCTCCTTGTCTGCCCCTTCTGTTCTAGAGCCTGGAAGCTCACAAGTATAAAAACACGCTTGACTGTGTCAGCCAGATCTATAAGAATGAAGGCATCATGGCGTAAGTGACTTGGAAGGCTCCCCTAGACAGGCTTGAGGATTCCACATCCTCATTTCTCCCCACTGGGAGATTTCCCCAGAATAATGATCCTTGTCTGGAATCAAAGACGTTTTTGTCTGAAGATTCAGCCCTGAAACTTGGTCTTCTGTGTTGTGGCTGTAGGCCCCTGAGGCCCAGAGAGCCCCACCAAAGGGGAGGTGGGGAAAGGCCTCCCCATCCCCACCCCCACGCTGCCCAGCTGGGTATTGGTTTTCAGTTTCCATTCTTGGCTCCACTTTATCTACCCAGCTTCTGTGTGATGTTAAAAAAAAATTAAAAAAAATTAAAAAAAAAAGGTTCAGGAGGGTTGTGGAAGTTGGGTTCAAGCACTTGAAAGGATGAGCTGAGGGACAAGCCTCAGGGGAGGGAGGGGTGAACCTCAGAGGAGGGAGGGATGAACCTCAGAGGAGGGAGGGATGAGCCTCAGGGGAGGGAGGGATCTCCTTTGGGGTGACTGACTCCAGGGGGCAGGTCTCAGAGCAGGGATGGCCATGGGGCAGACTCTTGGCTGCTGGGGAGGAAGGGGCTGTGGAGCCTCAGGAACTTCCCAAGGCTCCCTCTCACCTAACAGCTGTGCTGGGTGCTGCATAGAACTCTGACCTTTGGGGTCTGGATCCCCCTTCAGACCCTCTCCAGCCTCTCTGAGCTTTCATAGCCTCCTCCATAAAATGATGGCCCAAGAGCACCCATTCCGAGGCAAACAGATGTCAGTGGCAAGGTCGGGGTCTTTAGGATAATCCTAGGACTGGAGCTGAGGAGGTGAAAACCCCTCCTCTTAACCAGAAGGAAGCAGGTCCAGATGGAAGAGCCTTGGCCAGGGTCTCACGGCCAAGGCTTCCTGACTCTGCCCTCTGAGCCACCCAGCCTTGAGGATCCTTTCCAGGGTCTGGAGTAAGAAGACATTTGCTCCCACTGGACTCTTCCAGGCTTTGAGCCACTGAGATGAGTTAGGACATTTTGGGTCCTTGCAGAGTGTGAGAGCTGCAGGCTGTTAGCCAAGGCGGGAGGGAACCCTCTCCCCATCTGTGAACATGGAAGAAGCATTGATCCTCACGGGGGCCTCAGACACTCAGCAGCTGGGCCACCCTGGGTCACTCATGGAACCTCTGTTGGCCTCACTTTTCTCATCTGTGGATTGGGGAAAATAAGAACACCTCCCTCCCACAGGGATCCAGTGAGATAACCCTTGTAAAGTGCCTGGGAAATGCTGGAGAAGTGTTAGCTTTTCCTTTTGTCATTACAATGGCCCAGGTCAGGGCTTTAAATGCGCCTGCTTTGATCTGGCATCAGTGAGAGTAAACCTAAAAGGGTTGGGCCTGAGCCATAGAGGTGAAGGAAGCTGCCCTGTGTGAGCAGGGGGCTTTATCTACCCAAGGAGAGAGGGAGAGAGGAAGGAAGGGAAGGAGGAAGGAGAGGAGGAGGGAGGGAGGAAGGAGAGGAGGAGAGAGGGAGGAGAGGGGGAGAGGGGGAGGGAGGAAGGAGAGGAGGAGAGAGGGAGGGAAGTGGGGAGAGAGGGGGAGGGAGGAAGGAGAGGAGGAGGGAGGGAGGGAAGTGGGGAGAGAGGGGGAGGGAGGAAGGAGAGGAGCAGGGAGGGAGGAGAGGAAGAGAGAGGGAGGAGAGGGGGAGGGAGGAGAGGAAGAGAGAGAGAGGAGAGGGGGAGGGAGGGAGGAAGGAGAGAGCGAGGAAGGAGAGAAAGTGGGAGGAGGAGAGGGGGAGGGAGGAAGGAGAGAGCGAGGAAGGAGAGGAAGTGGAGGGGGAGGAGAGGCGGAGGGAGGAAGGAGAGGAGGGAGGGAGGAAGGAGAGGAAGCGGGAGGGAGGAGAGGAAGAGAGAGGGAGGAGAGGAAGAGAAAAGGAGAGGAAGAGAGGGGGAGGGAGGGAGGAAGGAGAGGAAGCGGGAGGGAGGAGAGGAAGCAGGAGGGAGGAGAGGAAGCGGGAGGGAGGAGAGGAAGAGGGAGGGAGGAGAGGGGGAGGGAGGGAGGAAGGAGAGGGAAGAGAGGGGGAGGGAGGAAGGAGAGGAGGAGGGAGGGAGGAAGGAGAGGAAGCGGGAGGGAGGAGGGGAAGAGAGAGGGAGGAGAGGGGGAGGGAGGGAGGAAGGAGAGGAGCAGGGAGGGAGGGAGGGAAGGGGGGAGAGAGGGGGAGGGAGGGAAGAGAGAGGGAGGAAGAAAAGAAGGAAGAGAGGGAGGAAGGAAGGCTTTATTAAGCCCCTGCTACGTGCCAGCCATTGGATGAAACACATTCCCATTTTGTGCTCTTCACAATTGCCCTAGAAGGAGGTGCTGTTTATTTTCCCCATTTTACAGGGAAGGGAACTGAGGCAGGCACAGGTTAAGTGACTGGTCCAGGGTCCCACAGCCAGGAGTGCCTGAGGCTGGATTTGCACTCAGATCGAAGGGAAGGAAGGAGGTTCTTCTCTTTTTGGAGCACATTTCTTTTTCACTCATTTTCCACCTCACAGGTTTTATAAAGGAACCATTCCACGTCTTGGCAGAGTTTGCCTGGATGTGGCTGTTGTCTTTGTCCTGTATGAAGAAATCGTCAAATTTCTCAACCTGATTTGGGTGGCCAAATGGTAAGCATGATATGGGTGGGTCGAGGGCAGGGCCCCAAACCTCTGGCTTCTGGCTCCTCCAGAGGGTCCCTGGAAGCTGGCAGCTGAGCTGGGGCTGACCCATGGACCCCAAGATTCTGCCTCACTGATGTGTCTGTGGAGACTTGGCTTTTTGGGTGCAGGGTCCAACTTGTTGAGTTGGTCCAGGGTGTGGGACAAGATGGAAGGGGGCTATGCCCCTCCTGCTTCCCCCCCAGCCCCCCGAGGAATGGGCCTTCCTGGGCAGGACTTGTTTGGAAGAATGAGCCCACTGTGCTGGAGCTGCCTCCTGGGGACCAGGCTTCAGGGGACATGCTGTTGACCTCTTAAGCCAGACTTATTGATCTGGGAGCTGCCTTCTCTTCTCTGCCTCCTTCCCTCCCAGAGGACACCACCCAGTGGATGGCTTCTGTGAAAATGCCCCGGAAATCCCTGAGGGCCAGTGGCCATGGTGGTGGATGTCCCCATCCACCTGCACTGGAGCCTCCTTTGATGGGCATCCTGCACAAGGCCCCTGACCCGACCAGAAAGAAGCCTTCTTCCCCCAGCTTTCCAGCCCTTCACTCCTGGGGTCTTTTCCTTTAAAGCCCTGCTGGACTGTGTCAGACTGGGCATGTCAGGGATGGGGGAGGGAGAAAATGTTTAGAACTCAAAAGCTTAAAAAGTGAATGTTGAAAACCACTTTTACGTGTAATTGGAAAAAATAAAGCTTGGCTTGTATTTGTGTCAGCTTTGTCCCCCCTTCATCTGAAAAGCGGGGGAGTGAAGCTTCATTTGGGGGAGACACCAGTGCCCCCCAATGGGCTTGGTCCATGGAAAAGGGTTTTCTGGTGCCAAGGAGGAGTCTGGGACAGCGCTGGTGTAGACAAAGGCACCAGTCTCCAAGGTGGGGATAAAAAGGAGGACTTGACAAAAACTGCTGGGAAAACTGGAAAACAGTATGGCAGAAACTAGGCATAGGCATATGGCATCTTACACCGTATACCAAAATAAAGTCAAAATGGGTTCATGATTTAGGAATAAAGGCTGATACTTTAAGCAATCTGGGAGAGCAAGGAATAGTTTACCCATGAGATTTATGGAAAAGGGAAGAATTTATGACCAAATAAGAGATAGAGATAGCATTATGAAATGCAAAATGGATAATTTTGATTACGCTGAATTGAAAAGTTTTTGCACAAACAAAGCCAATGCAACCAAGATTAGAAGGGAAGCAGAAAATTGGGAAAGAATTTTTACAACCAGTGTCTCTGACAAAGGCCTTGTTTCTAAAATATACAAGGAACTGAATCAAATTTATAAGAATACAAGTCATTTCCCAGTTGGTAGATGGTCAAAGGATATGAACAGGCAGTTTGCAGAGGAAGAAATTAAAGATATCTATAGTCATATGAAAAAATGCCCTAAATCACTATTGATTAGAGAAATGCAAATCAAAACCACTCTTAGGTACCACATCTCTCCTGTCAGATTGGCTAACAGGACAAATCAGGAGAGTGATAAATGCTGGAGAGGATGTGGGAAAACTGGGACACTAATGCATTGTTGGTGGAGTTGTGAACTGATCCAATCACTGTGGAGAGCAATTTGGAACTTTGCCCAAACGGCTATAAAAATGTGCAAACCTTTGACCAAATAATACCACTTCTAGGGCTGTATCCCAATGAAATCACACAAGTGGGAAAGGAACCCATAAGTACAAAAATATTTATAGCAGCTCTTTTTGTGATGGCAAAGAATTGGAAATCAAGGGGATGCCCATCAATTGGGGGATGGTTGAACAAGCTGTGGTATATGAAGGTAATGGAATACTACTGTGCTATAAGAAATGAGGAGCAGGCGGACTTCATAACAACCTGGACTTATATGATCTGATGCTGAGTGAGGGGAGCAGAACCAGGAGATCATTATACACAATTACAGACACATGGCATCTGTAAGCACTAACTTTGATAGACTTGGCTCTTCTAATCAATGCAAGGTTCAAAGACATCTCCAAAAGACCCATGATGGAAAAAGCTCTGCACGTCCAGAGAAAGGATTAGGGAGTCTGCATGCAGATCGAAGCAGAACATTTGCTCTTTGTTTTGTTTCTTCTCTCTCAGTTTCTTCTTTACAACTTGACTATTGTGCAAATATGTGTGATATGAAGGTATATGTAGAACCTATGTTGGATTACATGCTGTCTTTGTGGGGAGGAGAGAGAGGGGGAAAAATTTGAAACTCAAAAACTTGGAGGAACTGAATGTTGTAAACTAAAACTAAAAGTTAATTAAAAAAAAAAAAGAGGAGGCCTTGGCAGGAGAGCCAGGTGGCTCCAGAAGAATCTCTCTCCATCAGAGGCAGAGTCCACATCCTGCCATCGATCCCTGTCGGACAGTGCAGAGTCAGCAGGGCTGCTGTGTCCCCCAGAGGCCCTGCCCTGCTGCCCAGACTGCATCTTGACCTCAGTGGTTCTTGGGCAGCAGGACAAGATCCGCCTCCTTCTGACGGGGCAGAGCCCAATGTGGGGCTGTCAGGCAGGGCACCTTCACTCCTGGCCCAACCCTTTCCCAGGCTTCAGTTTTTGATGCTGATTCACAAGTTCCAGCTTTCCCAGGCCCCCTTAACCATAGCATAGCGCCTTCCCTCTGAAGTCAGTTGGGTACATGTTGTCTCCCCTATTGGGCTGTGGGTTCCTTTGGAGCAGGGACTGATCTTTGCCTTTCCTTAGGTCCCCAGGGCTCATCACAGTGCCTGACACATAGTAGGTGCTTAATATGCAAAGGCACTGGGGTGAGTCATGTCCTGGTTGAGGAAGAGCTGATTGGTCAGTTCAATTGGTATGGAGAGGGCCTGGAGGGAGTAAAGGGAAATCCAGTGGGAAAGGCAGGTAGGCACTAGGCTGAGGAGTAGCAGTTTCTCAAGTCCTAGAGAGGGGACATCCGGCCAGATCTGTCTCAGAAATGTCCCTTGGGGAGAAGAGCCCAAGGAAGAAGGAAGGAGGAAGGGACAGCGGCTCAAATGAAGCCACAAAGCAGAAAGCACAAATTACTAATTAATTACTAAACTAAAGCTCCATGATGAGAAATACATCTGTGGACTAGATGAATTAGGCAAGATCTGTTTATTTGCTCATTCCACCTGGAAGGTCAGTGGAGGCTCCCAAAAGCTTTCACCACTGAGGGCTCACCATACTGGACCCTAACTCATTGCCTTAGCCCTCCCTCCTGCATCTCCAGACTCCCAAACTCAAGGGACTGACCCCTACCCTAGCCATTCTCAGCCTCCCCCAGATGAGATTAGAGGCATGCAGCAGCCCTCTGGGCAAGAAGCAAACACAGTGTTCAAGAAACCCAGGGAGCCCATGCCCCTTCCACAAGAACTACTGAGGAAATGGCAAAGTAATTTGGGAGAAAATAGGTTTAGACCAGTACCAGAGCCCATTGCTAACTGTTAATGGGGAAGGACAGAATCTAAACGGAAAAAGTCACACCATAAAAAATGGAAGATCTTTCACAATCATGGCTTGAGGGAAAATTCTTAACCAGACCCAAGACAGAAAATATTTTTTAAAAGACACAACATACTGTTCTGATTAAAACCCCCACAAACTTTTGCCCAAGTAAAATCCACACAGCTAAAAGAAGAAAATAATCCTAAGTAACATTTAGGCAGTGCCTACTAAGGGCTGTTCCATGCTTAAAACTTGGTTCCTTCTGATCCTCACCAACAACCCGGGGAGTTAGGTGCTCTTACAATCCTTTTATGGGTGAGAACACTGAGGTAGCCCAGCTGGGCTGGATTTGAACTCAGGTCTCCCTGATTCCAAGGCAAAGGTTTTCATGAAACATCCCTTATAAACTACTCAGAGCAGCACCATATGTCTTTCACTTTAAAAATGATATATTTTATTAATGCCTTTCATCTTTCCTTCCTAATCCTTTCCCACTTGACCCCTTCCTTGTGACCAAGAAAAACAAAGTAAGCAGAAACATCCATTGTCGACACTATGTCCGAATGTATGCCCTATTCTGTCCTGGTAGCCCCCCACCTCTTTCTGGGGCAGTGGTGGGTTTCACTATGTTTTAGTGATCCTTTCACTGATCTCATTGTAATCAGTGAACATTTTCTGCTCTGGGTTCTTGTTCCACTTAGTATCAGTTCATGCAGCTCTGCTTTTCTCTGAATCCCCCACTTTTGCATTTCTTACCCCACAATACCTCACTGCAGACCTAGAGTCACTTTCTGACATTCCCTCATCGATAGGCATCTCTTTGCTATTGTAGACATGTACATATAGCCCTGGCATCACATCTACTCCCCAGGCTCCCAAAGAGGCTCCCTTTACAAGGAAGAATGTTTTTGGAGGAGGGGAAAGAGGAAGAGAGAAAAATTGGCAAAGTTGATCAGTGCCTCACCAAACACGCCTGAGACACGTTCCATGCCATGGACCCAGCTCTCCAAAGAGCAGAGAGAGCTTTCCTGCCAAAGAGATCCTCACTGTACAGCTCTCAGCCTTCGTGAAGCCCTGCAGCCAGTGCTCAACCCCGCCCCCTGCTTCTCTACTGGGGACCAAGGGCTCTGTGGAATTTGCCACACTTGTTTCAGACTGTCAGGAGGTGGGCATTCTTTCCAGGCCATGGTCCGAGTGGTGGCTTTGCTCTCCTCTGTGTGCCCAGTTCAGGGAGTCTGTCCAGGCTCTTCCATCCTCTTCCTGCTCGTGGCTTCTTACCACACAGGAATCTCCTATTACATCGGGATGCCACTATTGGGAGAGACATTCCCCGGCTGGTGGACAGTGACTTTGTGTCCAGCTGCCCTGCCTTCAATAGCCAGAAAGCACAAATGAAGGGAACAGACAGCTAAGGGTGGGAAGGAAGCATCCTGACAAGCAGGTTTGTTATCAACAGGCACCTGGAGCCCCAAACATCAGAACTGCCACTTCCCACCAGTCCCACTGACAATGATGGGGGTAGGGAGGTGGAAATCATCCCGGTTGGTCAGGCTGTGACAAATCCAGGGAGCAAAGTCCCTGCCAGTGGAGCTGTGAATGCATGCTGCTGCTTTGGAAAACACTAAGGAATTCTAGAAGCAACTTCACCAAATGGCACTCACCTTTAACCCCAGGATCCCACTCTGCTATGAGGTCCTAGCCTAACCGGCTCATTTTATAGGTGAGTGGACTGCTGCCCAGAGGCCAAGTGGGAGGTGTCCCTCCCCACTCCCAGCAGTCAATGGGGGAAGGGAGAGGTTGCAGTATCTGCCCACCTTGATGGTTCCTCTAGGCTGTTTCGCTGATTCCCAGGGAGACCCTGGGTGGTGGACCTTGCTGACTTCTGCATGGCTCTGTAGTTCTGACCATCAGTCCTGGGGGACCCCAGAACTGAATGAGACTGGTTCCAATCTATGCAGCAGGTGTGACCTGTGCAGGGTGAGTCACCGAGCCAGCAAAAACATTCATGATGACAGCTGGAGCCAACAGCCACCCACTGAGCCAGGAGTCCAGATCACCAACTGCCCCCCAACTGTGGGAGTGACCAAGAAGCAGCGCCTTGGTTACACTGGTTCCCTGGACTTTTCTCTCCAAACCAAATTCAATCAACGAACAGACCATGTGTGATGCTCACACAAACGCCTGGTCCTGCCTGAACCTGAACAGCTGGCTGGTTGCAAAGAGTACTGGATTTGGAGTCCAAAGGCTTGGGTTCAAAACTAGACCCTCACACTTACTGTGGCCTGTTTCCTCACCCATTAAGTGAGGAGCTTGTGCTGGAGTGCCTCCCAGCTGGAGCCCCCAGTGACCAGTTTGGGTGACCATTCTTTCCAAAGAGCCTGGCATCTCATCCACTAGAGGTCAGCGTTAGCACATGTACTGGGCCTTGGGGAAATCAGAGATAAAGGAGGGACTGACCAGTCAGGGAGGGGAGGCTGGCCAGGTGCTGGGTCCTCCTCCCTGCAGGCCTGGCCTGGGCTACTTGGCTCCACCTCGAGAGCTGGAGACTTTGAGACACCCACTCACCAGAACCTCTGGCTGACCAGGAGAAGTGGATAAGGCAGCTCAAAGCACCCGGGAGCAATGTGTGTGGGGCTAGCCCCTGACAAGATGGACAGAGCAAGCTGGCCCCAAGCCAGCCGATGCACTACTGACAGACACAGCCCAGTCAGGCTGCTGGCTCACTTCTCACTTCCCATCTACTGAGGATGTGTATGCAGAGAGGCTGGGGGATGCCAACACTGATCAGCAACCCTCTGGGACCTCAGAGGGGATGTCTGGAAGTCACCAGGACTGAAATACTGCCTAAGCTTCAGGTGTTCCTCCAGATAAGGAACTGGGGCTGCTTTCCAGAGCCTCCACAGTGGGGGGCCAGACACAAAATTGGCCACACTGGTAGCTGAACCTCCTGCCAGTGCTGTGAAGGGTTCTCACAGGGAGGGGGGCCCATGAAGGATGCCCTCAGGAGCAGTTTATACAAAGGAAATACAAGGTAATGGGGGGAGGGGTCTGGTCAGGAAAGGCCTCATGTAGGCCTTCAAGCTGAGCTTTCAGAGAAAGGAAGGCTCCAAAAAGCTGAGACTAGACAGAGAGGCTTGTGCCTGATCCTAGAGACTGCTTGTCAAGCCCGGAATAACCTGGCCACGCCTGCTGAGCATTAGGAAAATCACTCTGGCATCTGTGTGAAAGATGGAGGGGAGTGAGCAGAGAGGGAGGCAGGGAAACTGAGGAGGAGGCCAGAGACCACAGGGGACAGCAGAGGATGGAGGGAGGTTGCTGTAGGCAGCCAGCCTGATGAAGTGCCTACTGTGTGCCAGGCACTGTGCTAAGTGCTGGGGAGCTCGTGTTCTAATGAGAGGAGATCACAAAAACGGGAGCTGGGAGAGTGGGTGTGGTGACATGGAGGGCATGGCCAGCCCGGGCCCATCCCCAGGGCAGGTCCCCAAAGAAACTCCCCATCGGCAGAAGGTCCAGTATGGTGACCAGAGGAGGTCAGAAGGCAGCTGGGAGGCAGAAATGAGAGCTGGCAGTGCAGTAGCTACCAGGAGGGCGCAAGTGGGCTGAGGACTCAGGGATACAAGCAGAGAGAAAGATGGCAAGGCCCTGGCTGAAACAGGGAAGATGGGGGGTGGGGGTGCCCTTCTCAGCCTCCCCTGGCACGGGCCCACCTGGCCTTCCTGCCAAAAGCACAGGTCTGAGCCTGCCAAGGGTCCCTGTTAGCCACCCCCAAGATGAAACAGAAACTGGCTCCCAGCCAGCCTTTCCAGGCTTATCCCCGCCACTTCCACTCCCGCCTCCGTTTGGCCTCCCCTGGCACCTCCTCCAGGAGGCCGGTCCTGATAGCCTTGGTCATTTGGCTCTATTCCCTAGGAAAATGTGCCCATCAGACAGGGCAGCATTGGCACTGCCACATTCAGTAGTGCATAGAGATACCAGCTGTTCCCCAGACAACCCCCATTCAGGCCTTCGTGGAGTCCAGAAGGAAACGTGTGTGCTTGGTGACTGGAGTTTATAAGACAATGCTATGCTGATGGACTGAGGGCAGGGACAGCTTCCTTTTCCTCTTTGTCAGCCCAGGACCTAGTAGAGGGTCTGGAAGGGTCAGAAGGATGGTGCATAAATGCTTGACCGACTCACTGATGCACTGTGCACAACTCCCTGAAACTGGAGGGTGGGGTGCCTGAAGTGAAACCTCTTTGTACTTCTGAAATGGGTTTTTAGGATATTCTTCCCCTGCCCCAGTCCATTTAGGACCCCCCTCCCCACCCTCCGCCCCTCCCCAATCCTGTGCTGTCAATCCCAGGGCGGGGGGAAGGAGCAGGACCTTCCATCAGACCAAGAGCCCAATAGGTCCTGGCCAACTCATGAACCTACCCGTACCAGTGCCTCAGGAATTACCTGGCTGATTCCATGGGCACATGCCTGTTGCCAGAGCTGTCCAGAGCCCACAAGCGGGTCCCTTTGACTTTGTCTGAGAGTGCCCCATCCTGACCCACCAGGGCCTGTCCATCCCTGAGGGGACCCAGAAGAGAGGGCTTCAATAACCAACAGAAGAAATGCATCAGCAGCCACAGGGAACCAGAATAAGCTGGGTCCCAACCCAACCAGTGGGCCGGGACAATCAGAAGCTAAGGGCATCTATGAACAGACTTTTAAGAAACTTAACCCCAATGATGGGGCCCCTTGTCAGAGCAGCACAACACTAGGAAGCCAGGCCTAGAGTCAGGACCTGAGCTCAAACCCTGCCGCAGACACTTTCTAGCTGTCTGAGCAAGTTACTTCCCTTCTGCCTCAGTTTCCTTACCTATAAAATGGGGATAATGAGAGCTCTTCTCTCCCAGGATTGTGAGAACCAAATGAGATGTTTATAGAATGCTCTGCACAGTGCCTGCCCCATAGCAGATGCCGTAGAAATGTTAAGTCTCATTATTATCAGTCAGGGGATGGACAGCCCTAGAACCATCACTGGGTCCACCTTGCTCAGGGCCTTGCCAGGTCCCCTCCACAGTGGACCACAGGACTCCGGCCCAGGGAATGGGACAGGCCAGTGCTCCAAGAGGAACAAGGAGGAGGAGGAGGAGGAGGAGTTCTTGGTGGACTTCCTAAAGGAGAGCCACTTGGGCTGGGCTCAGGGAGGAAGAGGATGCTGGAGGCAGAAAGGCCCAGCACAGGACTCAGAGGCCTCAGGAGAAGCACCATTTCTATCAGTCTCGAAAAGCGCATTGTGGACTAACAGACTGGCAGGAGCGGGGGCCAGGCCCATCCCAAACAAAAAGCCAAGTCCAAAGTGAGCCTGGGGGCACATCTTTTATGGACAGAGAGACACAGGTCACCTTATATCATTAACAGCTGTGGCAGCCCTCTAAAAAGAGACCAGCCCGCCCACCCGTGGCCCCCAGGGAGGGCAGCCCAGCCACATCTTGGGCACTCAGGGGAGGGGGCCTTGGAACTGAGGTCACAGCAGGCCCCGAAACCTGGGGCACTCAGGGGAGGGGTCCCACATCTTGGGGCACACTGCATGATTCCATAAAGGCATGTGGTACTAAATGCGCCCTGAGAAGACAATGGCCACTTCAGCCTTTCCCATTCTGTTCCCTCCCAGGGAAGGGGGTGATCTCATAGCACCAATGTTGGCATCCTTTCTTCTCCTGCTCCAGGTCAGGAGCGCCGCCACCATCGTCGTCCCCACCTGGGAGGGACTGACCTTGAGGGGCTGCAGCCTCTTCTGGGGCGGCCCCGGGGATGCAGGCCCGGGATGTCACTCAAAGCGCCGCAGGTGGTTGTACAGGGACTGCACATACGTGAAGACACACATGGGGTCCGGCTTGCGGCCCATCACCATCATGTCATCCACCTCGATGAGGCGCTCACACTGAGCCAGGTTCCTAGAACACACCACGGGAAGGTGACTAGTCAGCCTTTACTGCATGCCTACTATGTGCCAGCCCCAGCTAAGTGATGGCTGCATCAGCCCCAGGGCTGCATCCTGAGATCAGGGAGGGGTGAAGCTCAGACTCTGTCACTGGGGCTCACCCCATTTCACAGAGGAGAACACTGAGGAAGCAGGTCCCGAGAGAAGGGACTGCACAGAGACACACAGGTGTTTACAGAGCCAGGGCTTGGTGGGGCCTCTTCCAGAGCCAGCCCTCACTTCACATCAACACAATAATACAAGTCTTGTCTATATATATGACACACAGTCCTGCATTAGGGGTGCCCAGGGAAGGACGAGAGTCTGGGGCCTACAGGATCCAAGTGACCCCATCCAGCAGGCGGGGGTTTTGGGGAAGGCCCAGAGGGACAAGGAGTGAGGAACAGCCACAAGCAGGCACCCACATACACACTGCTGCCCTCTGGGAATCAGCCCTCCGAGAGGGTGGCCTGGGCTTGGGGCCAAAGTCTGAGCCCCCACCCCACTCAGCGTGCCTGCTCTACAGGCCCTGGCTGAGGCCTTGGGCTTCCACCCAAAACCAAAGGTCAAGGCGAAAGTGAGCCATCTGTCACAGGCTGAACCCACAGCTATTTTGAGGCGCAAGCCCCGTGCCCGTCCCCCCCATTCCCACCCCCCCTGCCCAGGGACAAGTCAATCTGGGAAGAATGGATCTGGGCCAATGGCCCCAGACCGTTCCTCTCCAGAGGACAGGCCCAGCTTTGCCTTCAGGAACAAGACACTCCAAGCCTGAGTCCAGGCATCTTCTCCGGCTGTCCCTCCCTCTCCATGCCTGGAGCACTACTCCCTCCTTCTTCCTCCTCCCTCCCTCCTGCTTCCTTCCCTCCCTCCCTCCTCCCTTCTTATTCCTCCTCTCCCCTCCTCTTCTCCCACCCCTTCTTCCTCTTCTTCCTCTCCATCTCCTGGTTTCCTTCCAGTCCCACCTTCTCCAAGATCCTGATTCCCCTTAATGCTGGGGACTCCAAAGTCCACTTGACCTGGTGTATGGCATGCCTATACAAAGCTGCTTGTTTCTTGTCTCCCATTGGACTGGGGGCTCCCTGAGGGCAGGCAGTGGCTTCTGCCCAGAGCTTAGCACAGGGCCTAGCACATAGTAGGCACTTAATAAATTATGCTTAGCGATCGACACAAGTGAGTGTCAGCTCAGAAAGATTCTGGCAGACCAGCTCCCCACCTTCATCATTCCCAGATTCCCTAAGCGGCCCCCTGATGGAGGGCTCAGCTAGCTGGAAACACAAAAGCCTCAGGTGTGCATTTTCTCCCCTTGACAATGAGAAGCAATCCCAGTCACTCTGGACCCCCTCCCCCAGCCCAGGGCCTGTGGGGGTGGGGGTGGGTAGGAGGCCCCTTCTACAGGGTCCCCACGACCCTACTCAGGGCAGGGTTCAGGTGGGGGGGGGGCACAGGTGCTCCACAGCCCTGAGGGAGCAGGCAGGGCTCCGGCTGGTGTGGGGAAGGGCTCCCCTCCCCCTACAGAGCCCCATGGCCCTGAGGGAGTTGGCACGGCTCAGGCAGGCAGTGGGGGTGGGGGGTGGGCTTTTCTTAGGAAGAATTTTCCAAGTGTGTTAGGAAATTTGACCACGACCGTTCAGCTTTCACCAGAGACCCATGGAAACCACAAATAGCCCAGCCCGGCCGCCAGTTCCAGTTCCAACTGTAACCCGAGAAGCCAAAACGCATTCCTGGCAGGGTGAATGTGAAGCTGCCTTCGCTCAGCTGCTCTGCGGCTTTCTGCCTTGGAAGTTGACAGATGGGCCCTTGTGGGGGCTGCCACATTCACACTCCAGAGGAGCCAAGGGCTGCCAGGCACCCTCCCCTCCCCAAGCTGCACATAGGTGGGAAGATTACAGAAAGATGGGCTTCCTCCCTAAGGGACAGAGGAAAGGCCCACAGCTGACTTCTTCCTCACCCTCCTCCTCTCCCATTACCCAGATGCCTTCAACACTGCCTCCCGGAAAGGCCGGCTTCTCTACCTGTACAAGGGTCCCACAGACTGTCCCGTCCATCTTCCCTTCCTCTCACTAATTAATTTTCAATCCTTCCGGATCTCCTGGCTGCTTCCCTGCTGCCTATAAACATGCCCACAATTCTCCCACTCTTAAAAAACCGCTGCCATCTCTGATTACACCACCACCATCACCCTTGCTGCCACCACCACCGCCTCTGCCACCATTGTCACCTAGGCTGACGCTGCCACCACCACCACCTCTGCTGCCCTCCCTTGATCTGCCCCACCCTGAGGGCTTGCTGTCCACAGCTCAGCTCCCTGAGGAGGCTGTCTGCAGTAGGTGCCCCCCTTCCTCTCTCTCTCTCTTCCAACCCTCTAGTCCAGCTTCTAACCTCTTAGTTCACCAAAACTTCTCTCTCCAAAGTTGACAGTCTCTTAGTCACCGAAGCCAGGGGCCTTTTCTCTGCAGCCTCTGACCCTGTGAGGCACTCTCTCCTCCCACCTCTCTGGCCGGAAGCAGCTACCAAGATTGCCCTGGGGCTAGGCTACCTCTCTGGGCAACCTCATCAGCTTCCACAGATTCAGTGATGTCCACACACAAGGACAGGATCCTTCTCCTGACCTGTAGCCTCAGCCCCTGGCTGCTGGTGCCTTGTGAGACTGCCCTCCATTTCTGGTGCATATCTCTTGTATACACTCGGCTGTTGGCTCACCATCATCTCCAGCAGGAGAATAGGTGCTCCCCGAGGGCAGGGACTTCATCTGCCTTTGTGTGCCCAGCACTCACCACAGTGCCTGGCACCTCAAAGTCCTAGGCTTGCTGACAGACCTCCCTTTTCAGTCCAGGCCACAAGCTCAGGGGCCCCAGTCCATTCCTACCCACTGTTCATGGGAAGTGAGCTGGGAGCCAGGCCCTAGGCAGGACCCACTTCCGTCCCCTCTAGGCTCCCATTTATAAAATAATGAAGGCTAGTGAAGTAATTTCCTCACATTAGCTTTGGGATTCCCCCACTCACAGAAGCAGAAACAGAAGCTGGCACAGCCCAGCTCTCTCCCCTCATGCCATGTTTGCTTTCAGAGGAGGGCCATCCATGCCTCACACTGGACTTTCCTGGGTTCTCAGTTTTAGCAAAGCCATGGCACTCTGACCATATCGCCCCAAAGATGGCATCCAGGCTAAGTCCTACCGGGCAGCTGAAGGCAGTTCCGGCTGTGTAAATGATTCTGACCCTGGGGCTGCCCCCTCACCCTGGGCCCTCCCAGACGAGGCACAGGCTGTAGGGACATGAGCAAGCCAAGCTTTGGTTGGGAAGGAGAGGGGCGAGGCCAGGGATGGGAGAGAAGAAATGCCTGCTGGCACCCAGCAGCCCTATCTGTCTCTGGAGCCTGGGGAGCCCTGGTCTCTTGGGGGGAGAGAGGCCAGGACGTTCATCGTTTTCCTCTGCCTCAGGGTCAGCCTGATCATTCTAAGTACAAGCTCAGGGCTGGGCAGGCCAGGGCTGTTCTGCTCACTTCACTTTGGATCAGTTCACAGAAGCTCTTCCACCTTTTCCACCTTTTTCACATGCTCTGTTTCTTAGGATACGGAAGTCATTACATAATGTCCCACAATGCAGCCATCCACCAACTGATGGGTGGGCACAGACTTGGGGGCTTCTCTGGGGATCTGGGAGTCATGGGGATGGGGTGGGATGAGGAGACTGGAGAAAATGTTACAAAACAGTCCGCCAAGGACTGCGCCAAGACCCAGCACAACCCTCCAAGCTAGGAGGGCCAGAGGCCAGCTGGAGCCCAGGCAGCTCAGGACGTGATGTCCCAGCAGCCCTCAGACCCAGCCCCCACCCCTCAGCCAAGTTTCTAAACTGAACAGCACACACTCTCTCAGCCCATCCCCTCTAGGACCAGGGACACAGAGTGACCAGCTAGTAAGAGGGCATCGGGGTGAGGGGCCAGCTTGTGGCTAGAGACTAGAACCAAGTGACCCACCAAGGACCCAGGCCCTGTCCTTGACTTCGCCTGCTCCCTGATCTGACCCGAACGAGATTACTGACTCAAGGAAACTGAGTCAGCCCAGAGAGCACTGAGGGTCAGTGGGAACCAGTACAGGGATCTGCCCCAGAATCCCTGATCCCCCCAGGGAATGACTGGACAGACACCCCAGGCCTGTGCATGTCCCTGATCCCAGAAGCTTCCTCTGAAGACCACCCATGGCAGCACCCTGAACAAATGCTCTTGACAAGATTCACCCAGTGTCCCAAGCTCCAAGAAGAGGCAGATACTCAGACCAGGCTACCCCTGAGGACAGTACGGGGTGAACCTCCTCTCAGAGCTGCCCCAGCCCAGCAGAGCCAGAGCCACCCTGACCTAGAGGAGCCAGGGCTGCCCCAGCCCGGTGGAGCTGAAGCCATTCCAGCCTAGCAGAGATAGAGATGGAGCTTCCAGCCTGGCCCTCCTTCCCAGTCCTGGACCTCCTTCCTCCCTAGCTCTAAAGGACCTGCAGCCTTGGGGCCATGGGCTGTCTTCTGCCAGCCCCCACTCACTGGCCTTCAGGGGACACAGAGAACATTTGCAGCTTTGGAGAATTCTCAGATGCCTCCAAAAGGCAGCACCATCTGCTGAGCCTGTGCTGCTGGGCTGCCCAGCCCAAGGACAGACTGCGAAAAGGTCCTGGGAAGGCCAAACCATTCAGATGGGCAGACTCACTTCTCTTTGAACACATGACCCCCCACCATGAGGCTAGCATCTCAGTCATTAGCCCATGGATACCCTTCTGCCAGGATCTTGGGCTTCTACCTCACTGTGCCCAGGAGCAGGCCTCCAGGGGCCCCTTCTGCCCAGCCCCGCCATAGTCTCACACACACATACACACACACACACAACACAGTGCCCTCTGTCCAGCATCTGTGTGCACAAGGTGAGGGGGGTGTCCTTCTCCATTAGGATGTAAAATAGAGGGCAGGACTGCCATGCTCCATAGCCCTATGCTTAATTCCAATTCTGTCTCCCCTTGTTTTTCTCCCCCAGACCCAAGAGCAGCTAGCTACACCTCAAACAGGGGCAAGTAGACCGGGCCCAGCAAAAAGATGGCTGCTCTCCTCAGTGCTCGTCTGCTAGACATTCTGGGAGAGAAAGTACCTAAACAGCTAGGACTCCCCAGTCCCTCATGGCAACAGCACAGGACGCATCTGGGGTATTTCCACTGTGATTCGGAAACAGGAATTTGGCCTGCCCCAGCTGGGCTCTCCCAGCCTCATCCTGGCCCTGGCCGAGCTCTCCCGGCCTCACTCTCTCAGCCTCTCTCTCCCGGCCTCAGCCTGGCCCCAGCCGGGCTCTCCTGGCCTCAGCCTGGCTTCATCCTGCTCCAGCTGGGCTCTCCCAGCCTCAGCCTGGCCCTGGCCAGACTCTCCTGGCCTCAGCCTACTGCAGCCCATGGCCATGACTTTGCTCACTCAGACACTATAAGGAAGGCTCTAGCCTGGCCTCAGGCCTCGAAGACACAGGCTCCCCTTCCCTGCTCCCCCCAGGTACTCACTCGGCCATGGTGAAGGCCAGCTCAAAGTTCTTCTTCCGCTCACTGGGGTTCAAGGAGTTATAGTCAAAGGCTTCTGGGAAGAAGGAGTGGACAAGGGCGCAGAAGGCCATGCCATCGCTCCAGCTGGAGGAGAAGTTTTGGAGGTCCACGTGCTATAGGGACCCAAGGAGGGAAGAAGAGTGAGGCCTGCCCTTGGTATCCCAGAAGAGAAAGGGAAGGGAACGGGCCCTCCCTCCCTCCCGTCTCCCACCCCAGGGGCATAGCCTCTTCCTCTCTGCTCTGAGATCAAATCCCACCCCAGAAATTTTGACCCTGGGCTGGGCATTTAATAATCTGTGCCTCAGTTTCCACATTTGTGAAATGAGCATGCTGATGCCGCAATGAGAAGCTGCAAGGCAGGGTGGCTAGGAAGAAGTCCAGAACATGGCAGTCAAGTATTGTCTCTGCCTCCTCCAGCCCTGTAACCTCAGAGCCTCCTTCACCCACCTCCCACAGACAGCCTGCTAGGAATGAGAGGTACATCAGCAGAGGGGGTTTCCTCACTGGGCCTCAAACCTGCCTCCCCAAGTAGCTGTGGGTACCCACTGAGATGCTGTGGTCACATGGCATTAGGGGACCCCAACCCCAATTCTTGCCAGGGATCTTCTTGTTGGCCCCCAGAGCCTCAGTGTCTGCTGCCCAGGCAACTGCCCCTGCCCCACTCCTCCCAGTGCATCCTCAGTGGCCCGTCTTCCCACCTAGCTGTGGGAAAAGCTCTGCCCACTCACTTTCAGGATCTCACCTGGTACCCAATGGTCTTCGAGCGGCACCATTCCAAAAGAATCTGCTTGATGCTGCTTGCACTGGCCACACCAAAGCTCTGTGAGCGTTTGAGCTTGGCCCGTGACTCGCCTCGGCCCCTAGAAGACAGGTCCATGTAGGGCTCCAGGGCTGGCCTTTGCCTTGGGCCTCTCCCCAGCAAGCAGGTGTCCATCCCTACCCCCTTCCAAGGGGATACCAAAGGCCACTGAATCCAGGGCCAGCTGCCTCTGGGCTGCCCTGCCTGTATGTCTGGGCTCGGGAGCCTATGCCACATCCCCAGGAGCTGACCTCCTGTGAAGGGAAGTCAGGGACCCAAGGGGCTCACCTCCTACAAAGGGGAGCTGGGGGATCTCAGGGGCTTGCCTCCTGTAAAGCAGAGTTGAGGGAACCCTGGGGCTCATCTCCTACAAAGGGGAGCTAGGTGAACCCCATGGGCTTACCTCCTATAAATGGGAGCTGGGGGACCCCGGGGGCTTGCCTTCTATAAAGAGGAGTTGGGGGAGCCCTGGGGCTCACCTCATACAAAGGGGAGTTGGGTGGAGGACCCCAGGGGTTCACCTCCTACAAATGGGAGCTGGATGACCCCAGGGGCTCGTCTCCTACAAATGGGAGCTGGGGGCTTACCTCCTATAAAGGGGAAGTTGAGGGGACCCAGGGGCTCACCTCCTACAAAGGGGAGGTGGGGGCCTCTAGGGCTTTGATGTAATGGATGCTGCACAGAGTCAATGCGCCCTCTCTGGCCTCCCCACCCCCTCTTTAGTCAGTCACAATCAACACTGATGAAATGACTTCCACAGGGTCATCACTGGGTGCCAGGAGGGAAGAGCTCAGAGAAAGCTGCTCCTCCAAGGCAAAGTCCCCCCACCCTGATCCCGGCTGGACACGGAAGGGGGGCAGCTCATACTTGCCAGCATCTTGTTCCCATTTCTCCAAGAGCGCTTTGCGGGCCTGAGCCCCAGAGGTCCGTGGCAGTGTCTGGGATCTCACCAGCTCCCTGCGACGCTCCCCCTGCCGATGGCTGACCGCTGGCAGTGGTGGGGATGGCGATTTGGGAGTGGTCGCCTGCTGGAAGCTGGAGAAAGGGCTGCTCTGACCCAGCAGGGAGGGAAGCCCCCTCCCTCTCCCTGCCAGATGGGCACGGTCCCACAGTGAAACCCAGCAGGGCCAAAGGGCTCCTCCCCTTCCCATGAGCTCCCACAGGCAGGAGCAGGCAGGTACTTTGGCCCCAGGAAGGGGCCCTCAGCTCAAGTTGCTGACTGGCCAGACCAGCTTGCTGGCCAGGAGTCACCCTGCCAGTCTGGCCAGGCTCAGAGGCCTGGGAGAAGTTGCCCACATCCCCACCCAGGGCTGAGACCCCAAGAATGGGCCCAGGCTCGGAGAGCCAGGGTAGAAGCAGGTTCTGAATGAGGCCCAAAGAGCCCCTCTCACTCTCAGAGAATCAGGCCAACTCAGAGTCAGCCCTTTAATGTAGTGGCCAGTAAAACCCAGCATCACGCAGACCTCAGTCTTCCCTGGCTGGCAGGCATGGCCTCAGGAGCCCTGGCCAGCCTCCATCAGGCCAGCCCCAGGAGCAGAAGCCCCCCTGCATCATAGTAGGCTCTTTAGGTCCCTGGGGCCAAGACCTCTGTGACAAATGTGAAACCAAAGGCCTAAATGTGTGGTCCAGGAAGGCTGGGCCTTGGGCTGCATGCAAGGTCAGAGGCCATGGTGGCTGGGGGTGGCCATGAGAGGCCATGGGTGGTCCCGGGTGGCCGGCCAGCTTACCTTTCATTGTTGACGAAGACACTGGTCATCCCAAAGCTGGTGACAGAGGAGGACCTGGTGACCCTGAGGCTCTTCTCTGATTGGCAGGAGACAAGACACCAAAATCTAGAGCCCTCGGCTGAGGGAGTGTGGCTGCCCCTCGGAGCTCCCCCTCCCAGCACTACTCACTTTGAGCAGGACCTCTGCCCCTCCCCCCCACTTCCCATGCCTCAGCCTGGGGGAAGGGAGGGGCAGCAAGGGGCAGAGGGCCACCAGAGCTGGAGGGAGAGCCAGCAACGCCTCACCTCAGAGGCCCTTTGCCCCTGCCACTAACCAGCTACCCTGTGTGTAACCCTGGGCAGGGCCAGAGAAATCTTTGGGCTCAGCCAGGGGAAGAGCCCAAGTTCAGTCAGGGAAGGCACTGCCCCTAAGGGAGCTTGTAGCCTAGCCAGGGCTAAGAAGAGCATACAGATAACCAGAATATAATTCTCCCCATTGAACAGAAGGGAAAACTGAGTCTCAGCTAGTGACCAGCCCTGAGTCACACACAGCTGGCATACACTGGGGACAGAACCTGAAGATCCAATGTTAGGCAAACCCCTTCTGTCCAGCCTCAGTATCCCCGTCTGTAAAATGAGAAGACTGAGCTGGATATGCTCTGAGGCCCATTAGTCACCAGGCACTGTGACAGCTGCCCACAACATTTTCAGACCTTGCCCTGGGGAGGAGGGTTTGAGAGCTGAAAGAAGGGGGAAGGGGAGGGTGGGGATGGGGACTGGCAGGGACAGAGGGGTGATCAGTCAGCAGCCCTGCCCCAAGGCTGCATTCCCCAGCCCAGGGCCTCTCCTTCCCAGCTCCCTACCTGGCTGGCCTGAGGTCTTCACTGGCTCACTGGGGCTTGTGCTGTGCCCCTGGCTGGCCATGGGGGCCCCAGAGCAGGTCAGGCTTGGGGATACAACTTCCCCTGAAATCTTCTCTGGGCCCCGGGTGACGGCAGTGACAGGCTGGTGGGGCATGCAAAGAGACAGGCTTGGGGGGTGGGGCTCAAGGGGCTCAGGGGCCTCTGGGGAGAGAAAAGAACGGGTGGGGGAAGAGAGTGAGTGAGGCAGCATTCCTGGCCCGCAGTGTGCCAGAAGCTGAGGCCTCAGCTTAGCCCAGGTCAGTGCTGGGGGCTGCTCCCCGACCTGGTCCTCATCCTCGCAAAGCCCCAAGGAGTGGCAAGGCCCTGGCAGAGGCCAGGATCCCTGGGCTGGCTGGCTCCTCCCCTCACTTTACCAACACTGACCACACCGTTCCAAAAGACAGGGGCCCTGCCTGCCTTCAGCCTACCACCCAATCTCAGATCCTCCCCAAAGGACCACTTTTATCCTGTTACTTCTGTGCTCAAAAACTACCTGGGGCTCCCCACTTCTTACAGCATAAACGCCAAACATCTTCTGCCTGGCATTCGGGGCCTGCCATGCTCAAGCCTTCCCTCCTGATCTCCTATTCCAGCCAGCACTGCCCTCTCAGCCCCTGCCCACCACAGGGCTTCAGCACTCAATGGTCCCCAGTCTGGAGCACCAGCCCTGGCTCCTAGCCTTCTCTGCTCCAAAGTAACTCAACCTTTGGGGCCAGCCTCCCCTGGGAAGCCCTCCTAGACTGAAGCACACTGAACTCTCCCTTCCCTGGGTTCCCTCCCACATGGCTCATTTGGGGACACTGCTGGCAGTTTCTGAGTTTGTTCTCTATGGGGTTTCCTGGGCTGTCCCGTCCCTGCCCCTCCCTCCAGGGCAAGGTTGGCAGTGGAGTGAGGCACAGGACTGGGCACACTGCAGTCTGGCCAGCAGTACCTGCTGGTTTGAGGAGATGAGTGGCAGCCCCAGCCTCTGATGGGGCAGCAGGGCCAGCCCCCTACCTGACAGAGAATCCCCTCTCCAGCAGCCAGCCAGGGGGCACACAGCTGCTGCACAAAGACCCCTCTCCCCGTGCAGCCTGGGCCAGCACCAGCTGCTTCCCCCCATCAGTCTTGGTTCTGCCCACTCTGCCCAAGCAGCTTCTGAGGCCTCACCCCTTCTACAATCCCTGCATGGGCTATTCACCCCGGGCATGGCTTCCAGCCCACTCGCTGGCCCAAGAAAAGCTGGAGGAAGACTATCCAGGGAGGCAGCAGTCACCTGGGGCCTCCCTAACAGCTGCTCACTCACCAGCCACCACCTGATGCCCGTTCTCCACAACTGAGGCACTGGAGACTCTCTTTACCTCTGAATCAGCCCATTCTTCCTGATCCAGGCTCTGGAAAGACACAAAACCGTGTGTCTGTAATCCCACCCTATACCAGAGTCTGTCCTGGCCTCTCCGGGGTCCCCACAGGTGCCCTGGGGCCGGCTGATCCTCATCATAGCCATCCTGTCCTTTAAGGAGGACAAAGCAGTCCAGAGGGAAAAAGCAATTCCAGCTACAGAAGGGAGGGAGCCAGAGGAAGAGACCGAGTTAGAGCCCAGGCTAGGGTTCTATCAGACCACAGCCTTGTCATCCCATCTGTTCTGGGTGGGGGTGGGGGGAGGAGGAAAGGACAGGGGAAGAGGGAGCAGAGGGGGGAGGGGGGAAAGAGGGGGAAGAGGGGAGAAGGTGGAGGGGAGAAGGAGGAGGGGGGAGGAGGAGAGGGGAAGGAGGTGGGGGAGGGAAGGGGGGAAGGAGGAGGAGAGGAGAGGAGAAGGAGGACAGACTTTTCCCAACTCTCTCCAGGGAGAGAATTTTTAAGCAAAGAAGGGATAGAGGTTGTCAAAAAAGACAAGAGTTAATGACATACAATTCCAAAAGCTTCACCCAAACCACAACGGTGCAGCTAGAACACACAGAAACTTTGCTGGAAACAAGTCTTAGCACCACCACCCAGACACCACAAAAGCACAAATCAGAGCGGCAGCTCCCCAAGGGCAGGGAGGTCTCTGGCCTCTCTTAGTATCCCCAGCACTTCATTGTAGGGGCTTCCTAAAGGCCTGTGGACTGCCACTGAACCACCTTCTAAGCCAGCAGGTGGTGAAGCCACAGGACCCTCCTCTCTCTGAGAGGTGGGCTACCAGGAGTCACTGAGTCAGCCACTTTTCCTTCACTACTTGGTAACAATAAAACCTAAAAACAAAGGCCAGCCTACTGAACGGTGGGGAGTGGGCAGCCCAGACATGTACTGTCTGCAGGGTCTGATGCTACTTCCCACACTTCCTAGCTGCATCAACTCCAAACAGTGAGGACCCCGTACTCCTGTAATATCAAATAACTTGGGACTTTCTTACTGTTTTAAAATGATTAAGTGTCTTTGAGTCTTATTAGGTGCTAAGCCTATGTGGGTATGAAGCTCCCAGTGTCCTAAGGGGAGGTGCTAACTCCAGAGCCAATCATAGCAGCCTAAGTTGTGGTCATTCAGATGACGTTTGATGACATCTGAAATGCGATAAGAATAGAAGACAGAGCCATTTGCTCAGGGGCTCTTACTCTTGGTGGCTCGACTCCAGGCAGCCGTAACTAAGAGCCCTCCAGCTTGTAAACCTGGATGCTGGGACTTTGTTAAGCTCTGGTAACTATGTATTGGGATTTGAATCAGATAAGGTCTGTCTGTCGATGTTTGTACTTTGTATTTTGCTCTGAAGTTCAGAGTGCTGGCTTTTTCCCCTGAACTAAGTGAATGGTATTTGTATGCTGGATTAAAGTAAACTTGTCAACCCCCTAACATTGCTTTCCTTAGTAAAGCAGATCAAAAGAACCTGGGCTTTTGCAGCATGTTGGTAGCGTGCTTATTGTTGGGCTTGTGTTGGTCTTTCAACCCCACAGCAGCTGCTAGCCAGATTGTTGAAATAACTCCACCTTCCCCTGGCCAATGGGAGCCAAGTGCTCTGCAGGCTTCTGCCTCCTCCTCAGATCCGCTGGGCCTGAGCAGAACGTGGCCTACAGAACCAGGCCACCACCTTGGCCCTCCAACTATCCCCACATGCACCACCTCAGTCAGGGTGGCTAGCCTGGCTAGTCCACCACACACGCCCATCCTGACAGCCCCTGGGCCCAGTTCTTTTTTCCTACAACATGATATGCACAACGGGTGGTCCACATCTATTCTCATGGCCTGGAGGCCAACATATCTGCATGTGGTCAGGCTGTCCTCTAAACATTCTGCTTCCACTGCTGTGTCCCTCCCCAGGGTCAAATTCTCCCAACATGACCAAAATCTCCCTACCTTCAGCCCAAAGCTGTGGGAACCCCAAGATAGCCCCTCACCCCACAATCTCACAAAAGGGGGAGAAGGGGAAAACGGCCTGGTCTGGGCCATCTGCCCACTGGGGACCCCACTCAGAGGAGACATGTTCCACTGATAAGGGTCCTAGGGGACCTTCTCTAGCTCCCTGCAGGTCCCAGAAAGGGCAGCCAAAAGTTATGTCTCAGATTGGACTGCTACAAGAAACCCCAAACATCTCTGTCCCCTTGGTGTCAGGTCATATCAAATGATGCTGGCAACAATGGTCTGTCATGTGAGGCCTGAAGACTTGGGTCTATGGAGGTTGCCAGTGGGACACCTACTTCTCAGTTGGTTCATTTGGGAATGGCTTAGCTCCTTCTTTAGCCCAGAGGCAGGGCCCGCTGGGATAACCCTCTCCCACCCCACCACCCCCAAGTGACTATTTAAAATGACACTGTTTGGAGCCTGGTGCTAATGCTGGTAAAGCCTTAGAAGAGAATCATGGATGGGGAGTGTGTGAGCACCGACCAGAGCGAGCCAGTATAGATTGACTGGGAACAAGTCATCCCAACTTGTATCACGCAAAGTCCCAGCCAGATACTTAGATGATGAAAACAACAGAAAACAGGAACATCCTTCCAATGGAAAGGGGTGACATTTTCATTTTAAAAATAGAAATTATTGGTGGAAGTATTTGATTACACAAAAACGAACACTTTCTTTAGAGGAAAAGAGTATAGGCTGAGCCTTGAATATATTGATGGCTTAGAAATAACATTCACAAGGAGCTGCTAAAAACCCACTCTGGGGCAAGACCCACTCTGAGACATGCAGACTCTGTGGGCTAGAAGGACCCTCAGTGGCTGCCCCATGCAGCTTCGCCTGCAAAGAATGCAGGCCCCTGGTGAGGGGATGTCCAGCCTCTGCCAGAGAGGGCCTCCTGTGCCCTGGTGGCACACTCACAGGCTGGTGGGCCTTTCTACAAGTCATCCTGCTGGTAACATACCTGGGGAGTACAACTCGAAGGATGTTGGTGGCAGGAACATTTCTTATAGAAGGGGGATGTCCGCTGGTTGTGGGTTGAGGAAAAAAATGGGAGCACATCCACAGATTCGTAATATAAAGAGACAGGTAAGGTGAAGAGAGCAGAGGCCAGCAGTCAGCAGCCAGGCCCACACCAGAGACATCCGCTCCGATGGAGCTGACCTCAAATACCTAATGAAGGACGGACAGGAGCCATCCCACAGGAGACTAAGGGAGGGCCTGAGAAGCTGCTGAGGACCCGGAGGGAGGAAGCAGGTTAAAGAGGGGCTGGGGAGTTATTTCCATTGCTTTTCTAGATTTTGTGGGCTCCCCCCTCCCAGGGACCAGCACAGATGCTGGCTCACCCTCTCCTCCTCCCACTCCATCCCTAGAGTGGCCGGTCATAGGAATCGGTCACAGGCTTTCACTGGGCCCACCAGCCCTAGCCTGTGGCCACTGGCAAGGCCTCCTCAACACCCCACCCCCCAAACAGGCCAGGGAGGAGAAGCTCATCTAAATGCAGGATGGGGGAGGTGACCAATGGTTACTCTAGCCCCTCAAAGGTGTCCTTCCATCCCTTTCACCAGGAATATTCACCCCCCCCCAGCACCCAGCGCAATTGTTTCTGTCCCCAGAGACTCCAAAGTGCCTGGCATACAGTAGGTAGTTAATATATGCTTACTGATTGGCTGAGCCTTTATATTTAAGTGAATTAGGCTGGGCAGCTGGGTCTAGAAGAGCACATTTAAATGCTAATGAGCAATCTCTTGGAGTTACTCAGGTCCAGTCAGGCAGGAGGCCGGCTTTGGCCAGTGCTAGAATTGTGCTGGGCTCCTCACAGTACCCTTAGCTCAGAAGGGCTGACCTAAGCAGGACGAGGGGAGCACTCCCCACCCCAATTTGGAGCTGGTTAGGTACCCACTGTGGGTGGTGTGAGTGCACCGAGGGCCCTACTGGCTGTAGAATCTGGGTCCCCCAGGGCTCTCTTTGTCATGCCATGGGACTGGGGTTTCTAGGTCAACCACATTGACAGGCTGAGAGGAAGGTTTCAGGGAGATTCTTAGGTATGACACTTCATTTTTCTTATAAGAAACTTCACCTTGTGGGTGACATGTGTGTGTGTGAGAACGAGAGACAGAGAGAGGAGCGGGGGAGAGAGAAAAGAGAAGAGGGAGGAGGGAGGGAAAGAAAGGTAAGAGAGAGAAAGAGGAGGTGAGGGGACAGAGAGAGCAGAAAGATAGATGGGGGATGGGGGAGGGACAGAGAGAAACCCAAAGTCTCTGTTTATATCCTTTCTACAAATACTGTGATTAAAGAAAATCTTGAAAATAAGATTAGAAATAGGTAGGCATGCCAGAACAACCAGCTACACTTCCATTTTAGAGAAGATGACCAGTGGACAGGTGCCAAAAGGCATCTGATGGGGCCCTGCTCTACTGCCTTGGGGTAGACTCCTGCCTTCAAGGAAGGACAGGCAGGGCATAGCACAGTAGCTGAACTACTACAAGGTGACTCCAGTGCTCTCCTTGCTGAAAGACATAGCACTGCCAGAGGTGCAGACCAAGCAGCCCCATCTGAACGTCACTGAAGGAGAGAGAGGAAGCCACCAGGAGAGCCTTGGAGGTGGATTTCTTCAGTAGATGAAGAGATGATGGAGACCTCCTGAGCCAGAGGGGAGGGATGGAGGGAGGAACGGAGAGATGGAGGGAGGGAAGGATGAAGTCTTCTTGAGCCAGAGGGGAGGGATGGAGGAAGGAATGTAGAAATAGATGGAGGGATGGATGGAAGAAGGCCTCTTGAGCCAGAGGGGAAGGATGGAGGAAGGAATGGAGAGGTGGAGCGATGGAGGGATGGAGACATCCTGAGCCAGAGGGGAGGGATGGATGAAGGCTTCCTGAGCCAGAGGAGAGGGATGGAGGGAGGAATGGAGAGATGGAGGGACAGAGGGATGGGGATGTCTTGAGCCAGAGGGGAAGGATGGAGGCCTCCTGAGCCAAAAGGGATTAATGGATGCCTCACTCAGAGGGGACAAACATTTCCTGGCTAGAGGTGATAGACCTGGATGCAGAAATCATCTTCCTCATCCTCAGCATGAGATGTGGCCAAGATGGGAATTTCCTTTGCTTGATTTTGTACATGTTGTTAGGGTTTTGTTCACTTTCTTTTGGATGGGGGGAGTGGTGGTGAGGGAAAGGAGAGAAGATAAATGCTTATAAATTGAAATGTTTAATTAAAAGAAAAAAGGGTAACAAGAGGGCTTCAAAGACAAGAAAAGCCAGGAAGGCAGAGAAGTGTGAACTGGAGGAGGAAGGGCCAACCAGACCCAAGCTGATGGGGAGGTATTACCTGACATTAACAAGAGGGACTATGAAAGACACACTATGTGACATGATCTCTTTGTGATGGAGAAGCATGGAAGGCTGCCCAGATGCTCACCAACACCCCCTTCTGATCGTTATGTTCATGTGTGCCCAGATGGCATAGCCAGAAGGAATCACCTGGGGCCATGGGGGTGAAGGCCAGGGCTCAAGTGAGCACAGATCTGAGCAGTGAACAGCTGGTTAAAGATGAAGGTCTCTGAGGATGGGGGTGGGACTTCCAGATACAAGCAGGAACAACAGTGGCTCCTAACCAGGGAGGGAATTCACCTAACAAACACTGGTAAAAAAAAAAAAAAACCCTTATTTGCCCAGAATCTTGCCAAACCAATCACAAGGGGCCCAAACTGAATGGGAAACAGGAGAAACCACTCCAGAATGCCCTCCTGACCTCATCCCAGGTCCTCTGATGCAGGACCCCTTCACTAATGCACCAAGAAGGCACCTGCTGGGAGAAAGGCAAGCTGATGTCCTAAGTCACAAAAAGGAGGGACTTGGTGGAGAGGGCAGGGCAAGAGGCTCAGGGTGTGGGCAGGGCCCCCACACCTGGGTCTGGGGAGCTCCCATGCTGCTTCCTTCAGGAGGACTGCCTGGAGCAGGTCTTAGACCCAGGCCTTCCTGGTTTTGAGCTCAACTACCCACTCTGCTGCTCCACAGCCATAGATCAGGAACAGAGAATGAAGGATAGTCACAGAAAAGAAAGGGGTAGCAGGACAGGTGTGAGGAGAAGCAATAGTGAGGGTGTCTCAGAGGTGTGTGTGGGGGGGTGATTCCCCAACAGTCCAAAGGGGTCTGGGCAGCTGGACACCAACCCTGCCTCAGCTCAGCCCTCAGCCTTGCCAGGGCTAGCATCACCCCACTCCATGATCACCCCAGGCTCCCTCATCTCCTTCCAAGAGGTGGGTCCTCATCTAGGAGGCTGAGGAGCAGACCAGGAAACAAAAGGCCCCACCTCCCCTCCTTTGTCTGAGCTGTACTGGGCTCGGAATGCAGACTTTCCTGCCCCTTTCAGAGCTTAGCTCCAGGGAGCTCCTGCAGGGAGCTATCCTCACCTCCCCACCCCACCCCAATTCCATGCATCTCATTTGCTTTGTTGTTACCCCCACCCAGTAAGAATGCAAGCTCCTTGAGGTCAGGGTATTGTACCCCCAGCTGTATTGGCAATCAAAATGGGCTCTTAGCACTTAATTCAACCAAGTGCCCTTGAAGAGTTTGGCCTTTATTTCCTTGATTAAATGAGGAGTCCTTGGTGGCCTCCTTGCCTCAGGGGAGGGCCTAGTTTACATATGAATTTGAGTGACACGTTTGGGACATCAGAGGCTTTTAGACCTCCTGGGTTTAAGTCTCCTCTTTGTGACGATTCTAGGTCACGTGGGTGAGTGGCATGTGTGACTCACCCTTGACCCTGAAAAAGATATAAAACCAGGGGTTGGCTTTCTCTTTTTCTGGAGCTCTGACCCACAGCCATGGTGGCTCGAGTGACTCTGGGCCAGCCCTTGTCATGAGCCCCCTGGGCTGAACTTAGATGTTAACTATGAATTGTATTTGGTCTGTCTGTTGATGTTTGTAATTTGTATTTGCTCCGAAGTTCAGGGTGCTGGCTTTTCCCCCTGAACTAAGTGAATGGTATTTGTATGCTGGATTAAAGTAAGATTGTCAACCCCTTAGTTGCTTTCCTTGGTAAAGCAGATCAAAAGAATCTGGGCTTGCAGCATTCTGTGTGCTGGTTGTTGCTGGTTTTACATGCCCCCACCCCAGCCCCACAGCAGCTGCTAGCCGGATTGTTGAAACACCAGCACACCAGCGTGTGACTGTTACACATGAGGTGCTTAATCATTGCTTAATGAAACAAATACTTGTTAAACTGGACCAGTGTACTGGTAGTAAAGTCAGCTTGGTACAGATGCCTGAACTTGGGGAGACTGAGCCCAACAAGAAGTGGCAAGGCGGAGCCCAGGGGCTGCAAGGACAGACCCCTTCCCAATTGGGAGGGGGGTGAAGGTGGGGCTGGCAGTCAGGGCCAACTCATGCCAGAGACTCCCCATGCCACAGAGAGCTGTCAGTGTAAAAAACTTGGGATGGACGGATGGCTGGCTGGCTGGATGGATGGAAGGATGCGTACACATGAATAAATGAATAAAAAGATAGTAAAGTCTCACCATGTGCAAAGACCTGGGCTAACCTTGATGCTCTAAGACCAAGCAAGTGAGTCAGCCCCTGGACACAAAATGGAGGGTTGGACCCCTGGGGAACAGGGTGGAGGGCGGGGAGGATTTGGGCACATAACAGTGTTGGTATTCATGCCAGTGGCTCCTCTAACCCAACCCTCTCAGTTCAGAGAGGGCAGAGGCTTGCTCACAGTCCCCCAGCTGAGCTCAGAGCCAGGACTGGAAAGTTGCTCTCCTGATGCTGGGGAGGTTGGGCTGTTTCCACAGACATTGAGAAGGGCTGTGCCGGCCTCCTGCCCCAGGCAGTCCCTTCACAGACTCTGCCTAGGCTGGCTTTTCCACTCTTCCTGGAATGCCTCCCTCCTAGCTCAGGCCTGTCAAAATCTCCCAGGCCTTCTCCACGTGGCTATCTCTTTCTCAACAGATTGTCCACAGACAAGTTTGGGGGGCCCTGAAGCCTGGCCCTCCCCATCCCGGCACTGCCTGCCTGCCCAAGTCATCCAGGACTTCACTCTTGCCAGGCCTCAGAGTAACAAAGCCCCCTTGTCTTCACTCAGCTCCAGAGGAGGGGCAAGACCCTAACCCCAGGAGAATCCCATCATTGTCCTTCTGCCAAGAGCCTCCTGGGCCGTGCTCTCTGGGAGCCTTCCTCCCACCTGGGGATAGCTCACCTGGGCCGAGAAGCCCTAGTGTCCACAGAGCCCCAGCCAGGCCAGGTGCCCTGGTTCCCCAGGCTGCTGCCCCTGCTCCTGTTCCTCCTTTGAGGCCACCCAGTCTTCCCTCCCTTCCCTCCTCCGGAGGGTCAGGGACAGTCCAGTTCCCAAGTTTGCTGTCTGTCTCTGGGCTGGGGCTCTAGTAGGGTAGTTAACCCTAACCATTGGGTCACCTCATTTGGATTAGGTATCAGATGGAGGGGAGACAAGCTCTTGCAGCTGGAAGGCAGAGACCAGCCAGGTCAAGCTCCTCCCCACAAAGGGATCCCCACTGCCAAGGGGGCCTCCAGCCTTTCCACTAACACTACAGAAAGTAGGAAAACAAGTCAAAACCATGTGGCCAAGTGAGTCAAGGCGATGGAACTCAGCAGCTAAATGGCTTCAACAGAAGAATGGTCTAATCACACTGGAAGACTCCCCGTCAAAACCAAGCCCATTCCTGAACACTGCATCTGCCTGTCCACCCCCAAGCACCAGGGACCTCTAAAGAGCCCAGACTTCAGAGGATCCCAAGGGTAATGAGGAAGCGCCCCCCCCCCCCATTTCAGTGCCTGGGCCCTGGAAGGACTCCAGGCAAAAGGGGGCAGGGCAGGGAGGGGTCAGACCAGTGAGGAGGCCAACCCTGGCCTTGATCACTCCCAGGAGAGAGGCTAGGATAGGAAGCAGGAGCTCAGTATCACCCAGTGCTCCCCTCTTCTGACTCCCACAAGAGCCCCTTGGGGTAGGCACCATCCCCACTTACAGACAAAGGAACTGAGGGCCTACGCCTTACTCCTGGATGGTACCAGAGCTAGTGAGTGTCATGGGCCTCACCTCACCAAGCTACAAGTTGCCTCCCTGTAGGATGCTGGGGCTATGAGAATTCCTCGAGGTAAGGAGACCTCAGGCACTATAGGGCACAATGGAGCCCTGGCCTGAGAGTCAGGAGAGACAGTTTAGAAATCTCTCACTTTGAAAACTGGAACACTAATGTATTGTTGGTAGAGTTGTGAAGTAATACTAGCATTCTGGAGAACAATTTGGAACTATGCCCAAAGGGCTATAAAACTGTGCACACCCTTTGACCCAGCAATAACCACTTCTAGGTTATTGTGTCCCTAAGAGATCATAAAAACTGGAAAAGGGGCTAAATGTACAAAAATATTTACAGCAGCTTTTTGTGGTGGGCAAGAATTGGAAACTGAGGGGATGCCATCAATTGAGGAATGGGTAAACAAGTTATGGCATATAAACATAATGGAATAGTATTGTTCCACACTAAATGATAAACAGGCAGACTTCAGAGAAACCTAGAGACACTTATACGAACTGATGCTGAGTGAGGGGAGCAGAACCAGGAGAGCCCTGTACACAGTAAGCCACAGTGAGCGATGACTGACCTTGACAGACTTGGCTCTTCTCAGCAATGCAAGGACCTAAATCAACTCTGAAAGACTCATGGTAGAAAATGCTACCCACTTTTGGAGAAGTCTGCATGCAGATCAAAGCCGGCTATTTTCACTTTTTTTCTTTCTCATAGTTTTTCCCTTTTGCTCTGATTCTTCTTTTACAACATGACTAATGTGGAAATAGGTTTAATATGATTGCACGTGTATAACTTGGATCGGACTATATGCCATCTTGTGGAAGGGGGAAGGGAGGGAGGGAGAAAAATTTGGAACTCAAAATCTTACAAAAATGAATGCTGAAAACTATCTTTACATGTAATTGGAAAAAAAATAAAATACCATTAAGAGAGAAAAAAAGAAATCTCTCACTTCACCTGGCCAATCGGCAAAGTGACCAAAGACAGAAACAGGTTACATCAGGAGACCAGCACCCCAACAACCCTGATGGTATGGCTGTAGCCCAGCCTCTCTGGGAGCCATCTGCGGTGATATAGGAAAAGCCCCTCAGCTTCCCAGAGTCCTCCCCACTATTACAAGCCCAGGGGGTCAGCACCCCCAAACATTCACAGTGGCCCAGGATGCCTGCTCACCCCCCAGGGAAAGGCCAGACGAGTGGCAGACCATGACAGTGACGGAAGCTTGCCACTGTGGAAGGAACCATGATGGGGCAAACTCAGAAACACTCGAGAAGACTTACACTAACTGATGCAGAAAGAGAAGATGTCAAAGAGCATAATGATGGAAGCAGGAAGACTAAAACAGGCCGGGCTGATGGAGAGCAATGATGGCCAAGCTGAGCTCAGCACCGAGAAGCTCCCTCCCCTCACAGCAGAGCAGAGGTGGTGGGCCAGGGGTGTGGAATGGGGAGCACATTCTAGGACCCAAGGGCTAGCTTTGAGGAACTTCCAAGAAAATCTGTGTTATGAGAGGGCTCTCTGCCAGAAAAGGGGAGGGATGGATCTCCCCAAAGGCACCCGGGTGGGACTGGCTCTTGGTCCCAGAACCACCACTCACTCAGGTGACATTAGTCACTCTCATCCTCAGCTTCTCCATCTGGAAAATGGAGTAATCCCTGTCTGCCTCCCTCAGAGATTCACTGTAGAGACTGCAATAATGTGACGAATAATCACATCATTATTCAGAATATTCTCATTAATAATAGTTAATAAAAACCCACATTAATGGAAATGGAAGAACTTTGGGAAAGTAAAAGCCAGAGATCACAGTAGGCTGGCTTGTGGGAGCCTGGGACAGCTCTGGGAGGGGAGGGCACTTGGGGAATAACTGTCAAGAGTCTGGAAAGATTCCTCCATCCCTAGCTCTCCTCCCCGCCCCCCCACCATGGATTATCTAGGGCTGTCCTGGAGACGACTGTCTGGCCTCCAGAGTCTTACCTCCCCCAGCTCCTGCTCCCACACTTAGTACACGACACCAAGAGATTTCAGGAAGGAGGAGAAGCCCCCACCCCCATCCCCCAGGCCCCAGGGAGACAGAAGCTGGCCTCAAAGACCCTGTGCAGCCCCACCATCCCCTACCTGTCCAAAGAAGAGAGAAAGCACCCAGGAGAGGCAAATAGGCACACAACCCAGGGGGACAGCCTAAAATTCAAATAACTCCCCCTTTTTTTTAAAGCCAGGGCAGATTTTCCTCCTACAACCTGCCTGGGGCTTGTCTCTCCCTTCCACCTCAAGGGGAAGAGAAGCATTGTTGTGTCCCTGCATACAGTGGGTCTCTTACAGTAAGGAAGCAATTGTGTTTGATAACAATGCTGTTTTGCCTGAGCTTCAGCCAGGCTGTCCTGGTGGAAGGGCCAGCCAGCCCTGCAGGCACACACAGAGCCCAAGGCTGCTCTGAGTGGGGCTCCACCCCCCAACTCAGTCATCTTGATCCGTGGGGGGTTACAGGAAGTCACAGAGACCAGTTGGCTGCCACTAGGCCAGTCAACTTTGGGGCTGGGCTAGGCCATCCAGAGAGACCCAGCCTCCCTCCTAGAGAAGACTAGGGACTGCTGGGGAGACCTGGCAAAGCTTACTTGAGCCCATTAACTGGGGAATGGTGGAACAAATTCTGGTAGATGCATGTCATGGAATATCATTGGACTGTGAGTCATGCACAATAAAGGGGACAGTTTCAGAGGAAAGCAGAAAGATCCTTAAGAGCTGATGAAGAGAGAAGTGAGGAGTACCAGAACAGTGGATCCAAGAACACCATCATAAAGACAAACAACTTGGAAAGACCCAAGGACTCAGATCAATGACCAGCCCCAATTCCAAAGTACCAAAGGTCTTCAGGCCAACCATTCCTGATGGGGGCCAAGGGGTTCTGGCAGCCCACCCCCCACAGGGGCTGAGGGGCTCTGGGCACAGCCTGAGACACACACTAGGTGACACCACTAATGTGGGCAGCTTTTCGGCTTGATTGTGAATGCTTGTGACAAAGATTTTGATTTTCCTTTTTCTCCATGGAGAGAAAGTGAGAGGGACAAGGGGGGCTGAGGATAAAGGCCCAACAGACTGACTCTTGGACGACAGAGTGGCTTGGAACATGTGTGTGACCTGTTGAATTCCTTCTATCTCCCAAAGGAAAATGGGTTCTTCGCTAGGGAGCTGGCAGGCCCCTTTCTGTTCTCCTGTGCAGGAGAGCGTTCTCACCATAGTTGGCATTTGTTAACATGAGAATTAGGGAAGGGAACAAAGAAGCTCCACCGAGGCCAAGGAGGCCCAGAGCAGCAGTGCTGTTGGGTGCACATGTTCCAAGGCTCCCCATTCAGTGTGTGAGTTTCTAAGTCACAATGTTCACTCCTCCAAGCACACACCTACATGAACCACGCACAGACACAGACACTCCTGTGACCCCAAGTGCTCCCAGCTGGAGCCTTCCCCAGGATGCAGAAGACACTTAATCCCTCAGCCTGGGCCCCTTTCCTCAGGCCCAGGTTTTGAAAGACTTGATTTAAACCTTTCCCCAAAGTGGTTCACTTTGTTATAAAAATAACATGGCTGGCGGGGAAGGAGAGATAAGGCTGAGCCTGGCTTGTCTCACCAAAGAGACGTTCTGGAGGGGCTGGGGGCCCAGAGTTCACTAGTCTGTTCCTCTCTCAGCTAATGGGGTTTGCAGGTGGTCCCAGGTAACTCCTCTTAAGACCAGACCAGCCTCCTGGGCCCCTCCATAGTCAGGGGAAGCACCACCACCCATCCCCCGCCCCCCCCCCCCCCAGTGGAGCCACCCACAGGGCTGAGCGTGGATGGACAAAAATGCCTGGCCTTTCTCAGGCTCCTCTGGCTCTCTGCCAGATTAAGTTCTACCAGAGCAGAGAAGCTAGTGATGGCAGCAAGGCCAACCACCTCATTTTATAGGAGCAGTCTAAGACTCAGGGAAGGTGACTTACCCAAGGTCACGCAGGCAATAAATGCCATAGGCAGAATTTAAACCCAGGTTCTAACTTGAGAGCCAGGAGTCTCTCCAAGTGGAGTCCAGGCCCTGCAGCAAACTGTGGTGAGGGAGTGGGGGGCTGCACTTGCCCACAAGCTGCTTATTCTTAACCCCACAAATGTCCAGGCCAATTCTCTACCAGGACCTCAGTCATTTCTCAGGGAAGGTGCCTTCCACCTCATTATGGCTCCTGACCCCAAAAGTGCCCCTCATGGTGGCAGCTGGGGCTGCAGGCGGGGTCAGGGCAGGAGGAACAGTAAGGGGGAGGAGTCACCCTCCCATACTGGCCCCACCCCCAACAGACTCACAAGGCTGGGCCTAGAGCAGTGGAGCAGTGAAGCAGTAAATTGGGAGCCCAGCATCAACTTGGAGGCCTCCAAGGCCCACATGCCCAGGGTCCCAGGCCCCTCCTGCCTGGCAGTGGAACTGTGAAAAATCAGACAGAGGGGCTGATTCTGGCTAGCCAGGATGGGTCTCCCAAATCCTTTAGAAAGAGTCTCTTTTATCATACAAGTGGGAAAGGAACCCGTATGTACAAAAATATTTATAGCAGCTCTTCTTGTGGTGGCAAAGAATTGCAAATCAAGGGGATGCCCATCAATTGGAGAATGGCTAAATGAATTGTGGTATATGAATGTAATAGAATACTATTGTGCCATAAGAAATGGGGAAGATACGGATTTCATAATAACCTGGATTTATATGATCTGATGCTGAGTGAGGGGAGCCAGAACCAGGAGGTCATTATACACGATTACAGACACACGGCATCTGTAAGGACTAACTTTGACATTCTTAACTCTTCTCATCAAGGCATGGTTCAAAGAGAGCTCCAAAAGACTCATGATGGAAAAGGCTCTGCACATCCCAAGAAAGAATTATGGAGTTTGAATGCAGATGGAGGCAAACTTTTTGCTCTCTTTTTTTTCCTTCTTTTTTTGTTTTGTTTCTTCTTTCTCATGGTTCATTCCATTGGTTATAATTCTTCTTTACAACTGGACTATTATGGAAATAAGTTCTATGTGAAGGTACATATAAAATGTACATTGGATTACATGCTGTCTTGTGAGGTTGGGGGGGCCGAGGGGGAGGGAGAGAAAATTTGGAACCCAAAACCTGTGGAACTGAGTGTTGTAAACTTAAAATATAAAATAAATTTATTTAAAAAAAAGAAAGCGTCTCTTCACTGGACTCTATCATTTCCTCAAGTCACCATCCCCCTCCCTACCTTTTACCATTCCCCTTCCTACCTGTTCAGCCAAACTCCTAAGCACCCACCTAACCTTTATTCAATGACTTCTTTGGAACCCCACCCACCTCCCTACCTCCAATGGCCTTTTCTAGGACCCCCCCCTCCACACTGCCCCCCATTGGCTACCCCCTCCCCCCAAAAGAGTTGGAAGGACCCTCTGTGCCTGGAGTAGGAAGCAGACTTTCCTTGAAGGCCAACCATGGTAGGCACCCAACAAAGGTATCCAGAGAGAGAGATCGTGGCTTTCCACAGTTCTGATTTAAGCCTAAACCTTCCTCTTGTGGAGCTCCTGGTTCTTCCAAACCAGGCTGATCCTCATCTACAAGCAGGCTACCTTCCAGACACACAAGGCCCACCATCATGTCCTCTCTGCCTTCTCTTCTCCAGGAGAATTGGGCCTTTAGCTGCTGCTCCTGTGTCCAGGACTCAAGCTGGCCCCGGCTTGGCCCTCCTCACCTTGTCAGAGCCTTTCCTGGGCCCTCTCCTCTGGGTTCCAGAATAGCTCAGGCTCAGCTCTCCAACATGTAAGGGAGGGGTCCGGCCTCCCCCCTTCTCATTTTACCATACTTGACTGAATTCACTGCTGAAGCTGCCACTGCCCAATGGAAATGGAAATCCATGGCCCTCTTCACTGGATGGCCCCACCATCTCTCCCCCGGGGCGGGGGGGGGGGGGGGGGGGGGAGTGTGGGGGGGTGGTCCTCAGGCTCTCTTACACCCCTGCTGCCAAGCCCTGTGCATTGTCTCTCTACAACATTCTTCGCCGCCCCCACACCCCTTTACTCACATATTCAATGAGATACCCTAGTTTACTTATGGTAAGACAGGTCCCTGCCTTGTGGAGCTCAGGAAGCAGGGAGGAAAGAACCCGTATACAAGAAAAGCCCTTTTCAGGCGAGGTCTGAGAGGCAGAAGGTCACCCATTACCAATGGGGGAGGGGACGAATCAGGGAAGGATTTCTCAAAGGAATCCATTAAGAGACTGAACAAGGAGGGATGGGGGGGAGGCATTTGTGACCCAGGAATTAGGAGAAAGTGAATGAACCCATCAGGCTGGTATGGAGGGCGGACTGAAGCCAAGGAAGAGGGAAGAGGAGGACAGACTCTAGGACTGAGCCTTGAGAGGCCAGAAGAGAATTATGGGCCAAGAATAGAGTCAGAGCTGGCCAGGAGGAGCAGGAAAATAGGGAGAGAGGGTCCATCCCTGGGGCCAAAGGAAGAGAGCATCTAGGTGTAAGGAGTGAGTTGGATACTTGGCAGGTGTGGGCTCATGCAGTCTCCAAGCCCCCAAGTCCCCATCCAAGGCACTCCCCTGCTGACATGCAGGAAATCCCCCCATTTCCAGACTTTGTCTCCTTCACACTGGCGGTGGTCTGGCCAGGCTGGACTTTGGTTCCATCACAGGCAACAGCCCAGACCTAGCAGGTGCTCCCTCCTCATCTCTGAGGATCTGGATCTTCCCACTGGGCTCCCCACCCCCACACAGTTAGACAGCCCTACTAGAGTTACAGTTAACAGATAGCCTTCCAAAGGCAAGAAGTATGTCCCACCCCCCACCCAGACAAGCTCCGCAAGGGCAGGGGTTGCTTCCTTTATGGCCTCCAGTCCACAGCTTCCAGGGACCCACTAGACCATCGGAAGAAGTAAATTAAAGCAAATGGGCCCCCTTTGAAAGGGAAAGGTCAATTTTGCTTTTCGAAGGAGACACTGCACCTCCCCCACCCCCCAGGGCAAAGCTAACAACTTCAGACCGCTCCCAGACTCTAGCCTAGCCCCGGGGGGAGGCCCCTGGGGGATGCAAAAGAGACACTTGGAACTTGCGTCTGGATTCCTCGGGTGCCCTTCCACACCAGGCCCACCCCAGGGCCACCTCCATGCACAGCTCATGCCATATCTGGGCTTGAGAGGATGGTTGAGTGGCGCCTCACCTTCACATGCCCACTCAGGGGCCAGCCAACCCCAGCTCTACCTCCTGGGCATGGCTTTACTCTCCCTTCCCCACCTCCACTGGCCCATAAGCCCCAGGAGGGCAGGGTCTGTATAGTGCCTATTTTTGTTCAGGGAGTGGGGGTGGGGAGGGGAGTGGCAGGTGCCAGCAGGGAATACATGGCCCTAGTAGGAGATAAGACATGATATCCATGGGAAGCTCCACTCTGCTTCTAGGAGCCACCTCAATGGTGGTACCAAGCTACACTGGACAGGGAGGACAGTGGGAAGACAGGTCAGTCCCAAGCAGCCTCTGTTTCTTGTGCCAGTGCCCAGGGTGCTATGGAATCCACAAGACCCCCCCCCCATGTGGGAAAATTGACACCTCCGGTCAGTAGATGATAAACAAGCTCAGAAGAGGGGTGAGACTTAGCCAAGTCACCCCCAGGGGGCACCCCCAGGCCTGCCCTAGGGTCCTGCTTCCTCCTTCCTAGGCCACACAGCTGAGCCCTCTCAGGTCCCTTCTCAAATCTTCTTGTGGGCTAGAATCCAGAGACCCTGAGACTTAGCCCTTGGGGGGTTGGTGGTGGTGGTGAGGGTGGTACCCAAGAGAAGAAATGAAGGAGGAAGGGGGGCAGGGTGAGGGAGCCTGGTAGGAGCCACCTTAGAGAGAAGGAAGAATTGAGGGAGTGATCAAGAGGCCAGAAGACAGTCAGGCAGGATCAGGGAACTAGACACAGAGAGTTTGTGGCTTCTGGCCAAGTTGCTCCAAAAGCTTAGGCAGCTTTGCTGAGGAGGAAGGGAAAGGCCGTTCGAGGAAGCCCCCCTCAGCCTCGGTTCTGTCATCCTCCCCAGGACTTCCCCAGTGGGCAGCCTCCGAGGTCTGAAAGGTCTTACCAGGAGCGGGGCTCCCTGCTCTCCCGTCTTTATACTCTGGCTAGGGATCTGCTAATCCACCCAGACAGCCTGAGAACCAGGCTGGCTGCTTTCTCAAACTTGAATCATGCACCTGGACCTACCTACACAGAAGGGCATCTCGCCCTTCCGTGGAGTCTCAGAGTTAATCGGGGAGAACCAGGCCCCATTCCCCTCAGGATGCCTCAGTGAGGGCCCACTCTCTAAACCCCTAGAAGTCTGTGGTCCTTCTCCAAGCCCACCCCTATCCATTTGGAGGCCCTGCAGGGTCCATTCTCATAGTCCAGGGTCCCAAAGACCCTCTCCCCCTCAGGAGGAGGAGGGTGTGGAGAAGCCTCCCCAACAGATTCAAAACCTTGAAGCTGAGAAACAGGTGGACCCAGAGCTGGCCAATCCCAGCTGGGGCTCTCCTCCAAGGCCCCTCCCCCATTGCACTGATTCACACACACACACACACACACACACACACACACACACACCCCTCCAAGCCCCCTCCCCCACTGCTCTGATTCACACACACACCTCCAAACTCCCTCCCACACTGCTGTGATCGACACACACTCCTCCAAGCCCATTCCTCCATAGCTCTAAGACACAAAACACACACACACACACACACACCCCTGCAAGCCCCCTCCCCCACTGCTGATTCACACACACACACCCCTCTAAGCCCCCTCCTGCACTGCTCTAAGACAGATAGACAGACACACACCCCTCCAAGCCCCCTCCCCCACTGCTCTAAGACAAACACACACACCCCTCCACTGCTGATACTCTCTCTCACACACCCCTCCAAGCCCCCTCCCCCACTGCTCTAAAACGGACAGACACACACACACCTCCAAGCCCCCTCCCCCACTGCTTTGATATTCTCTCTCTCTGTCTCTCTCTGTCTCTCTCTGTCTCTCTCTCTCTCTCTCACACACACACACACACGCACACTCCTCCAAGCCCCCTCCCCCACTGCTCTGATATTCTCACACACACACATACGTACATACACACACGCCCTCTTCTCTGGCTTGCCGGGCTCACTTTTCCATACCACGCAGCCTTTCTCATCCTCTTCTCAAATAGAGGGCTCAGTCACCAGTGGCACGCGTGGCCTGGCCTCCAACAGCTGTCTCACTGCTCATCCGTCATTTTAACCCTCAGCAAGCAAGTAGCTAGGTCGTGTCATGCTTGCCAAGAAGCCACAGACCCCCACCCAAGACCAACACAGTGGCTGTAGGCCAGGATCCCAAAGCCCCGCCCAGCTCCTGGCCCAACTCGACCCTTTTGGCCAGAGATAAGACGCCGGGATCCCAAACCACATCCTGAGGGCTCTGATATAGAGCATGGAAGTCGGCCTTCCCCTACCCCAACCCCTGCCACGGAACAAACTAGGGAAAGTAAGGCAGGCCAGTGCCTCAGCGGGAGGAGCTGCATCTGGACCCAGAACACAGAAGCAGGAGGAACAGGTCGGGGTTCTAGAAGGGTAAATTTGAGGCTGGAGGTCATAAAGAAGCTCTCACACTAACCCCCTTAGAGCAGGCCCCAAAAAAGGAAATCCAACCTTGCAGGTCTGGGGTGGGCCCTTACTTTCCCCACCTGCAAGCTGCGCCCCGTTGGGACTGGGCCCTCACTCGCTCGCTCCCGTCCCGTCCCGCCTAGGAGGCGCTCACTCACCTGGCCACGGCCTGACAACGAGAACACGGCGTGGCTGGCAAAGCGCGGGGGCCCACGGGGACCCAGGGACGCCGGCTCGGCCCCAAGCTCGGGTCCGCCGCCCAGGGACAGGCCGGTGGCGCGCGCCAGCGCCTCCACGTGGCGCGCCAGTCGCCCCAGGTGGGCCCGCAGCCGCTCGTGTTCGCTCTCCAGCTCCGCCACAGTGCGCGCCAGGGGCCCAGCCAGACCCAGCGCCTCGGCCACTCGCAGCTCCACACCGCGTTGGAAGCGCGCCACGTCCGCGCGCAAAGCGCGCACCGCCTCGCGCAGCCCCGCCGGCGTCTCATCAGACTCGAACCCGAGCTCCGCCTCAGCGGCCCTTGCCCCAGCAGGCTTGTCCCCTGACCCGCTTTCCATGGTCTTGCCGCTCCGCGTTGGGCTCCGCGCAGGGCTTCACGTAGGGCGCTGTGTGGCGCCCCGGCTCTGCGGCCTTAATTTCAGGAGGGGGCCGCGGAGGTGGGGGGGGGGCCGGAGGAGGGGAGGGGGAGGGGGAGGGGGAGGAGGGGAGGAGCCGCCCCGGGGGAAAAAGGGAGGGGGGAGAGGCGAGGGGGAGGGGGAAAGCTGACCAGGCCAGGGGGGGGTGGGGACCAAGAACAGCCTGGGGCGGGCTCTGCGAAACTCGCCGGGGTCCCCCTCCTGTTGGGCAGGAAAGCTGGGAGGAGAGCGAGCCAAGGTGCAGAGACCGGGTGGGCTCTCTTATCCAGCCCACTGGGGCCAGCACAGCCAAAGTCAACAGACCTTATCGCTCCCTGGGAGGGAAGGAGGGAGGGAGAAAGCGGGCCGACTAGGGGAGGGGACTGGGGAAGAGGGGGGAAGGGTCCCTCCTGGTCCCCTCGGGCTACCCCACCCCCGACCAGCTGCGGGAGGGGTGGGGTAGTAAAACACAACTACCCTCCTTGGGGCTTCCTACTGGGAAGGAAGTGAGGGGAGGATCCGGGCCCCCTTCTCACCCCAGCCGAGCTTTCCTGGCTCAGACCCCCACCCCCACCCCGGCTACAGAAGCGGGCAGGTGCAGGGGGGCGGAACAGGGAGGAGGGACTGACTGAGAACCACTGTGGGCGGGGGCCTGAAGTCTGATCCCCGCATACTCTGCTGCTGACCATCAAGCTCCCCACCACCCAACTCGGCCACGGCTTTTTACCTCGGAGACATTTTGTACAGAGATACACACCACTCACTGCAGTCCGTACTCTCTCTCTCTCTCTCTCTCTCTCTCTCTGTCTGTCTCACACACACACACACACACTTGGACTGCCACTGGAAATCCAAGTCGGTGGAGATTTGGAAAGTAGCACCACCAGTCCTCGGAACTCTGCCCTGCCCGATGGGGGCCATAGCCTGGACCCAAGAGCCGTGGAGGTGATGTTTAAGCCCATGGCTATTGATAAGATCCAGTGAGAGAGGAGGTAAAGAAGGGAGGACCGAGGACAGAGCCCTGGGAGACACCCCTGCAGGCTGCTGGACCCTGTAGAGAGGCAGCCAGAGAGGCAGAAGGAGAACCAGGAGAGAACAAGGTCCTAGAAAGCTCAGAATGAAAGTGTTCAGGAGGGCTGGTCCGCACTATCAGGGGCTGTGGAGACGACCAGGAGAAAGATTGAGGACGCGGGTGGGATTTGGAGACCTAGGAGAGGGAGAGTTGGGCTTAGTCAGAAGCTAGTGTAGCTTACAGTTTTACAGAACAAATCCTTTCCTGAAGGGGATTTGTTTTATGAAGTTTTGGATTCAGTCAGAGGGCTTCACTTGAGGACCCAGAGGGCTACATGTGGCCTCAAGGCTGCAGGTCCTCCTTCCCCGCCCCCCATCCCGTTAAGTCGTTTGCCCAGGGTCATACACTAGTAAGTGTCTGCGGCTGGATTTGAGATCATGTCTGTCCTTTCTCTAAGCCAAGTGCTGGGGCCCGTTGCCCCACCCCCTCTCTTACCCTTGTACCTAACCCGGCCCCACACCTGTTACACTGCGCCTCCTGCCCACTGCCAGATGACATCTTATCACCAGCTCCTATGCTATACCAGGTCTCCTAGCTCTGTTACATTGTATGACCCAGAGCCTATCGGGCGTTACACTGTATCACTTCTCTGTTACACAGCCCGCGGCTTGTGTTAGGTTACATTGTATCACCCAGTGCCTTTGCCCCCCTGGGCTATGTAGCCTAGCTGTTACATTGTGTCACCCAGTGCCTTTGCCCCCCTGGGCTATGTAGCCTAGCTGTTACATTGTGTCACCCAGTGCCTTTGCCCCCTGGGCTATGTAGCCTAGCTGTTACATTGTGTCACCCGGTGCCTTTCAGCCTCCGTTGTGTTACACTCTAACACCTATTTCTATTACATTGTATCACCCAGCTTCTTTCCATGTTATCTCAGCTTTCCTCCTCCAGGTTATATTGTATCACCCAGCTCCTGCTCAGTGTTACACTATTACACCCCTCACATCCCCAAAAGTTCCTCCCAGGTTCTAAGAATGAGAAAATGCAAACAAGATGAAATATAATGCAAATCCAATATAATGCAAGTCCAGTCCCATGCTTGATTTGATGAATAAAGACTAGGAGCATAGGACAGAGATGCTAGAAGAAAAGTTCTGTGGGGAAACAGAGACAGCGGTTTCCAGCTCAGTGTGGGGCTTAGCCCTGCTCCCTGCCAGTCGGTTAGCCATTTTGTTGGAGAACAAAGGGTGACAGTGCTGAATTCAGTTATTCAGAAGAGACTGGAGGGGAAGACCCTGAGGTGATTGGGAACTCACTACCTTACAAGGTAACACTTGTGTTTATGACTGATGTGGAACTGAAATCCGTTGCCCCCTAACTTTGACCCATGGCTGCCAGTTCTGCCTTCCAAGGCCAAGCAGGACAGGACTCCAAACGTCTCTCCCTTCTTCCACGTGAAGCCAGTGATCATCCTCCCATCTTCTCTGGGCTCAGAATGTTCCATCCGTCCAATGGATCCTCAAGCAGCATGGTTTGGCATGCCTTTACTGTTCAGGACATGCCCTTGCTTTTCAATGTCCCTTCCAAAATGTGGCATCCACAGATCTCCAGATGAGAGCTGACTAGGGCAGATTGAACAGGGCATCTCTCATTCTGGATCACGTGTTTCAGTTAAGAAAGCCTAAGGTCCAATGAAGTTTGGGGGAGCCCACATCCTGCTGCGCCCTCAGAGGCATCTTTCCTACTCTTTCCTGTTGAGGCTGTGGCTGGGTGGATTTCATGGCAGTACTGGAAACCTTTTTGGTTCAGGGACCCAGGGCATAGGGTTGCTTTCACTGGGAAGTTCCCGTTCAGGTAGAAGATAGAATCCTCATGCCATGTAAACAAGCAGACAGGTAAAGCAGAGTAGGAAAGTGGGTCCTGGAACAGAAGGGGAAAGCAGGCTAAAAACAGGAGTGGACGGAGACCTGGGAGGGATTCAGGAGGCTTTCCCAAGGAGGGGGCAAGGCACAGAGGATATTGTAGGGGATCTTGTAGGCTGGAAGCTCTGCCAGGTCCCTTCCAGCACCCCAATAGGATAATTCATCGTGCTGCGCATGGAGGTGGATGATATTGGACTCATAGAAGAGTCCAAAGAGGCCTTAAAGGGATACAAAACCCTCTTCTGACTGACCAGCTGGTGCTCCTCCACTGCTGCCCGTTATTTATTGACTCCTCAGAATACCTCCATAGGGGCTTGGGCTGCCCAGCAAATTGGCAAAAGCTGGTGATCTCCCTGGAAATGAGCCTCTGATGTAGGCTAATGGCAAGGACAAACTGATGGGGGGGGCAGGGCTAGTGGTCTCTACTATCCTACATGCCCCACCTGGCACAGGTAGGTGATGGGTCATCCAGTCAATCAACATTAAGTTCAGGCTCTGTGCTTAGAGCTGATGGCACAAAGAAAGGTAAAAGCTTCTGCCCTCCAGCTCACAGCCTAATGGGGGAGACATGTCAACAACTGCGTGGGAACAAGCCAAATCCAGGGTAAATTGGAGCTAATTGGGGGAGGGGGTGGAACTAGCATTAAGAGAGGTTGGGAAAGGCTTCCTGTAGAAGCCTGGGGGGGGGGGGGTGTGGAGGCAAGGAGAGAAAGCATTCCAGGCATGGGGGGGGGGGGGGGAGTCAGCCCGAACTGTTAGACTTGGGATATGAAATGTCATGTTTAAGAACTTCGAGGCCAGTCCCTAAATCAGAGTATATGGCAGGAAGTGAGGTACCCAAAGACTAGGACGCTTGGTAGGGGTTGTGGAAAATATTATACTATTTTATATCATTTCTAATTTCAACCAGACCCAGAGCCTGAATTAAGGAGTAACTGGATGAAGATCCAGGACCTGGGCTTCTTTGTTCTCTCTAAAAGTTTGCTCAGGCAATACCCTTACCACTGTCAACAGGCCAGATCATTAAGGACATTACCCTAACCCCAAGAGAGATTACCTTGCTTAATATTCTACAGGTATGTACTATGTTATGGAATGTAATGAGACACAGAGACGCTGGGCTGTAGTTTCAACTGACTTTTGTCAACATCCTTTACAACTCTATTCCATTAAGGAAAATCCTCTTCTTGTATCATGGTTAAACATACATGAGGGTCATAAAAAATGAGGTAATACAGGCTTGCTAGCTCTGCTAAAATAATGTATATAAGTTTTCTCATTGCTTTGTTCAGGCAGCCAGAGTTTATACTCTGACTCCTTGTATGTACAAGTAAGCTAGCTTTGCTATGCTTTAAGGGAAAATAATAAACAACATGGATTTTTCTATCACCTAGCTCTGTTGTTTCCTTCAACCAAATTTTCAGGTTTAACAGGGTGAAGACATGCAAAGCTTTCAAAGTGAACTGAGGCATTTCACTTGGATTCTGGAAGGGATGGAGAGCAGCAGTTTAATGAGTGGGGAGGGGGGTGACATCCAGGTGTGAGGAGCTGAGGACCTACACACCAGGATGACAGCAGTGTCCAGGGTCAGAGGAGAGAAGAGGGCATGTTACAATGGGAGAAACAACAGGCCTGGGCAGCAGCTTGTATCTGGGGGGTGAGGGTGCAGTTGAATGATGAGGTCACAAATGAGACTGCCAAGAATTAGGAGGAAAAGAACAGGAAAGGCAATGGAGGCAGCTATTGTCAATGGCCTCTCTAGGAGCTTAGCCACAATAGGTTGGTGGCCTGGCAGAAGGGATGACCCAAGAAAAGTTCCTCTGAGACTAGGGAAAATATGAGTGTGTCTGGGTGGGGGAGGGGAGGATCAGCAAGGAGAAGGGAGAGACGGTGGGGAATGACAGAGGGTTCAATGGATCCTTCCATCACTGGGAACCTGCCACCTCAGCAGCCCATGAGCAGCGGGGTCCTTTGGGACTGCTCTTCCCAGCTTTTCAAGCTCAACAAACAGACCTGTGGCACTGAGCTGGCAATCTCAGTTGATGGTGAGGGCATCATGAACGGCAAGCAGGTCAAGAGAAACCTGCCCCTAGTGTCACCAGAAATGCTCAGGTCTCACTCCAGCACAAGCTGCCCATGCCAATCTCCACGTGGCTGCCCTCTAGTGGGCCAACACCCTTCTCCAGAGCCAGAAGCCAGTTGTAAAGAAGTGAACCATCCACCCGCTAAGAGCCACCACCCAATTTTGGGGGTCAGCCTTGGCAGGGAGAGGCTACCTCCTCATGGGAGACATAGGTGAAGGAGCAGGGCAGGGCAGAAGGTGAGGAAGGAGAGAGAAGAGACACCACATGGCAAATGGGAAAAAGCATCAGCTGAAGGAGTGGGGAGGGCTGAGAAGGTCTGAGGATCCACTTTGGGGAGTGGGATGGTGCATCAGTGACTCAGGGAGCAGCAGAAGGATTGAAGTGACTTTGTCATGCTCCTACATGAGGTGACAGTGAACTCATTGCCCCCCCCCCACACACACACAAACTGTGCTTCCTTCCATCATATGACCTTGTACATGTCACGGCAGCCTTCTGGGCCTTGGTTTCCTCATCCATAAAATGACAGGGTGCGCTAAATGACCCCTGCAATCCATCCCTAGCTTTAGAACCCTATGAGCCCAGAGACTTTATCCTTGCCATCCCCTCTTCCCAGAGTATCCCCTCTCTCCTCCATCTGTCAGGCTCTTCCCTATCCTTCCAGACTCAGCTCAAGGCCATCTTCTCTTCCATCCCCCTCTGATGTCATCTGCTTCTATGGACTGTACTATTCACCACCTTGGGCTGAATTCTGCCAGTCCTCCCATCAGGTTCTGTTCTTGTGGTTGGTTTCCCTGAGAAGACTGTGAAATCCTTGGGGCCACAGAGCCCCATGTGGGTCTTCTCCTGTCTCTACAGAGCAGAGGCTGGCCCAGGCCTGGGCACACACAAAGACCCAATACAGAGATGTTCAGTAGGAGGTAGGGCCTATGCTATTCATCCTTAGCCTTTGCCTCCTCTGGCCTGGCTCGTAACTCTGTTCTCTTCAGCCATGCTCTTCCCAAGCTCCCTCTCTTCCCTACACTACCCTGCTTCTGTGGGCCTGTATTTGCCTTAGGAGTACTTTACACAGTGCCTGACAAATATATTGGTTTGGCTAGAATGGATGGGGCAGCCTGAGAGGGACCCAGGGAAGTGGTCACAAGGGCCCTGGAACACGTGCATGAGAGATGATGTGACACGATCTTAAGGCTCTATAACACCCACCACAACTTCTTTCCCAGGAGCCTTTTCAGGCTCAGCCCAAGCCTGAGCCCAAGCCCAAAGACCCCTACAGAGCCAGTTGGCTCCAACCCCCCAGCACAGGTGGGAACAAAGAACCCTGAGGAGTTTGGAGCTTGGATTTATTTTTTTTCCAAAGGTTATGCCCCATGTATGTGAGTATCACAGATCTGCTTCCCAGACCACCCCCATGCAATGCCAGCCCTGGCATGGATGCAGAAGTTTCCTTTCCTTGGACTCTCCTTATCCCATTGGATGATCTCTAAGTTCGTCTTATGTTCATTCCACTGGCAATCACAAAGCATCTCCTACTAGTTAACTAAACGTAGTTGATTAAATAAGTTGGTCTATCTGTCCTGGGCTCATTCGAGGGCATGTTGTGAACAAAGGCCATTCTGGTCACACATGTTTGTAAAGCACTTAGCACAGTGTCTGGCATATAGTAGGCACTCTTCTTCCTGCCCTCCCCCACCAAAAAAGTGTCCTGTCAATACCTGAGCACCTCAGACACACTGTCTTCTGGCGGGCCATCCCAGAGGAGAGGTCTTTAACAGAAATGCCCTCAGTCCTCCAAGGTCAGCATCTAATCAAGCACTCTAGTAACCTGGGCAGGCTCCATTGGAGTCTGTCTCCATTCACTGGAACCCTAGGAAAGAAGGGAGGATTAGGGCACCTTCCGGGCTTTCTGATGGCTATTCCATTGAAAAGTCATGGGCCAAGTAGAATGGTGCAAAGTGTGTATGCGTAAGTGCACGTCAGTGTATGTGTGAGGTTATGTGTCTATGGATGTAAATCTAAGTATGTGTTCATGTGTCTGTGCGTGTGTGTAAGTGCATGTAAATGCAAGCATGTATGAGTGTGTAAGTATGTATCTGTGTGTAAGTGGGTTGTGTGCATGTGTCTGTGTGAGTGTAAGTGTGTATGAGAGTAAGCCAGTGTGAGTGTGCAAATGTGTTTCTATGTGTAAGTCTAAGCAGGTAGTATGCATGTGTCTGTGTGTGAGTGTAAGTACAAGCATGTGTTTGTGTAAGTGTGTTTCCATGTGTGTGTTAGTCTATGTGGGTTGTGTGCATGTGTCTATGTGAGTGTAAGTGCATGTAGGAGTAAGCCTTGTGAACATGCAAATGTGTTTTTATGTGTGTGTAAGTCTAAGCGGGTAGTGTGCATGTGTCTGTGTGTGAGTGTAACTTCATGTAAATGCAAGCATGTGTTTGTGTAAGTGTGTTTCTATGTGTGTAAGTCTATGTGGGTTGTGTGCATATGTCTGAGTGTGTGTGTGAGTGTGATTGTATATGTGTCTATGTGTAAGTGTGTGTTTAAGTATGAGGTTGTGGGTCTGGGGAGACACTGGCCAGGAGGGCCGGACTTACTTTCTGTGTGGAAGCCAGAGATTGACCTGACAATGCAGCAGTTCTCCTGACCTGGGATCATGGCATTTGCTATTCTAACTTGTGAAATCTTTGGCCCGCAGTGTAGCAGTGCAGTGGAGAGAACCTGGCCCAGTCCCAAAGCCCCAGGCCCCTTTCAGACCTAATCCCATCAGGGAGGTCTTGCTCTCTGTGGGTGTGGAAGGGAGGAGGGGTGGGGGTGGGGCCATCAAGGCAGGCGGCGAGTCTCAGCCCCCTCCCACCCAGTGAAGGGGTAAGCTGGGAGGGAGGTCGGGAGCTTCAGAGGCAGCTGGGCTCAGGCCAGACCTAAGAGTGCAGTGGCTCAGACCTTCCCATTTCCATCTCACTGGGCTTTACAGGGTGGGGAGACCAGAAGAGACCAAAGAGAGCTGTCTCTGGGATCTGTGGCCCTCTGTGTGGTGTGTGGGCTAGGGGGCTCTGAGGGCTGCTGGCCACAGGCTCCGTGGGGCTAACCCCATGGGGCAATGAGGAATTCCACCCCTTAGCAGCTACAGGGATGTTCCCCCAGCCCCCAGGCCAGTCAGGTTCTGAGGCTAGCCCAAGGCACCAGCTCAGCCATCAGAAGTGGAAGAAAAGGTGGGCTTCAGGCTGTGAGCTTCTTAGTGGGTATCAGTCAATTCTACAGGCATTGGTGAAGCACTGAGTGTATGCCAGGCCCTGAGTCAACTCTGGGGCAAGAATGGTAAAGCAAGACAGTGGGAAAGCAGCTGTGACTGAAGCAGCAGGAGGCCTGCCCCTTCAGGTGCCTTTCTCCTCTTCTCCGGGAGCCCCCTTTTGGGGGGGCACCTTCAAAGCAGCCCTTCCTTGGTGGGAGCAGCAACCAGCCTCTTACTATTCTTACTGTGTCACTAAGAGACAGCCAAGGCAAGCATGGGAAGGGCCCAGGTCCCAAGAGAAGCTTCCTGGAGCCTTCTGGAACCCTCTGGCCCCCAGGGAGCCTGTGGGCTGCTCGGGGCCTCTTCACTGCATGGGTATATGCAACATGCAGACTAGTGGACTGTCTGCTACCCACCCTTCCCTCTCAATAGCCAGCCCCTTCTCCTTTTCCAGGCACACACAGAGCTCGAATGACATCCTTGACCCCCTCCTCCCATACTGTTCCTCATGAATGTGGGGGAGCCAGCCCACACCCACCACACACATCCCCATAACCCACATCACACCTGAAATTCATCAGTTGGTCTTATTCCACAGCCCCTGGCGTTCAGCATCACCAGGAGAACCCTGATGTTTCAAATAAGGGAGGCTTGCTGCCACCTACGAGATAAAAAGGGGCAGGCCTGGGGAGCAGCAAGACTGAGGGAGAGGACAATGGCACCTGGGCTTTTGTCCTTGCCTTTCCCCAGAGCCTGAGACCTGGGAAAGAGAAGGGGAAGGGAAGGTAGGGGAAGGGAAGGGAACGGAAGGGGACGGAGGGGGAGGGGAAGGGAGGGGAGGGAAGGGAAAGGAAGGAATACTTTCTAACTCTAAGTTAGAGAGAGGTCTGGAACAAAGATGCAGGTTCTCCTAGCAGGAGGAAGTAGATTCAAAGGAAGTTCAAATAACTGCCTACAGGCCCCTTAGCTTACTAACTCTTTGATGCTCTGAAGGAGCTTGGACCCTAGAGGTGACGACAACCTTCCTTCTGGAGAGGAAAGCTAAGCTCAGAATTGCTAGGCTCCCACCCCCACCCCATTGGCGTAGCTGCTGAAGGATTGTCTCTGCTCCAAGACTGGAAAAGGGAAAGGTGGATGGTAAAAGTGATGTGATAACCCCACCCCCTTCCTCTTACATGGAAGGGCCCTGAGCACCTCTGCTGGAGACTCCAGCTGAATCCAGAAACTGGCATCAGAGAGGAAATCTGCAACCATGGACCCAGCTGAATCTCCCCTGCAGCCAATGCAAGACCAGCTAGTGACTGCCCAGGAGAGACCAGGTTTCACACAAGCCCAGAAGCCCTGGAGAAGTGGAGATGGCCCTTGGGTGCTCTGGCCACAGGCAAATCATAGAGAAGAAGCTAGAGGGAGTGGTAGATGGACACCTGAATTCCCCCAGAACTGCTGTCTGCCTTGGTTTCCTCATCTGTAACATGTGGATAATAATCTCTCCTCCCAGGGTTATTGTGAAGATTACCTCAGTTACTAACCCTTAAAGTGCCACACGCATTTTATTTATCATTATTATTATCGCTGTCATGATGCTGTGTGCCCCTCACCCATCCGCCCTGGTGCTGTGTGTGTGTGTGTGTGTGTGTGTGTGTGTGTGTGTGTGTCTTGCACCAACATTCCCTAAGCTCGCCCTCTGTACTGACGCTGTGTTCCTTTGTGAGAGAGTGGGGCCGAGGGTGATGGAGAGTTGTTCCATCACCCATTTCTTTCTTGCTACACTATTTTGTCCAAAAGCTTTCCTGTGAACTAAACGAGTAAGTAAAGAAAACATTAGTGGAATTGATGAGGCTCCCGAACTCTGGTTTTGGGGGTGGATGTGGGCCCCCAGAACCTGGCTGAGCCTGGGCTAGCTTTCAAGGAGAGTTCCATGTAGGAGAGGGAGCCGCCCCAGGCAGTTCACAAGTAGAAGCTCCAGTCACTGACAGAACTGTAGCAGTTCCAGGAGGTGATGCTTTTTTTTTTTAAACTAATCTTCTCCTGTTTAATCCTGGGTCCAGCCCAGGGTTTCTACGAAGTGTCTCTCCAAGGTATATACTAATGGGCCAGTTCCATATCATAGTCTGAACAATAACCATGCTTCATCCACTTTGTTTTCCCGTGTGGATGATTAGGCCGAACTCTTGAGAATGATTGTAAATCTTGGTTGGTGGTTTCTGCAGCACTCCTGGGCTTGATGCAGTCAGTGCTCTGTCATCTGCAAATGGGAGGTGGTGCTGGGGCTGAAGTCAGGAAGACCTGAGTTCAAATCCAGCCACAAACACCTGCTGGCTGTGTGACCTTGGGCAAGTCACTTAACTTCTGCATGCCTCAGTTTCCCCAGCTGTAAAAATGGGGGCAATAATAGAATTACCTCCAAGTGTTGTGCTGAGACTCAAATGAGATCATATTTGTAAAGCACTTCACCCAGTTCCTAGTACCTGGTAGGGACTTAATCCATGCTTCTTCCCTTCCCCCCCAGCATTCCATTGGTTCTGTGATGGAGGCTCCCTCCAAGGCTGCAGAATAACTCTTCTCTATACCTGCTCATCCTTCATGACTCTCATGTGTAGTTGCCGACAGGCTAAGATGTAAACTATTTATAATTAGGCTATGAAAAAAATAGTAGCTTTATAGAGTACACTTTAATAAAATGAAAACAAAGCATAATAGGTTTGCTCTGAGTCTCCAAGCAAACCATCTACGGATTTGCAAGGTATGTTCCTCATTCTCCAGCTGCCTCCCATCTCTCTCTTGTCCATACTTGTAGCTGCCCAGGCCTGTGAGATGGGCCCGAGGTGCAAGGGCTTGCCCGCTCAGTCTGTGGCTGAGGTTAGCAGTCAGTCTGGGTGAGGGCTAGGGGTCAGGCAGTGTGTGGCCAGAAATCCTGTGGGACCAGCATACAGCTATCCTCTCCTCTGTGAAAAACCAATCAGCCTTCCCGGGAATAGAAACCACAGTGGATCTCATATGATGTTCTACCCACCGAGCTGCATCTGAGGCCAAATGCAAAGCAGACCGGCTGGAGGGAGGGTGACCCAGAGGGCCAAGAAGACCTGAGAAAGCCTGGCTTTGGCAGGTCAGCCCTCAGAAGTGGCATCAGGAACACTGATTTGGAGTTGGAGGGCCTGACTGTATTTGTGCCTTGGAGATAAGACCTTTCTCTCTGGGCCTCATTTCCTGATCTGTCAAATGAGGGGCCTGACCTCAGTGATCTCTACTATCCCTCCCAGTTCTAAATTCCACAATGGTGTCAGATCCAAAGATTTCATCACTTTGGCTGCTCTCCACCTCTGCTCCCCACCCCATGCCTTCAGGGAGATCTCTTGCTGTGGGCTCCCTGCCCTGCCCAGGTCAGCCCTGCTCTTTCCTGGAGGAAATCACTTAAGCATCAGTTCCCATTCTGATCACTGATCAGAGGCAGAGCCTCTCCTTCCAGGACCTCCAGGTATTGGGCATTGCCACTTCCCCTCCCCTCCTCTTCCTCTGGTTCCCTTCCCTTTCTCATCACTGATCCCACTTATCTTTCAGCCTGTCCTTCCAAAGTCTGCCTGTCTCTATCTCTGTCTCATGGTCCAACTGTCCATCTCTGCCTCTCTCTATCCATCTGTTAGTCTGTTGATTTGTGCCTGTCTTGGTCTGTCTCTTTCTATGTATGTCTTGCCATCCTCCTGTTTCTGTCTGTCTCTGCTTGTCTGTGTGTTTCTGTCAATCCCTCCTAACCTGTCAGTTGGTCTTTTTGTGTTTGTGCCTGTCCATCTCTGTGTATCTGTCTCTCTAGCCATCTGTCTTCCTGTCTAACTTACTCTGTCTATCCATCCATACCTTTATGTCCGCTTGTCCATCTACCCGTCCCCTCTCTCTCTGTCTCTCTCCCTCTCTCTCTCTCTCTCCTTCTCTGCCTCTCTCTGTCTCTCTGTCTATCCCTGTCTCTCTCTGTCTCTGTCCCCCACCCCCACCCCCATCCCCTTTCCTTCATGTCAATGAGGCTTGACTGAGGACTTGATTCTGTGTGGTATCATTACCTTCATATAGAGAAAAATATTCTCCCCAGTGACCTCTCATGCCAGCCACAAGCTAAGTCTGACCTAGTCCTGCCTTCTCTCTCTCCCACATATTTGCTGCAGTCCCAGGGGAAGGAGAGTGTGGGTGCCTCCATGTAGCCTGCCTCCACTGCTGAGGCCGGTTAAGGTTGATATCAAGCTACAATGGGAAGGGGCACTCCTTATATAAAAGATGTGTGTGTGGGGGGGGTCTCAGGCTCCAACCTTTGAAGTCACTCCACCCTTACACTTCTGGTTTAGTTGAGTGCAGATATTCAGGAGGTAATTCAAATGGATCTGGAGTTCAAGGAAGAAAGACAAGAGCTAGAGATAGATGTGGGAGGTGCCAACTTAGAAGTACTAGAAAAGCTGTGGAAGAAGGACAGGTCTCTAAGAAAAAGGGTGTTGAGAGTGAAGAGGAAAGAACAGAGAAATCAGACACAGACTGGATTCAGGGTAGATCTGCAGCAGGAAAGTCACGGGCGGGGAGAATATGGGGGGAAAAGAAAAAGGCCCCATCAGCGTCCTTATCTGCAGAAAGGTTCTAAAGGGTGAGAAAAGGTCGTTGGGTCTAGAAGTGGGCGAGGAGTCACTGGTCACCTCTGAGACAGTGCTTCAGACACAGACACAGACACACAGACACAGACACACACACATAGATATACACACACAGACACAGACACAGATATAGACACAGACAGACAGATATGGACACACAGACACAGACACAGATATAGACACAGACAGACAGATATGGACACACAGACACAGACACAGACACAGACACACAGACACGGACAGAGACACAGATGTAGACACAGACAGAGACACAGACACAGACACAGATATAGACACAGACAGACAGATATGGACACACAGACACAGACAGAGACACAGACACAGACACAGATAGGGGTGTAACAACAACGCTTCTTGCAGTTGCTGTGGAGGAGAAAGACCAACAACACCAGCACATAGGAGAGCTGCTAGCACAAGTTCTTTGATCTGCTTTTCTAAGGAAAGCAAGTTTAAGGGGTTAATAATTTTACTTTAATTAAACATACAAATACTATTCACTTAGTTCAGGGGGAAAAGCCAGCACCCTGAATTTCAGAGAGAATACAAACGGAAATTACAAACAGGGATAATACATAATAAACAGATTAACATTTCTGTCTAACAAAATCACGATATACATAGTTGCCAAAGAAGAACCAACATCTGGGTTTTTCAAAGCCCAAAGGCTCTTAACAATGGCTACCCAGAGTCTCCTCTGGTCAAATCACAAGACACTCTTCCAGTGAGTGAGAGCCCCAAAGCAAAGTGCTAACCTCCTATTATGTATACCCTTCTTAGGGCCTGAAGGCTTCATACCTAATCAGCAAAAGGGTGTGGGCCTGGGGCTTCACACCTGGCAAGACTTAATCAAATGCACTTGATTACTTTAGCATTCTAAAAGAGAAAACAGTAAAAAAGTCCCACCCTAATTATCAATAGGGGGGGGGGGTAATCATAGGCTCTAGAATCTGTCTCCCAACTGCCCCTGCCCACTCCCATATTACCATACTCAGTCCACACTGAGCCACAGTTGGGGGTCCCTGGGAGAACTCTGGGGCTTGAAACCTCTTATGCCCCATGAGTCCTAGGCGGGTGACAGACCAGGTACTAGGCAGGAAGACCTCTAAGTCTCATCTGTGCCTTAGAAAGGGACACCCCCTCCAGCCCCTGGACAGCTGCCCCAGCCCTGGAAATGTTTGCTTTTGGAGGGGTCGGTCTCCTTCCCAGGGCTGGGGGAGGAAACCTAGCCTTCGTTATCTTTCTTGGCAGGACCAGGCTGGACTCCTGGGAAGCTGACAGAGTTCTGATAAGGTAGGAGCTGGAAGCCTGAACAGAGGGTTCCAGTGGGAATTCCTGGGACAAGGCAGGCCCGAGAGAGGGAATAGAGCAGATGTGGGAAGGGTCCCAGGCCTGCCAAGGTCAGTGAGGTGGTGCCTGAGGGACATCTTGGTAAAGGAAAGATGAGGAAGCCCCACTTGCCTTCTCTCAGACCACATCTGCCCAGGCTCAGCAGAGCAGAGAGACGTTCAGGCTTTCAGGGTCAGTCCTCGAGGTTCCAGCATTCCACCAGATAACATCCTTTGTGGGACATGAGATTTCCCTCCACTGAGGGTTTCCCTGCTCAGGCCTTGTTTGTGTATGAGTAGGTGTATGTATGTGTGTGTACCCCTGAGAGTGGGGTGCACGTGCTTGGGTGTATGTGGGCATTCATGTGTATCTTCTCTCTGAAACCTGCCCCTTATCCCAGGTATCCCAGGCCTGAGCTGGGAAGCGTGTATATGGGCCACATAGTCACCAAAGCCCACACTTGGGCCCAAAGCTGGGATGGACTTCTATCCGCCCTTATCCCATGAGCTGGGGATCAGGAATTAGGGGTCCTCTGCCTTATTCTGTCAGGTCCTCTCTGAGTCATGCTGGGCAAGTGGGATCTGTCTGGGCCTTGGCTTCTCACCCATGTCAGGGATTTCACGAAAGCTCATACTGAATCCTCCTCTGAGGTTCTTCCCCAGAGCCAGTTAGGGTGAGTTAAGTTAGGACCAGTTAGGGTCAGGACAGCAGCCCAAGCAAGGCAGGACCCAGCCAGCAGAAGAGGCCCCAGTTGTGGGCCTATAACAGAGACTGGGGCGGTTACAGGCCCAGGTCCAGCTTCGCTCAGGTTAGAGGGTCTCATCCCCAGGGTGAATCGTAAAGGGGGGAGGTCATTTAGCTACGACAATGCTCAAAGAGCAGAGGGGCTGCCCAACCACATGTGGGAGGGCTCAAAGCTCCCCGAAGGGTATGGGAATACGGTTACCTTTGAAGGGTGCAGACTTGTCCTTGGGGCCCAAGGCTGCCCAGTTGGTTCTGGGTCTGGGCCCTCCAGAAGAGGTAGGGTTCATGAGGTGTGCCTTGGGGCAAGGTATAGAAAGGGCTGCTTCCTCCAGGATAAGGACCAGCTGAGCTCAGAGTTTCCAGTTTCCATTCCCAGGATTTTCCCTCAGCCCATTATCAGTCCCTTGGGCCAGGCCTTTATCTCCCGCAGTTCAGTCCTCCACCCACAGGACTTCCTTTTCCTTCTTCTTCCTCTCCACCCCTCCCCCTTCCCCTTGTCCCTGCTGATCCTGTAGCCTCTAGAGAGAAGGCAGTGGTATTCTACACACACATACACACACACACACACACACACACACACATACACACACACACACACACACACACACACACACACACAAAATCCCTCTCTCTCTTCTGTTTCCCCCTCTCTCCTGTCTATCTGTCTGTCTCTCCTCTCTCTCTCCTTATGTCTCCCTCCATTTCTCTGTATCTCTCTGTCTCTGTCTCTCTTCTTTGAGTTTCTTTTTTCTGTCTCTCTCTGTCTCTGTCTCTTCCTCTCTGTCTCTCCCTGTGTCTCTCTGTCTCTCTCTCTCCTCTCTGTCTCTGTCTCTCTGTCTCCGTCTCTCTGTCTCTGTCTCTCTCTCTGTCTCCCTCTCCGTGTCTCTCTCTCTCCCTCTGTCCCATCTCCCTCTGTCCCACCTCCCTCTTTTGGAGTGGGTGGATGCCACCTCTCCCAAAGGAAGGAAGGAACGGTGTGCTTCTAACACAAAGTGACAGCTGGGGGGCCAGGTACCTATGGGCTCTACTGTATATGGGTGGATATACATGGAACTGAAGGCTGGGGTCCCCCTGCCTCCTGAAGGCAGGCAGTGGGATGGGAGATCAGGCTGCACAGAGCCATCACCACTCTCCCCTAGAGGCTTGGCTCCTTTGGGGCCCAGGAACTGCCCGTAGAGTGGGGGGAAGAAGGGTTGGGAGGGGGAGGAAGGAAGAAAAGAAGAGGAGGAAAGAAGGTAACCCAGCTAACACTTCCAGAAAGGGGGAGGAGAAAAGAGAGGGGAAGGGTGGGTGGGAGCCACCAACAAGAAGGCAGGCTGGCTTTGCTATTTTGTTCACAAAGGGCAGCAGTTTCCATGGGGGCCCCAGTCCAAAGCATCCTTTGGGATTTCGAAGGGCTTCACTCTGCCTGTGTGGGCCAGGGCTCTCCATTCCTGGGTCTTGGGGCAGGATAAGTGGGGAGCATCAGGAATTGGGAGTCAGCCTTCTGGGAAAATCATTCCAAGGAGACAGCTCCCAACCTGCTCCCAGGGCTGGGGCCCTGCCTCTGCCTCAGGCTGGCTAGCCATCAGACCCCATTCCCATAGCTTCCTCCCTCCCCTGCTCCCATCAAAGCTGGCTCAACTCCACACACCCCTCCCCCACATGAGCAGGCGGGGTGGGGGCAGGGAGCTATTTATAGGCAGTGACCCAGCCAGGCCTAAAAGTCCTTCTCATCGCCTATCTGGACTCAGGGTCTTCTTTCAACCAGCAAAAGTCAGTGTCAGTCAGAATCTGGACTGCAGAGAGAGGGGGAGGAGAGGAGGAGAAGAGAGGGGTAGGGAGGAGGAACCAGGCCCTATACTGGGGCCCCCTGGCCCAGGGAAGAGATGGGGCAAACCATTCAGTCCCCCAGGAGGGAAGCAAAGGTTAGCCTGAGCAAGCCCTGCCCCTCCCCCAGAAAACCCCAGTGGACCAGCCATCATCTCCCTCTCCTCCCTCCCCAGCCCCTCCCCCACAAACCCCCAGCCATCACCTCCCCCACCCCTACCCCAGTCCTTCTCAACCTCATTGAGCTAAGGTAGAGGAGAAGAGCAGCCTCCCATCTGGGAGAGGAGCATCAGAATGCCTTCCTGGAGGAGGAAGCTTGAGTGGTGGGTCCAGAACAGATGCCTCTGTTCAGCTTGACTTTAGAGCAGGGTCAGCTGGGGTCTTGGGTAGCTGCTCGATGAGTCATCCCTCTTCTAACTCCCTCCCAGCCTGACTGAGGAGAAGGTGCTTAAGAAAGGGCTTGACATTTAAATTGGTGTCAGTTGCTCCAGTGCTTGGGTACACACACACACACACACACACACACACACACACACACACACACACACTCCTATGCTGAATCTCCTTTTCTTCTTCCTCCTGGTTACATCCCTGGTGGTGTGGGCCAGTCCCTCCTCTGAGGCTACTAGACCCCCAAACCAACCCAACTGTCTCAGATGCCTGGGGGCAGTCTAGCAGAGGATTCTATGTGTTCTCAGTTGTGATCCCTGGGAAGGTGCCCCTGAATCTCCCCGGGTCTCAGCACTAAGCTAATGATTCTTGCTCTCTGGGACCCTCTAAATTTCAGTGCTTCAGCACAAAACCTAGCCATCCGCCTACCTACTTCGGCTAGGCTGGTTCTGTGCTCCATTCTCTTTCTAGTCCCACTTGCCTTGGATTCCTGATTCAGCCAAAACGCCCTCTCTCCACATTTTGTCTTGTCCGAACAATGAGAGTGGCTGACACTCCCACAGGCTGGCCAGGTGTCTCGTTTTCTGTCCTCCTCACAACTGTGAGGTAGTATTTGTTATCCACTCTGCCTCCCTCTCTGTCCTCTCCATCCACTGCCATCTTCAGAATCTGGTTCCCCCCGGGGTTCCCATAGCACCTACTACCCTCTTTATTTCCACAGGCCTGACATGAGATTATGCTGGAAACCTGGCCAGAATATAGATTCTTGCTGTGGGCTGGAAGACTCTTCCCTTCTCTCCCCTTTCTCCTCCTGCCCCTACTGCATCCTGGAGAACATTGATCCAGTGGGGCATGGTGGTGGCACAAGACCTGTGGACCTTGGACACTGGGTCTTCCAGGCCAAATCTGGCTCTGACCTTTCAGGAATCATTGCCTTCCTCTGGGATCTAGAGGTTCTAGACTCAATGGCTTCCAATGTTCTTCCAGAGCTAGAGCTAGGATCCCAGGGCCTAGGGTTCTATGGGCTCCCCTTTGCCCTCCATCCCAGGCATGGACAGGAAAGTGGGAAGGGGCCAGCTGAAGTCACTTCTTTGGGCTGGGATTTCCCCTAGCCTCCAGTGGCCCATGGGCAGTCTGATCCTCAGAAAAGGGCTGCCTGGCGGGTGACCCTGGAAGACCCAGAGCAGCCCTCCTGCCCCCCAGCTCTGGATCTGCCAAGCCTGAGAAGCCCTTCCAGAGGTGGCGAAACATCCCAGGCTGTGTCCCAAAGGGCCTGAGTCTGATGACAGATGGCTTCTTCTGCCCTCTCTTTCTCTTTCCGACTCACTGTCTCCAGTCTCTCTAACTACAGTTTCACTCACCTTCTTCACAGACTCATTGATCCTTTTTCTTAAAACCATTTTCAGACATTGCTCTTTCCCTCTTCCAGCCACATCTCTTCTCTCAAGCCCTGACCCCGAACAAGGCCACCGTTCAACCTTCAGGGCCAGGACCACTTACACCTCAGAAGTCTGGGAACTACAAATCAGGGCTTGGTTTGGTATTTCATGGTTTGTCTGGACTTAAGAGAGGGAAGGAAAAGTGTCCACAACGTGACGCTGTTTCTTGTTTGTTTTTGCAAAGCCATTTATCAGCAGCATCCCCCCATGCTTGAGGAGGATGATGGGGTGGGGCCCAGGAAAGAAGGGGACTGACCACTGCATGCCCCCCCCCCCCCCCCCCGCCACCTCCACCTCTCTCTCCTGGGTCTACTTCTTTCTGACCCCCCACCCCCATTAGTGTGGTACTAGAGCTTGAAAGGAAAGGCAGAGGAAGCCAGTGATCTCTGGCCATGAGAGAGGCTGGTGGAGGGTGAGGATGGCTGGGGCTGTGTTCCCCACCCGTGGCTGGAAATGTCCTGAGCTTGGGCGGCTCACACACTGACATCCTGGACAAACTGGATGGGAGCAGGCATGGCTAGAGTGGTGCTGCCCATGCTGGAGACTCAGAGGATGGCTGCTGCTTGGGACAGCCACTCGAGCATGTGGCCACCAGGAGCTATGCCCTCTGCTCAGGGACTTCACACTATCACAATCTGCTTAGCCCATAGCTCCTTCTCTCTACCCCCAAACCCCCTCATCATCCTCCGGCCTGATCTCAATCTTAACATTCATTAAAGACCTACTGCATGCCAAACTTCTAGGATCACTTCTGGAGGGAGTGTCGAGGGTCCCTGTCACTCCCTGGGCTCAGGGCTCCACCAGCTTCAGGGTTGGAGGAGCTGCTTCTGCCTTGAGGAGTTGAGAGCTCTGGATGCCTAGAAATGGCTCTTTGGGTGCCTAGGGTACAGGTGTGGGTGTGGGTGAGGAGACCATGGGGGCCAAGGGGAAATGGATCCACCCCCACCTCTACCTTGCAGTTGGGCCCTGACAGGGGCCTCTCAGACAAAGACAACATGTCAGAACACAGCTCACAAGCTGCAGGAATGTTGGACTGGACAGGCAGGGTCATCGAGGAGCCACAGAAGACACATTTGCTGCTGAAGTGAACCAGCTGTTGGGGGAAGCCATCCTCTCCCTCCTCTTTCTCTTCCCCAGAATCTGGCTGGGCCTTTGCCCCAGTGTCCCCACTGCCCAGACTGGCTGAGCCTTGCCCTTCCAAGGCTGTCTCCCCAGAGCTAGAGTCTTTAGGATAAATGGCACCATGGGGAGGCCAGAGAACAGGCCTCACCTCATCTGGGGTGCCAGGGATGATGAGGTGAGGCCATGGGGAGGAAGAGACCTCCTGGGCTAAGGAGAAGGAGAACAGCGACTGAGACAGCTGCTCTGCCTCTCCCCAACCCCCTGAAGCCACACCACTTCCATTCCCCAGAGGCCAACCAACCCCCATTCATCGACCAATTAATTTCATTTCATTTAAAGAGTGCAGCCTCCATTTGGCACAAGATAGCGCAACAAAGCTCCAAGGACGGTCCGTGAGGGGCTGCGCCACAGCTTTGCCCAAGGATTGAAGTCCTGTGACTGACCACTAGGTGGCCGTCTGACCACCAAGTACTGATAAACTACAGCTCACTCACCAGCGCCGCTCTCCCTAACTGTTCAGGTCTGCACTGCAGCTGCCCCACCTTCCCTACTGCACTAGGGGGCACAGTGGAGAGGAGAGCTGGCTGGCTGAGTAAAAAAAGACCCTAGTTCAAATCCTGCCTGGACTCTTAGTGCCCGCATTTTCATGGATAACGTCATTGAACTCTGCTTCATTTTGCCACTTCTCCCAATCTCCCAGGGTAGTTGAAAGGATCAAATGGGATATTTGTGAAGTATAAATACATGCGCACCATTGTGAGATTATACATGAGAAGTCTCAAGCTTTGCCCTACCAGGATTGATTAAGGACACATCACACACACACACACACACACACACACACACACACACACACACCCCTACCTCCTTCCCATCAGTCACAGGGGAGAACGAATGAAAAAGGGGGGCAGTAAAGTTTAGGTCCCACTCTCACCACAAACAAATGTACCCCCTTCAAAAAACACCTCTGGGGGTCCTGGTCCTGTTTCAGAGATGGAGGCTGTCGTGCAGGAGTATGGCAGGTGTGGGAGGCCAGACCTGACTCAGGCTGGTCTGGTAATCCAGACCCAGGTTGGGGATAAAATGAGATTCCCATAGAGCATCAAGCTGGTAACAAAAGGAGGTTCACTTAGCCAAGGCACAGCAGGGAGACAGTATGATTCCCAACCTCTGGATTCACCATGGTGTCCTCTGTTCAGAAGCAGGGCTGAAGCCTGAGGAAGGAGCATGCCACTGACCACTCAACTGTTGGTTGTTATCCTTCATTCATGAAGAGGACCAAAGTGACATCACTAGGCTAGAGTCAAGTCAGAGTGTGTCTGACTGTGGCTGATCAGGCCAATACAAGCTTGGTATGCTCTACCACAGGTCGGGTACAAATAGTCCATGTGAACATTTGGGGTAGATACTCCAAACTTGGGCATCCTGCGTTTCCTTTGAGCTGTGTCAATTCTGCTTTGCTCATAGAGCACAGTACTTTCTCTGATGTGGGCACGCCAAGCTGAGCGATCCTGTGCTAGTGTCTCCCATGTTACACAATCAACTCCAGAATTCTTGAGAGAGACCTTGAGAGTATCCTTGTATTGCTTCTTCTGAGCACCATGTGAGTGCTTGCCCCGTGTGAGTTCTCCACAAAATAGTCTTTTTGGCAAGCATGTGTTTCACATTTAAATAATGTAGCCAGTCCATTGGAGTTGTGCCCTCTACAGTAGGGTTTGAATGCTTGGCGATTTAGCTTGAGAAAAGATCTCAGGGTCTGGCACCTTATCCTACTGGGTGATCTTCAGAATGTTCCTAAGACAATTCAAATGGAAGTGATTCAGTTTCCTGGCACAGTGCTGGTAAACTACCCAGGTTTCACAGGCATACAACAATGAGGTCAAAGCCCCAGCTCTGTGGACCCTCAGTTTGGTAGTCAGTCTAATACCTCTTTTCTCCCACACTTTCCTTTGGAGTCTCCCAAACACTGAGCTAACTCTGGCAATGCATATGCCAACCTCATTATCAATGTGTAAATCCCTGGAAAGGACGCTGCCAAAGTAGGTGAACTTCTCCACTTGCCGTAACGGATGGTTCCACGCACGGATGGTGAAGTGGTGGTGGCTGATGGAGCACCTGCGTTTTCTTGGTGTTAACTGACCCATTCTTGCCCTTCCATGTCAGCTCTTACTGAGGTCTGGCCTCCTTTCGCTGCACTAGCCGCACTTTCACTCATTCCCCAACTCACTGGTTGAGATGGGCAAGTTGGAATCCTTCTCCATCGCAGCTGGCACTTTCAGGTCTCACCACCACTTAGTAACTCCTCCTTTGATGCTCAAGGAAATATGAGGGGGCTTCGGGACACGTCCAGATCATCTAAGATGCAGGCACTCCTGTAGGAGAATCTATGGACCTGCTTCTGGGTCCCAGAAGATGTTCTGCCTTCCCCTACCATATGGGGAGGAACACTCTATTTCCACTGGCTGTATTGGCAGAAATGAACTACCAAAATGGTCTGGGGCAGTCCCTCTCTCTGTCTCTGTCTCTGTCTCTGTCTCTGTCTCTGTCTCTGTCCCTGTCCCTGTCTCTGTCTCTGTCTCTGTCTCTATCTCTATCTCTGTCTCTGTCTCTGTCTCTGTCTCTGTCTCTGTCTCTGTCTCTGTCTCTGTCTCTGTCTTCTCTTCTGTTCTGGTGTCCCCTGTTACTAATGCCTTCTTTTTTCAGATTGCCTTCATTTACTTGGATCTTGTATGTAGTTATTTACATGTTGTCTCTGCCATTAGGGAGACAGGGAAAGGGTGCTTTTTACTTTGGTATCCCTGGCACATAGCACAGTTCATGGCACATGGTAGGCATTGAAATTCATTCTCCCCCTCGGGCAAATAAACAACAGCAAGAAAGGAGAATAGGGGAGAATACTTGGTCCTTTAAGTAAAGGGCAGAGAGAAAGGAAGACATTAATAACTAGAATGAGATTTATTGTCCATGGCTAGACTGTGTCAACATAATAAAAATGAGATACAGTATAAGCTGATTGAATGCGATACCAATCAAACAGCCGAAAGTTTATCTTCTAGAACCTAACCAAATACATTAGGAGAGACAAAATAATGGAAGAAATGGTAGGTGTGGAGCGCGGCATTACCAGATCTCAAGCTGCATTATTGAGCCGCAATCCACTTTTTAGCACTGGTTAAAATATAGAAAAGTGGGTCAGACAAACAAGGTAAAACACAGAAGCCCCAGAAGCCACTGAATATGGAAGTTCAATGTTTGATAAAGCCAACGCAGAGTGGGGCTGGTCAATCAGTCAAGAAACATTGAAGTGCCTACTGTGCGTTAGGCACCGAGCCAAGCCCTTCACATCTTCTCATTGGATCCTCACAACAACCTTCGAGGCAGGTGCTCTTATTATAGCCGTTTTACAGATGAGGAAAGTGAGGCAAACAGGGTGAAGTGGTGTGCCCAGGGTCACGCAGCTAATAAGTGTCTGAGGCTGGATTTGAACACAGGGCTTCCTGACCTCAGGCCCAGTGTGCTAGTCACTGCATTACCCAGGTGCTCTCAGCAGAGTGAGTGATCAATTGGAAGGAAACAGTGTGATCCAAAAGAGGCAGAAGACCTTGGGAAAGTCACTTACTGCCTCTGGGCCTCAGTTTCCTCCTCTGTAAAATGAGAGGTTTGAACAAGATGACTGTTAAGGTCCACTGCAGCTCTAGGTCTCTGTGCCCAGGATACATGAATCAGCCTGATAAGATGAGTGGCCGGAGCCTTTGTCTGGTGGTGCCCGAGGGGCCCCTCCAGGAGAAGAGTGGGGTGCCTTCTGAGGACACCAGACACTCCTGTGTGTGTGCTGGGGGCGGCAGCTGGGACTCGATGCCTGGATTCTTCATACCTTCTGACTGTGCTGGGCTTCTACCCACGGGGACAATCAGTATGCAAGCACAGGCAGGAGACGATGCTTCGGGAGGATAGCAGGCCTGCACCTGGAAGGAGGGAATCAGCACCAGGGAATGGCTGCCTTGGGCCAGGCACTTGGGAAGTCACCTGCACCGAGAGGAGAGATGGACTTCCCCAAGAGATGGAAGGGCAGCAACCAGGACGGGACATGCTCATTTACTGGACCCTGCATTCATGAATTCCCAAGTGTGAGAACTCAATGACTAGAAAGAAAGGGAGAGAGACAGACAGACAGAGACAGAGAGAGACAGAGACAAACACACACATACAGAGAGAGAGAGAAAAACAGAGACAGAGATGGAAAGAGAGAGAGACAAATAGAGAGAGAGAGGGAGAGACAGAGACAAACACACAGAGAGAGAAAGAGGGAAAGAAACAGAGATAGAGATAGAGACAGAAATAAACATAAAGACAGAGAGATAGAGACATATACAGATAGAGACAGAGACAGAGAGACAGTGAGAGAGAGATAGAGACAAAACAGAAGACAGAGACAAAGAGACACACAGAGATGAAGATGAGCACAGAGAGAGAGAGACACATGCACACAGAAGGATAGAGACAGATAGTGAGAGAGAGAGAGAGATAAACACAGAGAGAGACAGACACACAGAGACAGAAAGAAAGACAGGGACAGAGACAGAGACAAATAAAGAGAGAAAGAGAGAGGGAGACAGACAGAGAGCGAGACCAACACAGAAAGAGAGAGAGAAACAGAGACAGTGACAGAGAGAGACAGAGACAAACACAGAAAGAGACAGAGGCAGAGAGAAGGAAAGAAACAGAGACAGACTGACAGATGGATGGAGACAGAGAAAAACAGAGAGACAGACAGACAGACAGACAGAGACACAGAGAGACAGGAAAGTGTAAGGTCAATGGGGAATAAGATCTTCCCTGCCCATCAATAGGCCTCATGTGGAGCCCATTAAGGGAAGCTTGCTTGCTTGTAGGAAGGCTTACATGCCTTTTGCTAATTTCTAATTAGGTACTGAGTCAGGAAGGTTCTGGCTCTTGAGCCTATTAGCTGAACAAGTGTATATTGTGAGAGGTGAGCTTTGGGGGCTCACTTACAAAAAGGATCTTGCGATTCCCTGGTCGAGATGCTGAGTAACTGTATGTTCAGAGCTCTCCAACCACTCAGTGGTAAAGGCTCTCTCAATCCAGTGGTGGATGTAAAGTATATTTAGCAGTATTGTTTTGATTCAGGCAGTGGAGCCCTGTCTGTTGGTCTTTATTTCTCTTCTCTGTATTTCCTCTGTTTGTATTTTATGCAATTAAAGAAGATCGTTAACCCCTTTTAAATTGCTTTCCTTAGAAAGCAGCCCTTCTGGGTATGCCAGTGTGGTTGTTATTACAGAAGGGAGAGAGACAGAGACAGAGAGGCAAGAAGGGAGAGGGAGAGAAACAGAGAGACAGAGCGACAGAGCCAGACAGAGAAAGAAATAGAGATGCAGAGAGGAATGGCTACGCATATAAAATTAAAAGTATTAATTTTGTACAGATATTTAAGAAGAATAAATTAATTGCCATAATAAAGAGACCAAAGACACCCTAAAATCACCATAGTCATCAAACTCTTGGTCTGTTTCACAATCAGAGACTGAGCAAGCCAAGGCACTGCTGCCTTAGACTACAGGGTGTCCCAAAAGTCTTGGTGCTGCTTTAAACCATTCAATAAAGCTTGTGGCCATTGAAGCTACCAAATCTTAAAATAGCTCTAGGATTTGGGGGACCCTGTGTCAACTCACTTGTAGTATTCCATAAGAATTATCAGTTTCCAAAATGGCTAATGGGTGGGAGTCAGTCAGTCAAGGAGCATTTACTAATTATTATCAGGGCTGGGCCAAGCACTGGGTATACAAAGAGGGGCAGAGGACAGTCCCTACCCTCAAGGAGCTCACAGTCCACTGGGGAAAACAATACACAAAAACTCATGCAGCCAGGACAAAGTGAAGAGAAGCACCAGCGGGAAGACACTGGTGTCAGAGGGATGGGGAAGGGCTTCCAGTAGTAGGTGGAATTCTAGGTGAGACTTGAAGGAAACCCAGCAGGACAGAGAGGAGGGAGAGCATTCCAAGCATGGCAAACAGCCAGTGAACACATATGCAGTTTGGAAATGGACCATCTCACATCAGGGTGACCAGGTCACAGGAGACATCATCAGGCAGTCTGGAAAGGTGAGAGGGGACCAGGTTGTTAAGTGCTTTGCCAAACAGAAGATTTCGTATAATATGTAAAATATATCTGTTTTTAGATATATCTAATTTTATTTTTATCATAAATATCTATGTTACTTATTTTATTTGATATATCACCTGGAGGCGATAGGGAACCCCTGGAGTTTATGGAGTAGGGGGTGACAGGATCAGAACTGTGTTTTAGGAAGGTCACTTTGGTGGCTGAATGGAAGATGGACTGGAGTGGGGGTAGACTTGGGGTAGGCCAACCCACCCTCAGGCTACTGTAATAGTCCAAGTGTGAGGAGATGAGGGTCTTCACCAAGATGGGGCCAGTGTCAGAGGACAGAAAAAGGGCTATTGGAAAGATGATGCAGAGGTGAAATTGACCAGAGATGCTGGAGGGGGAGAAATTGACAAGAGATGGTGCAGAGGTGAAATTGACTGGCCTTGGCACTATATTGGATCTGGGTGGTCAGAGGGAGTCTATATTGACTCCTAGGTTGTGAGTTTGAAGGACTGGAAGTTTGGTGTTGCTTTCTATAGCCACAGGGAAGGGAAGAGGAGGGCAGGGTTTAGGGAGAAAGAGAAAGAATTCTGTTTTGAACATTTTGAGTATAATATGTCTGCTGGACATCTAGTCTGAGATGTCTGAAAGGCAATTGGAAGTGTGAGATTGGAGGACAGCGGAGAGGCTGGGGAAGATTTGAAAACCATCAGCACAGAGATGGTCATTGAATCCAAGGGAGCTGATGAAGTTTCCAACCGAAGTAGGATAGGGGGAGAAGAGTAGAGGGCCCAGGACAGAGCCTCGTGGATTCCCCTGTAGTTCAAGGGCATGATCTGGATGAGAATACAGTCAAGGAGACTGAGGAGCAGTCAAATGGGCAGGAAGAGAAGCAGGAGAGATGGATGTCCTGAAAACAGAGAGAGAAGGGAGCATCCAGTGGTTCAAGGCTGCAAAGGAGCTGAGGAGAATGAGGATTGAGAAAAGGCCATTGGTGTAAAGAATTCTTGATGAAGAAATGCCATCCATCTCCAGAGGGAGAATTGAGGAACTCTGAGTGCAAACTGAAGTATCAGTTTCTCACTTTATTCTTCTTGCCTTCTTTTTTTTTTTAAATATGGGTTATCTTGACATATGGCTTGCATGACTTCATATGTGTAACGGATATCATATAGCTTCCCTTCTCAGTGATGGGTGGAGGTAGGGAATTTGGAACTCAAAATTTAAAAAGAAAAGAATGTTAAAATAAATTAAAAAAAAAGAAGAATGAGAGAGAGAGAGAGAGAGGCTTAGAGGATTTGGCAGCTAAGAGGTCACTTTGGGGAGAGCAGTTTGGCATAATGATGAGGTTGGAAGCTGCATCGTTCAGGGGTTGGGAGAGAGGGAGGAGAGGAAGTGGAGGCAGTCAGTGTAGACTCCTTTTTGGAGTCTGGCCACAAAGGGCAGAAGAGAAGGAGGATAGTTAGCGGAGCTGGAGAGATCGAGGAAGGACGATTTACTCAACAATCGCCAATATGGGAAGTGGGATGAGGAAAGGAGAGCGTTACCAACTGCGCAGCAGCAGAGAGACAAGGAGGCCCAGGCTTTCGAGAAGCCGAGGGGAGGCTAGTCCAGGGGATCAGCCTGGGCGGGGCCCAGAGGCTGGACAGAACGGCCAGTGCACTGGCTGGCAGGGGCAGTCACGTGACAGACACCCGGGGGGGGGGGGGCAGTGCCTCCACTGCCTTTATCGGGGTTGGATTTTGTCTGATTTTCTGCCATGGGGAGCCCCCTGGTGGTGACAGAGTCAAAGCTGACAGGGGCAGTTGGGAGTGGGCTGGATTGGAGAAGGGAGAGGCTGGAGGCAGAAAGAACACTTTGGGGGGATGGGTTAACAAAGAAGAGGAAGGCTTCAAATGCATTCTGCAATTCAATTCAATAAGCATCTATTAAGTGCCTACTGTTTGCTAGGCGCTGTGCTAAGCACCAGGTATACAAATAAGAAAAAGAAAGATAGTCCCTAACCTCAAAGCGCTTACAATCTAATGGGGGGGGGGAGACAACACACAAGAAGAAATGGGCAAAGGGTGGAATGGAACATGGCGTCTTGTTGCCTGGGCTCAGACCAAGAAGAGCTGCAGTTGGAGAGACACCTGGGTGCTTGGGGTCCCTCCAAGGCCTCCAGCAGGTAGGGAAGCACTGGGTGGAATGGGGAATGCTCCCATCTGCAGCTCCCTCCTGGCTGCCAAAAGCCACCTGGATCTCTAAGTCCCAGCAAGGGCAAGGTGGAGGGGCCCGCTCCTCAGCCTCACTCCTCCCATTCCAAGTCAGTCCACTTCATTAAGTTCCCCTCAGCCCCTTCCTGAGCCACACTCCTGGGTAGTGCCCATTCCCAGGGCTGTGATCTCCCTGGTATTTTCTCCTCATGCCAAGGCTCCATGGGCAGGGTGTGGGCACTGAAATGGAAGCCCCAGCCTGCAGAGCTTCCCTGCCCTCAGCCCCTGGTTGTTCTAAAACATCTTTCCACCCCTTCAATTGCTCTGAATCTCTTCTCTGAGGCCTCTCCACTTTCACTTGGAGCTGGGAAGGGCTTTAGAGACTATCTAATCCAAGCCCCTTGTTCTACAGATGAGTTACCTGAGGTCCAAGTAGGTTGTGTCTTGCCTAATCTCATGAGGCTAGGAGGAAGCCCATCCTGAATTGGAACCCAGGGCCTTGGACTCCAAATGCCATGTTTTTCCTCCAGGGCCCCAGCAGCCCTGCAGGAAATGAATATATCTCTAAGGGCATAATCTGGCAAATTTTTGAACCTTCCCAGTGAATAGCATGGGGATGGGGCAGGCTGCCTTTTCCCTGGCCCAGCCCCTCCAGGTGGGTCAGTCAGCTGCCTCTTCCCTTCTGCTTGTCTTGTTACCCTGGCTCTCTTCTCCTTCATCCCAGGACCTCCCCTCTGGCATTGGCTGCTCTAAGTGACTGTAAGGGCAAGCAAAGTGGGACTTTTTACAGTTTTTTCTTTTGGAGTGCTTCTCAGCACCAAGGCAATCAAGTGCCTTTGACTGAGTCTTGTCTTTGTTTGTAGGAAGACCCACACCCTTTTGCTAATTAGGTCACTAGAGGTGTGAAGCCCTAGGGCCCTAAAGGGTATATATACTCTGAGGGTAGCATTAAACTACAACTCCTAGAACTGTGGGAGGAGAGGTTTGGCTTTGGGGGCTCACTCACTGGAAGAGTGTTGTGTGATTTGACCATCAGAGACTCTGGGTAGTCGTTAAGGAACCCTCCTGTCTTTGAAAACCCCAGATATTGGTGCTTCTCTCTCTGGTAACTATATATGTAATATCTGGTCAGATGGCTAGAAGCCTGTTTGTTGATTTGTGTTATTTTGCTCTGTTTATATAATTTCTGCTTGTAATTTCTGTTTGTTTTTATCCTGAAGTTCAGGGTGCTGACTTTTTCCCCTGAACTAAGAGAATTTTATATATATATATATATATATATATATATATATATATATGTGTGTGTGTGTGTGTGTGTGTGTGTGTTTAATTAAAGGGGGATTCTTAACTCCTTAAAGTTGCTTTCCTTAGAAAAGCAGATCAAAGAACCTGTGCTAGCAGCCCTCCTGTGTGCTGGTGTTGTTGGTCTTACACAGCCACAGTAGCAGCAAGTAGCATTGTTGTTATAACAGCTTCCTCTGGGACCCCCCCCCACCATTAACAGCTGCCCCCACCCCCAGAGGCACCTCATTAGCTTTCGGGGATCTTTTAGGGACTGACCAGGGTGCCTAGCCAAGAGAGGTCATTTACTGAACTCAACCCACCAGAGTTCCATCCTTAAAGGCCCCTCTTCCCCAAGCAGGTCAGCTAGCAGGAGTGACCTCACCTTCCCTGGCTGTAACACTGAGGACCTCCTTTTTTCTCTTCGTTCCATGTCTCCAAAAGAGTCTACAAACTGTGCCCTGGACAGCTCTGTGCCCACTGGGCTTCAGGAGAATTAGCTCTTGGGGTTTCCAAGAGTTACGTGAATAAGGGGCATGCATGGCTCTGAGGGGCTGCTGGAAGGGAAGGGCCCCAGGTGTGTAGCCCACTCTTCCTCTGCCTCCTTGGGCTCCCACAATGTGGCATCCATGGGCACCCAGTCTCCTTCTTGTGTCTTCTTGTGTCCCCAGCATGGCTTGATGGCAACAAAACAGCGACTGCTAGAGGCACATTTCATTATGTACACGGTGGTGTGAAAGAGGGAAAGAACAGGGTTGGGGGGAGCAATAGTCTGTGGGTGTTTATCTGGCACTGAGACACTGCCCAAGTGGCCCAAGGCAGGGAGAGCTGGTCATTCTTGGGACACTGTCCACCAAGAGTGATGAGAGGTGAGGAGAGCTGGTAACTCCCCCGAGAGAGGTGCGACAGCTGCTCCTTCACCCATTTGAGAGATATTGAAGGTGCCGCACCCAAGCTGGTGTCATAGGCACCACAGTTCTGATGGCTGCATGGCTCAAGTGGACCCTCAGGAGGATGGGACAGGCACCAACCCTCTCCCCCACCCCACCCCCACTCCATCATCAGTCCAGGCTGGCCGATAGCCTCCCCTGGACTGGAGGCTCCCTCCACCCCCGGATGTGCCCTCCTTGGCCCAGGGCTCTCTCTGGGTACTTCTTCTGTCCACCCCCAACCTTTCCGGGTGTTGTTGCCTCTGCGGAGCGTCAGCCCCTTGAGGGCAAGGCATGGAGCCTACAGCAAGTGCTTCATTAATGCTTAAGGAGAAGGCCCGTGGGAAGGTGGGGGGAGGAGACCCCCGCGGGACCGAGGAGGAGGCCAAGGGGGCGCGGCGGACCCCGAGCCCCCCAGGCCACTCTGCCCTCCCTCTGCTTTCTCCTCAGGGAGATGGACGCAGGTGCCGGAGCCAAGGAAGCCGTAACTATGACAACGGCTCCGCGCCCCCCCACCCCCCCGCGGGGAGGGGGCGGTGGCGTCCTCTGGGACGCTCTAGGCCGTGCAGCCCGCATCTCGATGGTACGTCGGCGACACTCTGGCCGCGCGCACGCGCTCTCGGTGGTGCGCATGCGTGCGTGCGGCGGCGCTCTGGGAGGCGCGCACGCGCTCTCGCTGACACTCCAGGAGAGCGGGCGGACGGAGGCGGCGGCGGCGGCGGCGGCGGCGGCGCCATGGCGGCCGTGCGCGGCCTGCGGGTGTCTGTGAAGGCCGAGGCGGCGGCGGCGGCGGCGGGGCCGCCCCTGGGGCTGCTGGGGCCGGGCCCCGAGCGGGGCGAGCCCGAGCCCATGGAGGTGGAGGAGGGCGAACTGGAGGCCGTGCCGGTGCGGCGCTCGCTGCTGCCGGTAGGACGCCGGGGGTCCGGCCGCCGGGTGGGTGCGCCCCGCAGAGCCTGCCGCCGGGCGCGCCGGGGCCGTTGGGCGGCATGGAGCGAGGGCAGGGGTACGGGTCCTCCTCACCGCCCGTCTCGTTCTAGGACACGAGCCGGCGCTACGAGAACAAGGCGGGGAGCTTCATCACAGGCATCGACGTCACCTCCAAGGTAGGGAGGAGTCCCAGAGCCCCGCTCACCTGGCGGGGGCCCGGTCGGGGGGCGGGTGGCGGCTGATACTTTGTTGCTTTTGCTCCCTCCCACAATGCACCTCCGGTTGGGGATGGGGACGCCACCCGGGTCTGTTTACACCCGCTTTCATTGGAACAGTCCGGGGCTGGGGGAAGGCTCCCACGAGGAGGCGGGCTGGGCGGGGAGATAAAGGACTGGAGGCGGGAGATGGAGGGCGTGCCAGCAGGGCCTGAGTTCCGATCCTGCTGCCACGGACTAGCTGGGAGTCCTAGGTCAGTCTGGTACCTGGCCTTGCCTTGATTTCCTCCCTTGTAAAACGAGGCCAACAGCACCTGCCCGGCAGGGGGGTGAGGAAGGGTCGTGAAGCTTGTGCAGGGCCTGGCACACAGTAGGTGCTTAATCAGTGCTTGTTCCCCTTCCTCCAGTCGTCATGGGGATATCACCCAGGAGCCCGGCAGTGGAAGGGGGAGGGGCTCCCCGTGGTTCCCACACCCTTGTGGCCCGAGCTCCCCGCCTTTGCCCCCACTTCCCTCCTCCTCCTCCTCCTCCCCTTACTCCTTCCCCTCCCCCTCTCTTTGCCCTTCCCCTTCCTTCTCTGTTACCTGCCTTTGCCTCCTGGTGGGTGGGGAGTCAGCTTCCCCACCTGACCCTACAAGCCCTTTCTCTGACACTTAGAATCTGCCTCACCCTTTTCCTCTGTCAGTCAATAAGCATTTATTAGGCACCTAGTCTGTGCCAGGTTGAGGGCTAGGTGTGGGATCCACCAGATGGGAGCCCAGTTCTCGTCCTCTGCTTAGTGACCAAGCCCTGCTTGTCCCTGGCCTCTTTGTGGTGTTGCCAGTGACCTCCAGCGTCCCAGCACGACCCGTCCCGGAGGTCACCCCCAAGGGTTCTCTGGCTTTTTTCTGCTTCTGTGCCCCGGTCAGGCTCCTGTTGGCTTCCCCTGTGGGCGGGAGCCACCCCTGTCCTCTCTCTACATGCCAGCTCCCCTTCTCCTCACTGACCAAGGGGCAGCACAGCCCTCCGGCCCTTTGGGTTGAGACCAGCCTGTCCTGTGGCCAGACCTGGGCATCCAGGGGTCCTCCCTCACTTGGGATCCGAAGCTGGATTCCTTGGAGGAAAGGGAACTTTCAAGTGGAATGGGAAATGAGGTTGAGGGTCCTGCTGGGGGCTTCCAGTGAGGAGGACGTGCCTGAGTGTGGTCCTGGTGGCCGTGAGAGGGGGAGGGTAGGCTCCGATGGAGTGGGGGCAGCAGCAGGAGAGGCCATGGCAAGGCAGCTTCTTCATGTCTAATGTCCGTGTCTTGGCACCTACCTTGGCCTGGATCTGTGGAAGACTTAGCCCCCCATTGGCCTTCCTTCCATCCTCCATCTCATTCTCTGGGGTTCCACGCACTCTTTAGGAAGCCATCCAGAAGAAAGAGCAGCGAGCCAAGCGCTTTCACTTCCGAGCCGAAGTCAACCTTGCCCAAAGGAATGTGGCCTTGGACCGAGACATGATGAAGAAAGGTAGGAGGACACCTCCCTCCCCTGCAGCTGAGGCCACCCCCTTCATCTCTGGTCCCTTGGGTGTTGGCGTGATACTGAACTGAAGTGAAATTAGGGGTATTGGGGAAGAAGAGATGGGAGCCTTGAGGGAGGGCCAGATAGAGGCAGGGAGGCCAGCAAAAATTGCTTGAAGAAATGGGTCCTGGCACTGAACCAACCACGCTCTTTCCTGAGGGAAATTAAACTAGTCTCTGTTGAATGATTTGTGTCTTGTCATGAGAAGGGCGACCTCCAGGTACCAGCACCCCCTAAACTCCCATGAGGAAGAATAGACTTCCTCTGTCACCACGGAAGAGACCCAGGAAGGCCTAGACTAAAACAGAGAAAGAAACTGATTGTTTGGAAATCGTGGGGGAGGCTGCCCTGCCCTTCAGGTGTGCTCAGTCTCCAGTCCCCCTGAGGGTGGGCATCTGTTGTTGCTTGGCTGGGAGGGTGTGAAAGTTGGGGCTGTGGCGTGAACCCCCCCAGTTCCTGCCGGGGTCAGGGTAATCACTAAGTCCCTGTGGTGAAAATGCTAGGTCTCCCTATTCTTAGGACCCCAGACTCTTCTCACTTGGGCTGCCCCCTTCAGCTCTAGGCTTTGATTTGCTCTCCTCCACCTCCTCCAGGGAAAACAAGATGGGGGGCTTATAACCAACATGCCCGGCCCTCACTCTCACACCCCTTAACCAAGCTGGTGCCAAGGCCTGTCCATTTCATCCCTGCGACGTCTCATTTGTTTCACCTCCTCTCAGACACTGCCCTGACCCTGGTATAGACCCTCTTCACCTCATGCCTGGACTGTTGCAGTGGCTGCTGGTGGGTCTGTCTACCTCAGATCTTTCCCCCTTCCAGTCTGTTCATTCACCAAAGTGATTTTCCTAAAGCACAGGTCCAGCTATGTCTCACACGCTCATTTAAACTCCAGCGAATCCCTAATGCCTCTGGGATCAAGTACAGAACACTTACGTTTGGTACTCAAAGTCCTACGTAGCCTAGGTCCCTCCCACCTTTCTAATCTTGAAGCTTACGCCTTGCCACATAACCTTTCGTCCAGAGTCAATCTAGGGTCACCTGACTGTTCCACGAACATAACCCTCCATCTTCTGATTCCAGGCATTTTCTGTGGCTGTCCCTTATATCTGGAATGCTCTCCCTCACCTTCTCCAACTACCGACCTCCTTGACTTCCCATAAATCCCAACTAAAACCTCCCCTGCCACAGGAAGCCTTTCTGAGTCCTCCTTAAGTCTTTGTACCTTCCTTCTGTGATGTTCTCCAAATTATTCTGCCCACATCTTGTTTGTGCATGGTTATCATGTTGTCTTCCTCGTTACTGTGACCTCTTCCCAGGCCAACACTGGCTTTTGTGTGTCTCTTTGCATCCAGGGCCTGGCACATAGTAGGTGCTTAATCAATGCTAGTAGACCTTGGAGTGATTAAAGTGTTGGTCTCAGAAGTGCCTTCCAGAGCCAGATCCCCTTGGTCCCACCCTCAGAGATGAACTGAGGGAGCATGGATTATTGACCTGGAGCTGGGGGTCAGCTAGAAAAACACCTGGCTCACCCTACAGGCACCGCTGCCTCAGCCATTCCTGCTCAGGTCTTAGTGCAGTGCTGAAAGGAACTGTGGGTGTGGCCCCAAAAAGATCAGGATACAGCAGTTCGGGGTGAGGGAGTTCTTGTCTCTGACTTCCTGTGATGATGGCCAGCAGTCTTTCTGGGACACGGGGTACAGGCTCATGGTAACCACCTACTTCTACCTGTGCTTTCACAGCGATCCCCAAGGTGAGACTGGAAACCATCTACGTCTGTGGAGTGGATGAGATGAGCACCCAGGACATCTTCGCCTACTTCAAGGAGTACCCCCCTGCTCATATTGAGTGGCTGGACGATACCTCCTGTAAGGGAGAAGGCCTGTGGGCCCAGCCTGCTTGGGGCGAGGGGGGGAGTGGTATGTTTGAGGAGGCGGAAGCTCTCCCAGCTAGGCTGACAGCTTGGATACCTAGGCCAGGCCAGAAGGCATGCTCTTTCACCTGGGAGGACTTTCTAGACTGCAGCTTTAAAGCCGCTTGGGCTCTGCTGAGAGAGGGTCTGTCAAACATTTTCTAGAGCTGGGTTGGGGTGAGGGATGCCTGGGCCAAGGCTGATGTGCCTGGAGGGTACCCCAAACACGTGTGGTGACAGTGCCAGGGAGAGTCTGCTCTGCTTGAATCTGTCACGATCACCCTGTGCACCAGACCTGGGATTTTGTGGGTATTCTGGCCCCGGAAAGGGTCAGGGATGGCCAGGCTTTTTTTTTTTTTTAAGTCATCCCCAGCTAACAGATGGAACAGCTGAGTGAGGCTCAGGGTGGTAAAGGGAGCCTCTAAGCCTGCATCTCACTTGTCTTCAGGGCTCACATTTCCTCTAGGAAGGAGGGGAAAGGGAAGAAGGAAGGATTGATTAAACACGTACTATGTGGCAGACCAAGATGATCTCAGTGGATCCTTATGATAACCTGGGGGAGCAAGGGGAGGTGCTGGCTAAGAAGCTTGAGACTGATGCTTATGGCTTGATGATAGATTTACTCCAAGACCACCTAGCCCCAGGAGGCTCCAGCAGATCAGCATGGGGCATCCTCAGATCTAGGAGCTAGGAACCCTGTCTGTCTCATTGGATCCGAGACCAGTGACCTTGGTCCCAAGTGGGGCTCCTCCTATGGAGGCCTTTAGGAAAGGCTTTCTCGACTTTGCCCAAGTTTTGGTGAGTGGGAGAATTGGTGATTTGGAGTTAGGAAGAAAGGCTAAGAAACAACTAGACATACCTACACACACCTGTGCCATGTGGCAGGTGCTCCCTGATGTGGTCCAAGGCCAAAGGGCTGGGCCTCCTTGATTGACCTGGATGTTTAATGGTGGGGGGGCACCCCATTCCCCACCAGGTAATGTGGTCTGGCTGGATGAGGTGACCGCGACTCGGGCCCTGATCAACATGAGCTCTCTGCCCAGCACAGATAAAGCCAAAGCCCGAGAAGCCAGTGAGGAGAAGGCCCCAGAGAAGATGAGAAAAGGTACCCAGGGCAGGGGTGGGAGGCAGACCTGAGGAGGCTGAAAGTGGGGAGCTCACCTCTCCTTTGCACCCCAATCTAGACAAGCAGGACAGCTCTGATGATGAGACCGAGGAAGGAGAAGTGGAGGATGACACTGCAAGTGACCTGGAGGTCAGTCATGAGGACAACAGGGCCCCTAGCCCAGCAGGGGGTGGGCGTGGACAGTCCAGGCCATGCTACACGGTGGTGGCTCCCACCCTGAAACTCCAGAGAAGGCCTGTGCCATCCTCACTGTGGGTAGTCCCTGTGCTCATGCAGATTGCAGCCTGACTGTGGAGGGGAGCCCAGGGTCCTCCCCATCCTGTGAGGGGGTCTGCATGCTGGGCTCGCTCGCCAGGGGGATTCCAGTCCAGCCTTGAATGGGGTTGCAGAGGGAAGCCAGGAGATGGCGCATTTATTCTACAAATGTTTTATGTTCTCAAGTTGGATGCACTGTCCCAGGTTGAGGAAGATTCCCTCTTACGGAATGACCTTCGTCCAGCCAACAAACTGGCCAAAGGAAACAAGCTCTTCATGAGGTTTGCCACAAAAGGTAAATCTGGACTGGTGTGGGTGTGGGTGGGTGTGTGGAGTATGAGTGGAGATGGTGTGTATGTGTGGTGTGTTTTTGTTGGGGAGTTATGTATATACAGGACAGGGTGTGAGTGGGGGGGTTGTGTGTGGAGAGGTGTGTATGTGGTACATTTAGGGCAGGGAGTGTATGTGGTGAGGGTCTGGGTGGGGGGTCCATCCTTCGGTGGTGATTACACCCATTCTTTGTGCCAGCTGATTGTTTGTGTGGGCCACATGGCACAGCTCCGGCCTGGGTGCCTCTCCTGGGTGTAAGAGGATCTTGGTGCAGCTCAGGGCACCCTGGTGGTGGGGCAGGGTTGGGGCGGGGCCCTCTTGGTGGCCTGGAGAGGGTGGCACAGCGGGACTCGGTGCCGTCTGCTCGTCTCCATAGATGACAAGAAGGAGCTTGGTGCGGCACGGAGAAGCCAGTATTACATGAAATATGGGAACCCCAACTATGGAGGCATGAAAGGCATTCTCAGCAACTCCTGGTGAGTGCAGCCGCCACACAGTCCCTGGGGTGGCTCTGCCCCCACCCAGCATCTGGGGCTTCTGTCCCTGAAATGCTTGTCAAGCAGTGATTGGGTGCCTCTTGTGGGCCAGGCTCCGGGGTCACAGACAAATGAAAGTTTCCCCATTCAGAGAGCTTATGTATGTAGGGGGTAAGGGGACCGGTGAGCAGGGTCCTCTTGTCAGGAGAGGAGCATCTTCCCTGAATCTGTGGCCACGGGGCCCTTGTCATGTCCTGGAGACATTTCTGCAATAGTGGGTGTGTGGAGGTGAGGCTGTCCCTGGTGGGCTCTGCCACAAGGAAGGGCTGTCAGTCTGCCGAGAACTTTTCTCAGCTTGTAGGGAAAACAGACTGAATCCTCCAAGGGGGACCTGGAGCTTTGGAGTCCAGACAGGCAGACCCCAGGCCTCCTGGGAGCTAGCAGGTGGTGCCCACCCCCCCACCCCCCAGCCTCCTGGGAGCAGGCAGTGCCCCGCCAGGCCTCCTGGAAGCTGGTGGGCAGTGGGCCCCTGGGGTTGAGCCAGGGGGTCCCTGAAGAGAAGAGGGCAATGGTTGAGAGTATTTATTCTGACAACGACGCAGGAAAAGAAGATACCATTCCCGCCGCATCCAGAGGGATGTGCTCAGGAAGCGGACACTGATTGGGGATGATGTGGGCCTGACCTTGACCCCCCCTTACAAGCACCGGCACGCAGGTACCTGGAGTCCAGGGCGAGGAGGGTGTGTGCCTTGGAGCTGTTTTGGGGGCTGCCTCCTCCCCTTCTACCCCTTCTTCTCTTACTCCTCCCCTCCCCCTTTCTCCTCCCACTCCCCACTTTCTTTGGGCTGACCCTGTGTTTGAGTCCAGAAGGCCACTGTCCTGAGTCAAGAGTGGGCATCTGCTAGCTTGACCAGCTCCACAGCGTGATAGGGAGGGAGGGGGTCTTGGGCTCTCCTTTCCAAGCCACCTCTGGGGAGGGGACTTCAGGAAGGAAGGTGGCAGGACATGAAGAGGCGGATGGGAAGCCTGAGTCTGGGGCAGGGCTTTGTTGAAGGAGCTACAGATGTTTGTACCTGGGGAAGAGAAGGCAGTCGTTTAATGTATTTGAGGGGCTGCTTGCCTTGTGGAGGGTGCAGCTCGATGCCCCAGAAAGCTTTCTGACTGTGAGAGTCAGGATGGGCTGCCTTGGTAGGTGGTGAACTCCCCATCACCAGAGTGCTCCTACAGAGTCCCTTCTACCTCTGAGATGGGTCAGAAAATATGTGGTGTTTGAAAAACCAGGGCAGAAGGAAGGTGTTTGGGAGAGCCGTTCAGAGGGAGATTGGGTGATGTTGGCCCTCAGCCTAGCTTAGGTGGCAAGAGTGGCCTGAGACGCATTTGCTCCTTCAGCCTCAGTGCATGGACGCTTGGCCCAGCCACGTACTCTTGGCCCACTGGAGCCTAGACAGGAAGGGAGGTTTTATGAAGCCTTTTGGGTGTCAAGCCCTGTGCTCAGCTCTGTACAAATGGGATCTCATTCGTGATCTTTAGAATGGGTTAGAGGTCCAGTGACTGGCCCAGGGTCACCTTATTAGTGCACATCTGGAGCTGGATTTGAATCCCGGCCTTCCCGACACCAGGCCTAGAGCTCAAGTCCAGTCCGTTCATTTAGTTACAAGGCATCTCAAGCCCATGGAAGCACAGCAACTTCCTCACGGTCACACCTGCCCCTTTGTTGGACTGCCAGGCCGACTCATCTGTGTGCCCAGACCCAGGTGTATAGAGACACTCTCACACTTGCCCTTCTCAGAGGGTTGAACACATTGTTCTGCCGGAGCCCACCCATCCCCTCTTGGAGAAGCGCCATCTTTACCATCATCTCCAGTGCCACAGCGAGTGCGCTGATGCCAGTGACTCTTTGCAGAGCACTTTGTTCATGACACTCTGGTGAGGGAGGCCCACAAAGAAGATGAGGCTGAGAGCCTCCGGCAGGACTTTAACTCAGATCTCCCAGCTTCATGTGGGAAAGCCCTGGATTCCTCGTCTTGCTCTTCCCCCCAGGGTGTGTCCCAGAGGAGGGAAAGGCAGGACTGGAGGCCGGGTGCTGCAGGACCCTGTGTTTGGGGTCTTTCCTTACTCCCTTGATTGAATTCTCCCAGGTCTGGTGAATGTTCCCGAAGAGCCTATAAAGGAGGAAGAGGAGGAGGAGGAGGAGGAGGACCAGGACATGGATGAAGACGACAGGATTGTGGTGGAGTACCGGGACGAACTGCAGGCCTTCAAGCAGGCTCGTGAGCGTAGCGCGTCCCGACGGCCCAGCGCCAGTGGCTCGGGCTCAGACTCGGACGAGATGGATTATGACCTGGAGCTGAAGATGATTTCCACTCCTTCCCCAAAGAAGAGCCTGAAGATGACCATGTATGCTGACGAGGTGGAGTCCCAGCTGAGGAGCATCCGGTAAGGTGGGCGGGCGGCCTCTCTGGGGCCTGGGAGACGTTGCGCACACACATGCACGCAGGCCTACGAGCACACGAGATGCCAACTGGCTTGAGTGGAGGGAGGGGAGACCATACGGTCAGTTGCACTTTGGCCTGAGCATGGTCCTTTCTGTCTCTGTGGGGGGAGTCAGGGAGGAGTCGGGCCCCTAGGAAGGTAGTGGCGGGCCCCCCACCCCCGCCTCCTCACTCAGAGACTTGTTTGAAGGTCACTTTGGCTCCTGGTGACCCGCTGCCTTCAGTTAAGGCTTCCAAGTTGAGGGTCGTGAGTGGGTCAAACTTTACAAAATGCTTGACCTTCATAACATCATTGGAGCCTTGGGACAACCCCAGAAGAAAGGTAGGGTGAGCATGGTTAGCCACATTATAGAGATGAGGAAACTGAGGCACGATTAGAACGCAGGGCCCCCCTCCCATTCCCTGGCCTGCTCCCTGTGTTGTTGGGTTGGAGGGGAAACTCATCAGCGCCTGCCCACGGCTTTTACCTGTGGAGCTGTTGGTGACAGGTTTGCCCCTTTGTGAAGAGGATTCATTCTGTTTGGATTCAGTCAGAGGGCCTCACTTGAGGACCTAGAGGGTCATGCATGGCCTGGAGGCCACAGCTTCCCCACCCCTGCTTGACTCAAGTCCTGTCTGTCCATCCGACCTCAGTGTTTGCACTACAGAGTGGAAGCCTCCTGAGTGGTATTGTGCACGGCCTTCCCATGAGTCCTCACCCCCCATGGCGCCGTTGTTTTCTCTGGCCCAGGGACCTAGAGATATGGGCTCTCTGGGGCAAAGAGCATGGGGCTGGTTCGGCTCTCGCTTCCTGTGGGCCAGCCTGACCCCAGCATTGCCTTCCTGGGGCGTGGGATGTAGGCAACCAAGCCGCCTGGCTCTCACTTCCTTGGTTGGGAAAAGGAACTAAAGCAACACATGTGTTGGGATGCTCCCTAAGGGGCCTCCCCAGATAAGAACCAGTGGGGTTGCTGCTTTTGTGCAGGAACTCCATGAGGGCTGACAGCGTAGCCACCAGCAACGTCAAAAACCGCATTGGGAACAAAGGGGCATCTGATAAGGTCGCTGATGTGCGGCTCCTGCTTGAGGAGAAGCGGCAAAACACAGCACAGAGGCCTCCTGTGAGCAGCATCAAATCTGGTATGGCTGCTGAGGCACTGCAGTCCTCACCCAGCCCCTGAAAATGTCAGTTGGGAAGGGCAGGAGGGGAAGAGAAAAGGAGAGAGAGAAGAATGAGAAAGGAGAGAGAAAGAAGAGAGGAGAGAAAAGGCGAGGAGAGAAAGAAGGGAGAGAGAAGAAGAGAGGATAGAGGAGGGGGAGAGAAAAGGAGAGAGAGAAGAATGAGAAAGGAGAGAGAAAGAAGAGAGGAGAGAAAAGGAAAGGAGAGAAAGAAGGGAGAGAGAAGAAGAGAGGATAGAGGAGGGGGAGAGAAAAGGAGAGAGAGAAGAATGAGAAAGGAGAGAGAAAAGAGAGGAGAGAAAAGGCGAGGAGAGAAAGAAGGGAGAGAGAAGAAGAGAGGATAGAGGAGGGGGAGAGAAAAGGAGAGAGAGAAGAATGGGAAAGGAGAGAGAAAGAAGAGAGGAGAGAAAAGGAGAGGAGAGAAAGAAGGGAGAGAGAAGAAGAGAGGATAGAAGAGGGGGAGAGAAAAGGAGAGAAAGAGGAGAGAGGCAGAGTGGGAGGAGGAGAGATGGGGAGAGAAAGGGACAGATGGAGACACAAAGTCCCTCTAAGTGAAGAGTCAGGCTCTGGAAAACTCCGAATCCCTTGTCCTCCCTGTGGGAGCTGCAGGCCCAGGCCTGTTCCTCACCCTCAGAGCTTCCCCAGTGGGGCCCCAGGCTAACACCCCAGAGCGGAGGCTGTTTCCTGGGGACGGAGAGTGACTGTGGGTGAGAAGTTGAGCCAGCTTGGTCCTTCAGGTCCTTTTCTTGCTTGTTCCCAGATGTCCGCCAGAGATTAGGAAAGAGACCACATTCTCCTGAAGTCAAGACCCTGAGTGGCACCTTCACCCCCCGGAGGGAGCCGATGTCCGATGTACACAGTAGGCTTGGGATTCCCAGGCAGGACATCAAGGGCCTCTATTCTGACACCCGGGAGAAGAAGTCAGGTGGGTGCCCGGCCCTGCTCATGGCGGCGGGGAGGGAAGGTGCCAGCTGTGCTGATTGAGTGCCCAGAATGGGCCGGGAGCTACCCCCTTGAGGCTACCCCTGGGCCTCCCACCTGTCCCCGTCCTCTCACCCAGCCTTAAACCGGCAGGTATGACTGTGAGAGGCACACCACCCCCAGCAGGTTCCTGTTGCCTCCACAGCTTGGCAGTTCAGCCAGACTGGCCAGAGAGTGGCTCATATAGGGCCTCCCTTTAGAGAGGGCTCAGGATCATCTCCCCTTAATCCTGGTGATGCCCCTGAGCTAGGGCCCCTCTGGTGTGGCCCCACCCCCTCATAGATTGTAAGCTCCTCAAGGGCAGGGACTTTTTCAGGTTCATTTCATCAGCACTTAGCACAGGGCTTGGCACATAGTAGGCACTTAATGTTTTTCCATATAGTGGGACATTCATGTCCTACCTCCTTGTTTTTGTACTGTGTGGTGGTTCAGTCTGTTCACATACAGACCCACACGTGTGTGTGTACACACACACACACACACACAGTTTCTCCCATAGAGTGTAGGCTGCCAGCCGGCAGGGCACAGACTGGGTTCGATTGGTCATCTGGAAAGGCTTCCTTGGAGGGTGGGGAGACCCTGCCCCACCCAGCAGCCTGGTACTGGCTCCAGGGCCTGTTCTCTGGGCTCTTCACCGAGGGCTTTCGTGTGGTCTTTATTCCTCACTGAACGCACCCTCCCTGCAACAGGCAGCTTATGGACTCGCTTGGGATCTGCCGCTAAGGCCAAAGACAAGGGGACCGAGAAGGCAGACCCCGCGGTGGCGGTGGCGGTCCCCGAGGAGGAGGACTCGGAGCTTCAGCGGGCGTGGGGTGCTCTGATCAAGGAGAAGGAGCAGTCACACCAGAAGAAAAGCCGCTTAGAGCGTTTACCGTCTCTGCAGATTGAGATCAGTCGGCAAAGCAGCTCGGACTCGGACACGGAGTCGTGAGGCCGGACGCCAAGCGCCTCCTGCGGGCAGCCCTAGCTTTGGTGGATCCTTCTTTCCTCCTATTTCTAGCAGGAAGCGATCATCCAAAGAGCTGCGTACTGAACCTCTCCGTCTTGCCTTGGCCTCGATGGTGGTCGCTACCAGCACCTCCAGCCTATGAGAGCCCGAGGCAGTGTGGGGGCTTCGGGGTCTCGGGCGCTGGGGAAGAAGGAGCCCCCCAGCCCTGACCGGGCCAGGCGTGGGACTGTGTTTCATGGACTTGGCCTCTGGGCGCCTGCGCCACTCAAGGTGGCCCGAGATGTAGCAGCTGGAGGACACCAGGCGGCAAGGATATCTGTCTGTCCGTCTGTCCATCATTGAGTCAGCGTTCTGTGCAGACCAGCACCTCCGGTGCAACCTGGGACTGGGGGTGATTGGGGTGGGGGGGGGTCAGTGTTGGACATTGTGTTTGGTCTATTATGGTTTAAAACTTAATGATTTCAAAGCTTCATTTTTACATGTGAACATTTTTCCTGTTGGCTCCAGTGAAAGGTCAAGTGGTGTCTTTATACGTGCTGTTCAATAGATATTCTCTCATTCGGAAGAGCAGGAAGCAAGGCCTCCCGTTCTTGGCAGGCAAGTGAGCGCCTGCGCGCGGGAGCCGCCGGGCTCCTGGCCCACTGTTCTGGGTCCTGCTGTGCCCAAGTCACGAGGTCTCTGTGCTCCCGTGCCCACCCCCTTTCTGACCGGGTTGTTGGTGCCAGGCAGGCCAGAACCATCTTTTGTGCCCATCGGACCTTCTGACAGCAGGGGCAGTTGGGGCACGTGCAAGGGAGGCCAGAAAGGGCTGTGTGTCTGTCCAGCCTGCCATGGTACAGGTGCAGATCGCCGAGGCCCTGCCCTCGAGGAGCCTGGGGGGGACCTGGATTCCGGTGCAGCCATGATAGCAGTGCTTTCCCCAATTACGGTGAGGAATGAGTGCGCCTAGAGGCCAGACCTCATGGGCACAATAGAGCCCTTTTGGTCTGGCTCAATGGAGGGTCCATGCCTGGGGTCACAGGGGCTGGGACCTGCTGAACTTGGAGTCTGGGGAGTCCCAAGCAGAAGCCCCCCACTCCCCACCGTCCGTCAGATGGGAAAATAACATCCCCTGTAGCCCCTCTCCCAGGGTGGCCGTGAGGCTACCTCGAGGCAGTGGGCTCCACTGGCTGCTTCCCCGTGGAGGCCAAAGGGCAGAGGGAAAGGAGGAGGTTCAGGTGAATGACCCTAGAGTGTGGCCACGTCCTGGGCAGAAGGAGCCGGTGTGGTGGTTGCCCCTGCTGGGGACAGTGTGGTCATCTGTGTCAATGTCCTTGTTGAAGTTAAGGGAATCAGAATGAGGGTCACTCGGGCCAGAGAGTAAGGCTGGGTTGTGACTTCAGACTCCCCTCAGAGGGATGCTGCAACCTCTACCTGTCTGTGGCGTGTCTGTGGGGCTGGCACCCAGGAAGAATCCAGCCAGCTGCTAAGGGCCCTCTCAGGCCCATCCTCCTCCCTGATGTTGGCATTCAAGGCCCTCTCCAGCAGCCACTGTCAGTGTGGCTTGCCTGGCACACACCTTCATCACCAGCCTCAGTTCCTTAGACTGGGCTCCTCTGGTCGTCCTCAGTGACTTGCCCTTGTGACTATCTGCTTTTACAAATCTGAGTCATCGTGGGGCATTTTCCCCTCTTCTTCGAAACTGGAATGATTTGTTTGTCTCTCATTTTTGAGTGTTTTCCCTCTGTCTTGGGTCTGCATAGCCTTTCTCTGAGCCCTGTGAAACCCCCTCACCCCAAAGCTGGCAAGAACTCTGATGCAGTTTTTTTCTTAAACAATACTAGTTTATTTTTTCCCCAGTTACATGTAAAGACAATTTTTAACATTTGGGTTTTTTTAAGTTTTGAGTGCCAGTTTTATCCCTCCCTTTCCCTGCCCCCTCTCCCTGAGGGTGAGCAGTCTGGTACAGATCATACACGTGCCGTAATGGAGAACATTTCCATATTAGTCATTTTGTGGAAGAAAACTTGAACTAAAACAGAGCGAAGAAGAGTATGCTCTGTCAGATGCCACCAGTTTATTTAATGGCAGTAGAGAGCAGTTTTCATCATGAGCCCTTTGGAATTGGCTTGAATAGTTCTGTTGCTAAGAAGAGCTAAGTTATTCCCAGTTAATTATCGTTCCTATGTTGCTGTTACTGCGTACAATGTTCTGGTTCTGCTCCCCTCACTCAGCATCAGTTCATAGGAGTCTTCCCAGGTTTTTCTGAAATCATTTCTTGTAGAGCAGTAGTGTTCCGTTGCATTCATACATCACAACTTGTCCAGCCGCAGTGACTCATAAATTTGACTCAGTTCTCTATATATTTGAGAAATGGGGCCTTTATCTGATGTAATCTGGAAAAACTGGGGATCCCAGCTCCTCTTCACACAGATGAGGCAGGGCTCTGGGGGCGCTCCTGAGGGGCCAGAGCCCCCATTCCAATGTGTTCCAGTGCTAATGTTCCGTAATAGGAGGTCACATCAGTTAGCATTCTACAAAGGGATAGTTACTGAGAAGATGGAATGAGAACAGAAAGGACAGCATTTCTCTTCCCCCCTCCCCACCTAAGTCTGCCCCAACTTCCCTCACAGATGTGGAGAGCCAAAAGCGGAGTCATTTGGCCTAGTGCCTGGCCCTTGGTAGGGGCTGCATCAGTGTCCATCCCCTTCCCCTCCCCTTGGTCATCTGGCTGCCTGCACAGTCTGGCCCAGTCTTCAGCCCTGCCCACCCTTCCACGCTGCCAAGATCACAGCCTAGCCTGATAGCCCTTCCCAGAAGAGCAGAAGAAATACCCAGGTTCAGGGGTCAGGACCTGTAAACATTCTCAGTTCTGGCTCAGTGGCCAATCAGGATTCTAATTCTTGTGGTAGTTTTTTTTTTTTTAAGCTAGCATTTGCATAGCGCTTAACAAATATCTCATTTGGTCCTCATAACAACCCTGGGAAGAAGGTGTTAACACTCAGCTTCCCCATTTTACAGACAAGGTAACTGAGGCAGACTGGTTATGTGACTTTCCTAGGGTCACCCAACTAGGAGGTCTTTCTGACTACAGGCCATGCACCCTCTCCACAGCACCACCTAACAGACTGGACTAGACACTCTGGCTTCCTTCTAGGCTGGCCCCATCTTCTGTAGGAGACCTTGCCTGATGGTAGTCTTTTCCTTTCAGCTGCATTTTCTTTGACCAGCTTCCTAAGATCCCTGGCACTATGTCTGTGCCCTCTCCCAACCTTGGGGTCCAAAACTCCAATGCCACCTTTCACCGTCTCCTTATCCAGCTTCTCCTGGATCCTCCTTTCTCTCATGAATCTTCCACCCTCCATTAGCACTGATGAGAACACCTCTGCTCCGAGGGTCAAGAGTTTTTGCCCAAGACTTTAGGACCTGTGGCAATACTCTCTGGGAGCCTTTGGGTGGAGCCACTCAGAAGGGGGTGGGGCCAGAAGCCCTCTCTGGCCAGATCTGTGCCCATGAAGACGGCAGCGGTCCCTCTGTGGAGGAGGGAGGCTCTACCTCCCAGCACCTGTCTCTTGCTCTGATCATTATGGGACAACATTTCCCCCGCACACAAGGTCACTCCTTGGAGGATGAGAAGCTGCCTCCTTGTCCCCAAATCAATTCCTGTGCCCGTTAATTTCTCCTCTGTTCCCTTGACTCAGTGATTGACAGCTCTAAGATTAACCCATTAACATTCATTAGCTTTTACAAAAAGACATCTGCTGACAGGACAGCATTCCTTCCATCAGCAGCATTGACTTCGGCCTTCCTTTTCCTGCCTCCCTTCTGCCTGCCTGCTGGTCCAATGCCTCCAGTCCCATGTTCCTCTTGCCTACATTGGGAAGAGGAGTGGTGTTCTCCACACAGGGATGAACATGCTCACTATTGGCCATCCTCTTCACATCTCGGGGACTCCGCTCTCCTGTAGATCATTATCCAAATGACAGTCCTTGCCCCTCACCACCTTATTCCTCCTTCCCATCTCCCTCAATGCTCCCATCCGAGAAGCTTCATCCTGATTCCACCCAACCCTTCCACTGTGCGGTCTGTTCCAGAGGCAACAAACTTCCCTCTATCTTAAATGTATTCCTCTCCGATTCCTTCCATCTACACGTTCTTGCTAAAACCTGGCTCCCCCTGATGACCCAGCCTCCCTGGCTGTGCCTTCACTGACTCTTCTCAGCTCAGGGGTAGAGGCAGGGGAGGAAGAATCCTCCTTGCCCCCCATTGCCACTTCCAGGCTGTCCGCCCTCCTCCACCCACCTCAGCCACACACTCTTGGTCTTGCTGTCACCCATAAATGTCTCCCTTACGTGTCCAAGAACTCTGAAATTCCTTTATTCGAGAACCTTTAATCATGCCATCCCCCTATGCCTTACTACCGCCGCCCTCACTGGGTCGTCACTGTGGTCAGCCCCGGCTACCATTCTCAGCCCTTACTGAGTCGGGCCAGTTCTGCACCAACCCCTAAGATCTTGAGCCCTTGGCCACTCCAAGAGAAAGCAGGTGACAGAAGACAGGCTGATGGTCAGCACTGGAAGCTGCTGCCATTTCTTGGGGAAAGTCAACAACTGTACCCAAAACAGATGTGGCCCCACCACCCTCCAAGTGGCCCCTCTCAGGCTGGCTCTTCTCCGGGATCCCGAGCAAGCCAGTTTCCCCAGGATTATACAGACTAGGAAGGGTTCTGCATCAACGCGCTGCCTCGGGGCGCCAAGTGCTAGACGTCCCCAAGCGGAGGCTGCCACGGGGGAGATTCCTTTCACGTATTGAAGCTAAGGTCCCTTCCGACCCCCCCAAGTCTCTGATCCATCTGGTCCAACGACCTCATTTCATGAAGAAGGAAACGGGGCCGTGCCCGAGGGAGTCCCTTCTCTGGACTCGGTTTTTTTATCCATAAAATGGGAGAGGGTGGACTGAATGACACCCCCCCTCCCAAGTTCCTTCTTTCACACTCTCTGACTCTATTATAATTTTGGGAGTCCCCCGCCCTCTCCCGCCCTAGTCACACTGTATCGGTCACCCCTCTGGTCACTAGGCGGCGCTGATTCTCAAATTCAGGACGATCCATCCCGGTTTTAAATCACTTCAAGGAGCAGTGAGAGAACCTTCTCTGCTTGAAACTGGCCAGGCCCTTAGGCAGAAATCGCCAAGTCCCTGAGTTGGAAGGACCCCCAAGACATCCAGTCAACAGATGGATGACACTGGATCAGGGGACCCCCGGACAGATGACAGTGTCCCTGACAAGGGCTCACCCAGACTCCATGGAAGGGGAGGAGTGTGTGTGTATGGGGTGGGGGGGAGGGCTTACCCAGACTCCATGGAGGGGGAGGGATGTTATGGGCGGGGGGGGGGGGGGGCGGGGTGCTCACCCAGACGCCATGGAGGGGAAAGGGGAGGGCAGGCCTCGGAAGTCCCAGCCATCTTGTTCCACTCCAGTTCTCTTCTTGCGTGAGTGAGGGGAACTGAAGCCACTGCGGCCCCCCCACCCCCGCCCACTGCAGGAGGAGACAGTTTCCCCCGCCCCCCATCTCGTTTCACTCCAGTTTGGGGCGGTTCGCTAGTGGTTTTGTCGGTTTCTTTTCCCCCCAAACTCAGATCCAGCCTAGGTCTCTCCCTTGATAGCTTCCACCTGAGACAACTAGGTGCTTTTCCTGTCCCACCCCCCCCCACGCCCCGCCCCCAGTCGCCCAGCCTTCTTATCACTCTCTGAGAGAGACTCGGGCTTCAGAGGCAGTCCACTCTTGGCTCATCCGCCACCTGCTTTTGGGAGCTCCTTTTATTGAGATCCAAGGTTTCAAACCTTCTAAGCCTTAATGGTAAAAGTGGAACCGAGGACCTAAAACAGCCAGGAATCGAGCAGACAGCTCCCCTCCTTCCCAACCCCCTCCCCCAGGCGCCCCCCCACTCCCGCCGCCGCAGGCAACCCACCCCTGCAGCCCCCTGGGGGCTGAAGCCCCCGCGGTTCAGCTTCGGCTCCCAGCTGGGCTCAGCAGCCAGAACAAGGGGCTGGGGGAGAGGGGGAGGCAGAGACTTGACAAAGTGGCTCCCCTCTGCCATGGGGCAGCAGGGGGCTTTCCTCCAGATCCCACATCCCTCAGATCTGCCTGGGCCAGCTGAGATCCTGGCCAGGCCTGGGACCAGCCTCCAGGGCCTGGAATGGATTATCTGTCTGGCTCCTGGTGGGCAGGACCAGGGGAGGAGTGTGGGGCTCGGCATTGCGGCCTGTCACACAGATGCTGCTGCCCCTTCTCATCCCCTGGTGCCCTTTAGGCGCCCATTATTTCTGGCTCTGCCCTCTGAGGTCAAGAAAGTCAAACCATGTTCTCTCCAGGAGGGCCCTTCAAATACTGAAGACAGCTAGCATGTCCCCCCTCCTCCTGTCCCAGGAGCAACTCCTCCCCGTGATGCCCCACTGCACACCCTGGGGACACCCCCCTATGCCCTCCTTAAACTCTGCTGCCTATACCTGATCCCAACAGGGCAGATGCGGCTGTATGAGGCCAGAGCCTGGCAGACAGGTCACTTCCTGAGGCCTGGAAGCCAGGCCTCCCTGCATGCAGCCCATGGTGAATGAACGCTGGGAGCTTGGATGACCAGTACTGAAAGCCCAGAGAAAAGTGAGGCCTTTGGGGACCATCCTCATGTTGTAGACACATCCCTAGGGAAGGTGGTCTGGGGAAGTCAGGCCAGGCTTCCTGGAAGAGGTGGGGGTTGGACTGGCCCCTGGGTTTGTGTGAGAGCGGGGGGGGGGGGGGGGGGGGGGGAGCGGGGGGGGCGGGGGAGACTCTACATACCTGGCCAAGATCCCCTGCAGGGGACTTCCCAGCACAGGCCAGACTCAGACCCCCCAAGGCAGAAGGACATCAGGCTGAATTGTACAGAAATCAGTCAGGGCAGGAGCAGGCCCCCAGCCATGTCAGTAGCCCTAACCAGCTTGCTTCTCCCACCACAGCGTCAGGCCACTTCACTTTGTTCAGAAAAGGGGTCTTTCTGATCCCTGCTTCCTGCCTACAGGTGGAGGCATGGCCAACCTCATCCTTGCCCCCACTAGAGACACCGCTCACAGCTGGTGCTCGACTATGGGGGTCAGCACCCCAGGAAAAACCCAAGTCTCAGTTCTTGCCTCCCTGTGCCCCTGAGGTCCTGAGGTCCCCCTCCAGCCTCCATTTTTCTCATCTATCAGGAAGGAGCTTGGACTGAATCTAGGATTCCCAGTGGATTTCCTTATAAGAAGGTAAGAGATGGACGTGCTGGGGAAACCTTTCTGGAGTCTTTGCCCTCATTTGGAGGGTCTAGAAGAGTCAGAGCCCCCCCCCCCCCCACCATGTACCCCATGGCCTGGGCCCCTCTCAGCTCCCAGGGTTCCCAGGGAAGGATGAGATGAGAAGGGCCTGAAATGAAGACCCAGGAAGTTCTCACACACACACCACCCCGCCCCCAGGGGTTGTGGGCTCCTCTGTATGTAGATGTGAATGTGTTCTTGTGGGAGTCTACTTGAGCTGTCCTGGGGAAGCTGAGGGGTGCCATACCTGCTGCTGGGGAGCCTGTACCACCTCCCCCTGCTCTCACCTTCAGGTCCACTCCCAACATGAGGCTGCTGCAGGCTGTCCTCTGCCTGATAGGTGAGCAAATCTGACCCTTGTCCCCGACTGCCTCCCTGGCCCCCACCGCTGTCTTTGAGCTGTCCCTCCTGTGTTTGCTTGGCCCCTCAGGGGGCCCTCCGGCTGACTGGCCCTAACCTCCTCCTAGGTTGAAGGGGAGAGGAAAGTGCTTCTGGACTCTGTAGGGAGATCTCAGGAAGTCCAGGAACTTGGATGGGAAGGAAATATCTTTATTTCACTATAACTGGCTTCCTTTGTGTTTTATGTATTTTATTGGCTGCCTTCATGGGAGTCCATCCTCAGGTGGCTGCTGGGCTCTCTGACCCACAAGGAGCCTAGAGCCCCAGCTCTTCAGAGTTTGAACTTTAGAAAACAAGGGGGCTGCCCATTGTCCCAGGCTTCTGTGAGGTTGGCTGGCAAACTCTGTCTCTGTCCTGCCCCACCCCTGGGGCCATTCTGTCTAAGTTCAGGCTAAATGGTGAGCTCCTGAGGGTCCTGGAAATGCCCTGCCTCCTGTTTGGCCAAGACTGTAGATCTGAAAAAAAAAAAGGCTCTACAATGAAACTGGGATGTCCTCTTCTGGGCTGCTTAGCACCTATTCCCCAAAATGGATGGGGAGCCATTTTCAGTCTGAGCTGAAGAGGGTGTGGGAAGGAGAAGCAGGGGACCCAGAGATGAGGAGCTCTCTCAGGGCAGTGGAGTTGTGCTTTGGGGGCTCACTCTCACAGCTATAGCAGATCCCCCCCCCCCACCGCTCCCCATATGAAGTTCTAGGCATGCCCAAAGCCTGTGTGGTTCTTGAAGTCCAGGGAGTGAGAAGGCAAAGGCCAGGAGGAACTGTCCCACCCAAACTACTGACCTGAAGGCCCACTGCACCAGCCCCCTGGACCTTGGCCACCTGAAGGCCCCCTGCACTGGCCCAGGGCTCTGCCTTCAGGGGACTCTAGGAAGAGGGAGGTGCTGGCCAGGTGCCTCCAGCTCTGGGCAGACCCTGTCTATACCCCAGGCTCAGATCTGAGCACCTCCATTTAAGAGGGTCATTGTTTCCTGAGACAGCAACTGGGCTGAGTGGGAACTGACTAGCCTGGAGCCCATGACATCAGAGGGTGGTTGAGGCATGTTTAGTCTCGAGAAGAGAAAACTCAGAAAAGATTGGATTTTCAAGCCTTTGGAGGATAGTTAGCCTTGGGGAGTTTGAGCCCCTAGGATGGTCACAAACCCTAATAAGATGTCACCTAGGATTGGTTGGGGCCTATCTTCCCTAAGAGGAGATGGACTGCCCCTCCTCCTCCCAATGGGCACCTCCAGACAAAGGCTGGATAAACTCTAGTCTAGTAGGTCCCTGGTGCATGTGGGATGAAGCCAAGACCAGGAAGGTCACTCTTTTTTTCAGCACCTGCTGGGTTCCAGGCACTGGGCGGAAGCCTGGTGATACAAAAGGGCCAAGACCAAAGAGTCCCCCTTTACCGCCCAAGGAACCCACAGCCCAATGGGGGAGACAACATGCAAACACCTCTTTAGAGACTAGCTCCAGACAGGATGAAGTGGGGGCAGTTCCAGAGGGAAGGTGTCCAGAAGGTTAAGCAAGCCTGGAGAAGGCTTCTGGGAGAAGGCGAGATTTTAGCTGAGACATGGAGGAAGGCAGGAGATGGTGATGAGGAGGGAGGGCATGCCAGGCATGGGGGCAGCCAGACAAAATGCCCAGAGACGAGACAGGGAGCGTCTTGTTGGACGAACAGCCAGGACTTAGGGTCACTGGAGCTCAGAACATGTTGGGGAAGGAGGTGTCAGAAGTTTGGAAAGGGGGGAGGAGGAATGCGGAGGATTTTATGTTTTTTCCCAGAGGCACTAAATAGCTATGCATTGGACTTGGTTGAGTAGGGGGTGACAGGCTCAGCCCTGTGCTTTAGGAAGGTCAGGTAGTGTCTACATGGAGGATGGACAGGAGAGGGGAGAGAGCCGGAGCAGGCAGACCCCTCCCCCCAGCAGCCATGCAATCATCCAGGAATGAGGTCTGTGCCAAGGTGGGGGCAGGGCCAGAGGAGAGGAGGGGCTGTGAACAACTGATTGCATGTGGAGGGTGAGAGAAGCCTGGGAGGACGGTGGGTGATGCCCTTTATAGTAATGGGGAAGAGCTTGGGGGAAATGATAACGGGTTCAATTTTGGACATGTCTACACCATGGCCATCTCAAATCATCTAAAAGGCAGTTGGAGATTCAATTCCTCGAGGTCAAGAAGAGAGGTTAAGACACCGACAAATAGATCTGAGAATGATTTGCATAGGGATAATTAGAGCGTGGGGAGCCGGTGAGATCCCCAAGTGAACTAGTCTAGAGGGAGAAGAGAAGAGAGCCCAGAACCTTGAGGGACAGCTAGGGCTAGAGGGTGTGATCAGGAGGAGGATCCAGCAAAAGAGACAGAGGAGGACCCATCGGAGAGGGAGGAGAAGGAGGAGGTGGGGGAGACAGATTAACAGAGAGAAGGAAGAGGGTAGGGTGGGGGGAGAGAAAGAGAGAGAGAGAGTGTGTTCAAGGCTGCAGAGTCAAGAAGAGCCCTCCCAGCTTGGAGATGCTGTGATTCTGGGTACCAACCCCCTAGGAAAGCTCATGTGGGGCCACACAGAGGAGGAGGAGGGCTGTTGGCTGGGCCTCCATAGCTTTCTCCTCAGTGAAATGGCCATGTTGAGGCAGGTGTTGCCCAAGGCTCCTTCCTTTGCTGACGTAGAGTAAGGAGGGGCTGAGGAGAGGGTCAGCCCTCCCTCCCTCCATCCACCAAGAGCTCCCCCAGCCCAGGGCCCCTAGCCAGGTCTGAGTGGGCAGCATGGATGTAGAACAGTATTCATGTCTCTGGCATTGAAGCCCAGCATGGAGGCCAGCTGTTGCCAGGAGCCCACTGCCCTCAATACACATGATGGATGCTTGCTTGGAGCATGCCTCAGACAGGGTTGCCTGGAAGAGTGTGATTTTGTTATTAGTTTGGGGGACCCCAGGACAGGGCTGGTGGGGATCAGGAAAGAGTCCTCCCTTGTCCCCCCAAATCCCTGTCCCTTCCTCAGAGCCTGGAGGCCCAGGATGGTCGGGCCTGGGCTTCCTTCCCCCCAGCATTGCCCGGCTGGAGCTCCAAGAGACTTTCTAGGTGGGGGAGATGTCAGGCTGAGGAGAAAGTCCCAGGACATGTCCAGGCTGCAGACCTGCCTCTGGGGCTTGGGCTAGCTGCAGATGAGTCTGCTGGATGCCTGGGGCAGGGGGCCTGATAGAACCTCCAGTCTGTTCAGGAGGAGACCTTGCTGCAGATTTTTGGTCTTTTAGATCCCCGCTGTGGGAATACAGACCCACTTTAAGGGTGATCACCTGGCCCCATCTGAGAGTGAGACTGTGGGCAGGAGCAACCCTGAGTTCTTCCTGAGCCTCCAGTCTGTGGTGGACAGAGAAGGTGGCACAGCAGTGACCTGGCCTGGGGAACCACTGCCCAACAGCCTCCCGAGCTGGCCAGGCTGAAGCTTGGCACCCTGTGGAACTGGGCTAAGAAAGGAGGGAGGCTTGGGTGGTCAGAGAAGGCCTGAGAAGGTTGCATTAGCCAAGTCCCTGCCCTTCTTCCTAGGTCAGTAGGTGGGCCTCAGTCTCCTTCTCTGTAAGATGGACTCAAGGTCCCTCCCAGACCCACATGAGCCAGGCCTCACAGGATGGATGGCCATGACCAGTCAGAGAGGGAGGAGATGGCTGCCTGGCCACGGTGGCCACCTCCCATGGGACCAGAGGGGTTGCCATACTGCCCAGCATTCCTGGGGAGGAGAGTGGCTCGCTTCAGGCCTCCCCAGCCAGGCCCTTTGCCAAGTGCCCAAGATGGTCTTGCTCATTCACGAGGAGCCATGAAATGTAGAGAGTCAATGATAAATGATGGTAGCCAGTGTCATCTGGGAGGTAAGTGTCGTGCTTATCCCCATTTGATATGTGGGCAAACTGAGGCAGAATGAGGTTCAGTGACTTGCCCAGGGTCATGCAGCTACCAGGTATCTCCAACCCAGAACTGGTGCCTCTGTGACCAACTTTCATAGGAGCTTTCAGACTTACAAAGTGCTTTCCTCACAACCCTCTGAGATGTGAAGGTCTAGGGTAAGCAGGAAACAGGCCTAGAGAGAGATGGTCACCCAGCCAGGAAGTGTCAGAGCCAGGATTTGAACTCAGGGCTGTGTTCAGACCTGCTGCCATGCTCAGTCTAGCTGCCTTCAGGAGGTCTCCCCACAGGTCACTCGCAAACAGCCAAACCTTTCTGGTCACTCCCATTGTAGGAGCCTCAGTGACACAGGTATGATATCGTGTGTCACCGTGAGACAGCCCTGCCTGGGGGACGGAAGCTGAGGGTGGGGGGTTGTCAGTATGACAGAGCAGGGCCCGTGTGGTTGGGATGCTAGCTGGAACTGCAGTCAGCCGGCGGCTTCTGTGGTCACAGATGAGACGTGTGAGCAGCCAGGGAGGGGGAGCCGACAGTCCACCTATCCCCCCGCCCCCTTCTCTGGGGGCCTCACTGGATTCGAGCCCTGTCCACAGCCTCAGGAAATGGGTAAAATTGTGGGTGGCTGCCAGGAGACAGACGGGGCTTAGAGCCTGTGGCCTCTGTTAAACCTGAAAATTTGGTTGAAGGAAACAATAGAGCTAGGTGATGGAAAAATCCATGTTGCTTACTGTTTTCCCTTAAAGCATAGCGGAGCTAGCTTACTGGTACGTACAAGGAGTCAGAGCATAAGCTCTGGCTGCCTGAACAAAGCAATGAGAAAACTTATATACGTTATTTTAGCAGACCCAGCAAGCCTGTGTTACCTCACCTTTATGGCCCCCATGTATGTTTAACCATGATACAAGAAGAGGATTTTCCTTAATGGAATAGGGTTGTAAAGAATGTTGACAAAGGTCAGTTAAAGTATATACCTGTAGAATATTAAGTGAAATGGTCTTCTCGGGATTAGGGTCTCATCCTTTAATGGCTAACAAGGGTCAGTCTAATCTGGCCCTGTTGACAGAGGTAAGGGTATTTCCTGAGCAAACTTTTAGAGAGAACAAAGAAGCCCAGGTCCTGGATCTTCATTAATTCAGGCTCTGGGTCTGGTTGAAATTAGAAATGATATAAAATAGTAGAATATTTTCCACAATACATACACATACAGATATATACATACACTTATACATATACATATATATATATACACATATATATATGTGTGTGTGTGTGTATAGACATATACTTTCCCAAACGTAATCTACTCCTGATCTTTTCTTTTATGCTTGTATGTATTTTGTTTCCAACTCTGTGGGGTAACTTGACCCTCACCAAATAATACTAATAAGGAGCCATCTCAAGGTGGGAGCAGAAATTAAATTTTATTCAATTCTCGCGAGAATAGGGCGTCCTCTACTAGCTAACCCAGCAAAGGAGGCAGAGTACAAAGGGCAAAGCAACATTATTATACCTAATGCAAAAGAATCCCCCACCTACCTCGGACCCTTCTCACCGTGTACTGGGAGGCGGGCTCACAATCTAAGCTCGAAGAACCGGGAAAATCAAGGCGCAGAAACTCCGAATCCCCTTCCCTTAGTTAATGATTACAGGTGGGATGACATCTATAAATCTGAGGAAGGAGAATAGAATAAGGGGAGGGGGAACCCTCTCCATTCTTTACAATAGAGGAAAACAAGTCATTATGACCCTGTTCTTACTGAACAATATCTTTAAACCAGAACCGTAAGAAAGAACAAAAAGTTTCAGAGTAAAAAAAAGAAACTTTCCCAGAGGCTGACTGCTGAATAAACAGCTTCTTACAGCCTCAGAATCTTCCCCTTCCCTATGTCTTGATTCTTTTAAACACCCCTGTATATAGATGTGAATAGATATGAATATTATACACATCCTCCCCTGCGAAGTCTTCACATTTCATTTATTTACCTCACACGCTATCCTTTCTGCCTCCTCTACTTACTGCTACCCACTACATGGCCTTCCTATTACTTGCCTACCCTCATCCTCCACCAACCACCCTGCCCTCCTATTACTTGCCTTCTGCCCTCTAAGGATCCCTCCCCATCCCCCCATTCCCATAAATTTAAACTCCCTTTATCTATTCCCTCATTCTCCCCTCTAAAAATCCCTCCCTTGTCCTCTCCCCCCTCACTAAATCCTTACCATTTTATTTCTTCTAAATTGACTTTTATACTCTTCTAAATAGATATATATGTATATATATATATAGATATAGATATATATGTATATATAGATATAGATATAGGTATAGATATATATGTATTGTTCCCTCTTAAACCCATTCCTGATGAAAGTAGGTCACCAGTACTACCAGCCCTCCTCCCCCATCTAAATCCTCTGTATCCTTTCTTCTTCTTGCACCTTTCTTGTATAAAATAGTTACTCTTTTTAGCTGTTTCTAAATGGTTTTACTTTTTAAATTCATATCATAGTCAGGTTTATCTGCCTCTTTCTTATAAGCTCAACAATTATTAATAAGAATGTTAGACATAGATTTTACATTTTATGTTATATAAAAGGTAAGCAGTCTGTTCCTGTCCTGTCCCTCATAGTCAGTCTTTGGTATGTGCCTTATGTGTCTCTTAGTTCTTGTATGTCAAATCTTCTATAAGTTGAGAATTTTTTTGCAACAAAGTCTTGAAAGTCTGGGGGTTTGTGAAACGTCCATTTTTTTCATTCGATATAATACTGAAATTTGAAGGGTATGATATTTTTGGCCGGAGCCCCAAATCTTTTGCTCTTTGATACAGTGTGTTCCAAGACCTGTGGTCCTTTAAAGTCTCTGCTGCTAGGTCTTGTGTAATTCTAATTGTGGCGCCATCATATTTAAATGGTTTTAATCTTGATGCTTTTAATATTTTATCCTTGAGCTGGGGGTTATGGAATTTGACTATGATATTCCTCATAGGATCTCTTTTAAGTGCTGTGCGATGGATTTTTTTTATTTCTACTTCCCTGCCTTGTTCTAATGCTTCAGGACAATTTCCTTTAATTATTTCTTATGTTATTGTATCTAGATTCTTTTTCTGATCATAACTTTCAGTTGCTCTGATTATTTTTATATTGTCTCTTCTTGATCTATTTTCCAAATCTGTTGTTTTTCTTATAAGATGTTTCACTTTCTCTTCTATTTTTTCATTATTCAGGTTTTGTTTAATAATTTCTTGATCTCTTATAATTTCACTGGCTTCAGTTTGCCCAATTCTAATTTTTGAGGTGTCATTTTCCTCCTTGAGATTCTGGATCTCCTTTTCTAATTGGTTGACTTTCCTTTCGTAACCTTCTTGTTTTTATTGGATTATTTTAATTTTTTTTAGTTTTTCCTCCATCTCTGTCATTTTATTTTTAAAGTCTTTTTTAAGATCTTCTATAAATTCTTTTTGGGCAAGTGACCATTTGACGTTGCTCTTTGGGGGTTTCTTTACTTCAGTATCCTCCTCTGAAGATGAACCCGTCATCTCTATTCCCGTAATAGGATTCTATGGTTGGATTCTTTCTCCTTTGCCTATGCATTTTTCTTGTGGTAATAACTTGATTTTTATAATCACCTCTAGCCCTGGGGTATGGGAAATGGTGCCTGTTGCCCCAGATCTTCAGTTTCCTCTAGCCTGGAACCAAAGCCAAACCTCCAACCTCCTGTAAGTGCCCACAGCCAGGGGCTTTCTGTCCCACTGCTTCTGCACTCACCAGGCATGTGTTGGTTCCTTCCCACCCCCAGTGCTCTTCACAGCACAACTGGGTCTGGCATTCCTGGTCAGGAGAGGTTCCCGAAA